>NC_084846.1:67102651-67420378 GCF_033115175.1 Lepus europaeus
CTCCTCACTGTAACTGGATGTGGAACTCATGCAACACACATGACCTCACTGTAACTGAACATGGGACACATGCAACACACATGACCTCTTCACTGTAACAGAACGTGGGACGCATGTACACACATGACCTCCACTGTAACTGGACGTGGAACTCATGCAGCACACATGACCTCCTCACTGAAACTGAACATGGAACTCATGCAACACACATGACCTCCTCACTGTAACTGAACATGGGATATATGCAACACACATGACCATTTCACCACAACAATGAAACACGTGTAACACACATGACCTCCTCACTGTAACTGAACGTGAGGACACATGTAACACACGTAACACATGTGACAACATAGTGGGCATGCGTGCATCACCTTCCAGGAATTTCTCTGAGGTTTAAGGAATCTGTGTAACCTCCTAGGCAGCAAGCCCTGGACACCTGCACACCCTGGCTAGTTTTTGGTAGCAAGATCACCTTGGCTCCTTGACTTGGCCAAACCAAAGTAATCCTCTCTGCCTGCAGCCCTCATCACTCTCTGTTTCCACTGGCACATGTGCTGGATGAGAACCTTCAGCTTTTCTGCCCAGTTCCAATTGCTTTAGAGTCCCCGTGTGTCTGCCACGCAGGGAATGGTGGTCTCCTGTGTCCGCCAGATGCAAGTGGCGTTCACATCATATGCGAGCCCGGCTGCGGGAAGTGTCTGAGAGCCTCGGGCGCTGCAGGATCCTGTCCAGAGTCCCTCTCAGAGGTTGGTCGAAGGCAGTCGAGGAGAGTTCCTGTCTGTCTCGGCTGCAGGAAGCAGCGGGTGTTTTCACAGGGGCGGCCCTGCAGTGACTTTGCTTCGTACCAGCTAAGAGTTTGTGAGCAGCTCACGCTGTGCAGCAGGCAGGATGCAGGGGAAGCCTGCCTCTGTCTGCCTCGGGTGCCATTTGTTCCAACTGCGAGTTAATGCAGGCAAGAGTGGGCAAGTGCGCGCCTCCTGGCACACTGATTTTATGTGATGATGGGAAATTGTCTCCTGAACGGATGACCAGCTGTTTCAGATTATTCAGTGAATTACAGTAATTTCAGTAATTAGGAAGAAAATACTCTGGCAAAAATCTCTAAGCGGCTGATGCCCTCTGACCTTGCAGGAAAGCTGCTTCTCCCATCTGCAGATAACCCGGAGGGTGATTAACTCAGCCCAATTAGTGCAGTCACTTCTGAAACGGTTGCTAGGACAGCTCATTACTGAGACTGGAAGGACAGTCATTTCCCGTCCCGCTTTGCCATCAACGTCGAGAGCGAGTGTGGTGGAGGACGTGTTGTCCCTGGGGCTGCTGGGCTGGGTGGGATTGGCCCCAGCCCCAGACTCCAACCAGAGCTGTCTGGGGAGCTTCCCACACCAGCTCATGTGTGTGAGGGGTGAGACTGTTGAGTTCGACTTCACAGAGAGGCCCCTCAACACTTGCATCTTTTAATTTCACCGTGTGGCCTTGACCAGCTCTCGCTTCACGCAGCAGGAATCGTCGGTCATGGGCCTGCATTTCTGTGTCTCCTGCTTCTGTTGAAGAAGCCTTGCCAGGGACTCAGTTTGTCCTTTGTGCTCTACGCTGAGACACGTGGGCCTCTGCCGTTGGAAGCCGTGAGTCCACTGCGGCTGCTGGGTGCTCTCAACTCTGAACGCTCCAGCGCCAGAAGCAGGTGCAGTGGCCTGCAGTTCTGCCCTGTGTCGTCTGCCCGGTGTGTGAGGCCGCGGCTGCAGCTGTGGGCTTCTATGTTGAGATTCCTCCAGCTGGATGGAGGCTGATGGATGGGACACTCACAGCAACACCGCAATTTACACTCCGCCAGCACGGCTCTCATTTGTTTCTTTCCAATAGAAGGCTGCTTGGAGAGGCAGGAGGTACATGGACATGCTGCCTTGGAAGTAAAGCCACTTACTCAGGGGTTTCAGGTGGACCCACCTGTGACCACAATGGCTGCCCTTCCCCAGGTACCCAGGGCAAAGCCGTTCCAGTTCCTTTCCCCAGGGCTCTTTGTTTTCTGCTTTCATTTTTCCTGACCTGTTGAGGTCACGCCCGCCCTATAGAGTATTCATGGCACATGGGGGTGCCTGGCCACAGAAGCCACCTGCAGCCCAGCTCAGTCATCCTGCTGACTCTGGGTTGTGGCAGGTGCACAGTCGTCCTGCTGACTCTGGGTTGTGGCAGGTGCACAGTCGTCCTGCTGACTCTGGGTTGTGGCAGGTGCAGACTAACAGCGAGCCATCTGGTGGTGCGATTTCTGCAGAGGTCACCACGTAAGCGTTGAAGGTGCACGAAAGCCACTGCATTGCTCTTGAGAGGGCCTGATTGAGCGTTCTAAATAGATGTTTGTTACAAAGCCGTTTCATAAAGCGGTGCCCATGAGTGATTTCCCCAGATTGTTCTGCTAAGATCCCTGGCCCAGAATTACTACAATATATGATAGCTTTTACTGTAAGACCTCTGTAAAGTAGATGTTATTGTTCCCATTTTATCTGTAGGTATACTGAGGCTGGCATGAATTCAGGAAAATCCCCTGAACCAAAATTATTCCATTTATTAGGAGAGATTCAGATGAGGCTGCCTGACTTCAGAGCCAAATGCTGGTTCCAGACCTTCTCCCTCAGCTCTCAGGTAAGAGCTGAAGACAAATAGGAGGAGGAGTAATCCACTTTCTCACGCCCCAGCGCGCCAGAGTGTGCGTCCGTGAGCCTCGCAGGTGCTCTGTGGGAGCTAACGTCGTGTGCAGGTTGGTGCAGCGTGCTCCCTCCCACCCCAGACTCTCCTGTTGGACCCCTGGCTGTGCACTGATCTCTGGGGTGAGCCTGGGAGTGGGAAGTCTGAGGCTGCAAACAGGCCCTTGCTTGGACAGGGAATTGGCATGTCCTAGTAAGCTGAGCTGGTTCTCTCTGCTCCATGTGGCTCCTTGATGTTTTGTGACACATGGCACCTGCCTGTTGGTGAGTGTGGGGAACGCCTGCTGTATCTGGGCACCCCGCAAGGCTTCCTGTCAGGGCTCCAGGTTAGCCCAGGGCTCCAGGTTAGCCCAGGATGCACTGTCCTTACTGTGGGGGATTCTCAGGGGACATGCACTAAGGTGACAACATCCAGCACATTTTGCGACAGTGGCCATCTTAAATATCTGTCGTGAGCTCCTCAGAGCTTGATCACAAATGGAAATGGGAAATGCAGGCAGCGTTCGCAGAAGCAAACTAAAGGCGGCAGCTGACTCAAAGGCAGGACGCCGTCAGCAAGGGTTTTGGATGCCTTTGTCCCCTGAGAAGGGCACAGACCACATCGAACGTTTCCCAGTGCCTCCCCCACCCGACGGGAAGATGCAGGTCTCCAGCCTGGATGACTCCCAGCTCGGGATAAAAAGGACCCTTGCTCATTACCAAGATCAGAATCCATTTTTGAAGCAAACATTCTTTTCCTGAGGTCAAGTAGCCCTAAAGAGTGATTTTGTGAATGATTCTGTAAGAACTGCAAACAATTCAGTGTTTTACTGAGGATGAATGCCAATTGCATACGAAAATGTTAGTTTTGACTTTTGATTCTCTCACTCATCATGCTGGAGACAGTTTTTTTTTTTTTTTTAAGATTTATTTATTTGCAGGGCAGAGTGACAAGGAAGGACATATAGAGAATTTGAACTTCTGTCTGCTGGTTCACTCCCCAAATGAACACAGCCGCCTGGATGGGCCAGGCCCAAGCTAGGACCCAGAAACTCCATCTGGATCTCCCACGTGGTTGGTAGGGGCCCAAGTACTTGAGCCATCATTTGCTGTTTTCCCAGGATCACTAGCAGGGAGCTGGCTCAGAAGTGGATCAGCCAAGGATTGAAACGTGTTCTGACGTGGGATGCTGGCATCTCAGGTGGGTTAACCCTCTGCCACAACGCCAGCCCTAGGGAGAGTTTTAGAAGTTCAGTGTTTCTCTGAGTCAAAATTGGTATTTACTATACTCCAGTGGCTTCAGCAAAATGCACCCAGCAAGTGAGGCTTGGGGCTTGCTGATCCCGTTGGTGCTCTGAGCCACCACAGCCCCTTCTAGCCCAGTCCACTGGAGTCCTCCAGCCCCCCTGCTCCACAGGCAGTTTCCATGTCCCCTGCCGCCACCAGTCCTCAACAGGGTGGCAGGAATATCGGAGTAAAACTGAGATCAGATCCCATCTCCTCAGGGAGCGAGTTCTTAGGAAGGGCTGGGGCCCCTTGAAGGTAAGGGGCAGAGCTCACACACCTGTGCTTCCAGGGTCCCAGAGGCACTGTTTCTTCAGATCGCCAGCCCTTCCCTTGACCTTCCTCTGGCAGAAGGATGGTTGTTTGTGGCTGGTTTGGGCGCCATCCTTGTCAGTATCCTTGTGACCATGGCACTCCTGTAAGTGGAGTTTTATGTTGGTCTGTGCTTTCCATTAGCATCAGCCCCTGGCCGCAGCGTCACACTGAGCTTGCTGCCTGGCCTGTAGGGAGCCTGAGGGGTCAGAGGAAGCCTGGTCTGACCCTGCGGCCTCAGTCCTGCCCTCCGCACCCAAGCCCCTGCTGCAGGGCGGCCCTGCTCTCAGCAGGCGTCTGGGATGCTTCGTGTTCTTGAGTCGCCGTGAGGAGCCAGGCCTTTACAAGCTTCCTGTGACGCCCTCTGGGGTTGAATGGCAACAGTTCAGTGCAAAGAGTTCCCTGGCTTTGTTTGCCCTTCTAGAATGGGGCACCCATTCGTCCCTTAGAATGGAAGTCTGCCAGTGAGCCAGCAGTGTGGTTGGCTTTACAGACAGTGGAGGGCTGAGGAAAGCAGCAGCAAAATCAAGAAGCAGACTGCTCGCTTCAGCGTTACGTCCCGTCCAGGGCAGGGGGGGGGGGTGCAGAGCGAGGCCAGACTGCTCGCTTCAGCGTTACGTCCCGTCCAGGGCAGGGCTGGGGCGCAGAGCGAGGCCAGACTGCTCGCTTCAGCGTTACGTCCCGTCCAGGGCAGGGTGGGGGGCGCAGAGCGAGGCCAGACTGCTCGCTTCAGCGTTACGTCCCGTCCAGGGCAGGGCTGGGGCGCAGAGCGAGGCCAGACTGCTCGCTTCAGCGTTACTTCCCGTCCAGGGCAGGGCGGGGGTGCAGAGCGAGGCCCAGCTGGAGGGTGAGGACGCGTGTCTGCTCAGCACAAACGGGAAGGCTTCAGAAAGCGCAGACAGAAGGGCAGGATTTTCACACACACACACACACACACACACACGTCACCATCCTTGCTAATGCGCATGCAGTAACTCTCAAAGAACCAGGATAGAAATGGCCCCAGATTGGGGCTGGCGCTGTGGCACAGTGGGTTAAAGCCCCAGCCTGCGGTGCTGGCATCCCATATGGGTACCAGTTCGAGTCCTGGCTGCTCCTCTTCCTATCCAGCTCTCTGCTATGGCCTGGGAGAGCAGTAGAAGATGGCCCAAGTCCTTGGGCCCCTTCACCTGCACGGGAGACCAGGAAGAAGCTCCTGGCTTCAGATCGGTGCAGCTCTGGCCATTGTGGTTATTTTGGGAGTGAACCAGTGGAATGGAAGTCCTCTCTCTCTCTCTGGCTCTACCTCTCTCTCTAACTCTGTATTTCAATAAATAAAATGATTATTAATAAAAAGAAATGGGACCAGATTGATGAAGAGTAGCTTTGCAAACAGTGGAGGTAAGTACTGGGAGCAGTGAGAAACATTCTACAGGAAGATGCCTTCCCGTCAGAATCTGTGCCTCGTGGGACACCCTCCCCTGAATGGAGCAGACCCGTGTGCTCAGCATGCAGAGCCACGAGATGTTGTTCACCTCCTATCAAGAAGTCACCCGAGTCCCGCTGCGGTGCGTTCCGGGGGCGTGCAAGGCCTGGGCTCCTCCCCTGGGCTGCCACAGAGAGCTGCTGGGGACTGGTGGCTTACACAGCAGCTTCCTTTCTCAAGGTGTGGCTGCTGGGAGTCCAGAATGAGGCCAGCAGCGGCCCTTGGTGGCGAGGCTCTTTTCCTCATTTGATGGGCATTGAAAATGTTACTGCAACCATCTCCTTACCTGTCCTCTCCTTGTGATGTGTACACGCAAAAAAACAGTGAGCTCTCTGGGGGTTCTTTTTTTTTTTTTAATTTTCATTTTATTTGAAAGGCAGAGAGACAGACACAGAGACAGAGAGAGATTTCCCATCTTTTGTTTCACTCTTCAAATGCCTTCCACAGCTGGGGCTGCACTAGGCTGAAGCCAAGATCCGGAAACTCAATCTGGGTCTCACACAGGTGACAGGGACCCAAGTGCATGAAACCTCACCTGTTGCCTCGCAGTTGCACATCAGCAGAAAGCTAGAATCAAAGCAGAGCAGGGATTTGAACCTGGGCACTCTGATATGGATTGTGGGGTCCCAAGCAGTGTCTTAGCTACTATGCCAATTGCCACTCCAGGTGACTCATTAAAGAACACAAGTCGTATGGGATTGGAACCCCTCCTTAAGACCATATTTAATTACACCAAATGGACACACACTGGAGGTCACAGACTTAATGCATGAGCTGTGGCGACACATTCAGTCCATGACATACTGCCCTTAGGGCCTCCACCAGATCCATTTCTTCCGTTCCAACAGCATCAACCTAATGGCTAAGTCCAGAGTGTCACCTGGATTAAGTAGGATCGAGACTCAAGGTGCAGCCCATCCTGAGGCCAGATCCCTTCTTGCTGAATTGACCAGGCAGATTAGTGTTTCCAAAATACAGTGCTGTGACAGGCATAAGATGGACATACTCCAAAAAGGAGGGAGTGGAAAGAAGGAATGAGTGACAGGCTCCAGGGAAATATGAAACCTCGTGAGGCAAATCCATTAGCTCTTCAGACTCGTGGTCAGTCCTTGGTGGTGCATTGCTGGGCTGCCCGGGCCTCTGGCAGCATCGCTCCTGTGACCTCACAGGGAAGGCTGTCCTTGGGTCTGATGGGACTGAATCTTACACCTGTGGAAGGCAGTGTGTGTATATGCGTACATGCATGTGTATGCGCACATGTGTTGTATGTGTATGCACGTACGTGTGTGTGCATATGTGTTGTATGTGCATGTGTTGCATGTTCATGTGTGTGTGTTGAGGGGCAGTCTGGCGACTTCTTTGTGTAAGGACATGATGCTTTGGGATCAAGTCCCACCTTTATGAGTTCGTTTAACTTTAATTGCTTCCTTATTCCAAGTATAGCCAAACTGGGATTTGGGTCTATTGTATGCTCTTCAGGAGGGGACACATTGACCCCATGAAGGCATCCTGTGGAGGAGAGAGGTGAGCGAAAACCAGTGCATAGTGGTGAAGGAAGTCAAGGAGGGGAGGATTTGATGTGCTTGGACATACCAGCTGGGACTTGGGTGTGAGATTTTGGGGCTGCCTTCATGGGAGACCATGGCTAAGGAGCTTCACTTTCCACTAAGAGAGGAGAGAAACAGGCAGAGACTATGGTGGGAGCTGGCACTAATTACCGTATAGCAAACACAAAACTGAAAATAAAAATATTGCTGGTTAACTGTGACTAACGGGTTCATAGTGTGCATTTTCATGAACTTTTTTGTAGATCCCTGGTATGCATGGATTTAATACTTTTTGCATCTAAGCTTATCTTTCAATTCCATGTTCCATGAATTTTTGGAAGTCCTCTTGAATATATAGATTCATGAAGATATATGTATAGATGTATTTTTGTTAAAAATATAAGAATGAACAAATGGATAAACCAGAAGCCTGTATTTTGTGGCTGAAAGGCCAGTTCAGGAGCCCCACAGGTAGGTGACTCTGTTCCATTCTCCATTGCCTTTATTACTAACCACTTCCACAGCACTTCTGGTCTCCATTTCCCCATATGATGGTGGTGGAGGTGATGATGGTGGTAGTAGAGGTGGTGGTGGTGGTAGAGTGGAGGTGGTGGAGGTGGAGGTGGAGTGGGGGTGGAGGTGGAAGTGGTGGTGGAGGTGGAGCTGGAGCTGGAGGAGGTGGAGGTGGAGGTGGTGGAGGTGGAGGTGGAGTAGGGGTGGAGTGGGGTGGAGATGATAGAGGCAGAGGTGGTGGAGGTGGAGGTGGAGGTGGTGGAGGTGCAGTGGAGGTGGACATGGAAGTTGAAGTGGTGGAGGTGGAGATGGTGGAGGTGGACGTGGTGATGGAGGGGATGGAGGTGGAGGTGGTAGAAGTTGTGAAGGTGAGTGGGGGTGGGGGTTGAGGAGGTGGAGATGGTGGAGGTGGAGGAGGTGGAGGTGGAGGAGGTGGAATGGTGGTGATGGAGGTAGAAGTGGAGGTGGTAGTGATGGAATTCCAAGTGGAGGTGGTGGAGGAAGAGGTGGAGGTGGAGGTGGTAGAAGTAGTGGAGGAGGTGTAGGTAGAGGTGGTGGAGGTGGAGGAGGTGGAATTGGAGGTAGTGGAGGTGGATGAGATGGAGGTGTGGAGGTGGTCGAGGTGGAGGTAGAGGTGGATGTGGTCGAGGTGGAGGAGGTGGAGGTGGATGAGATGGATGTGGTGGAGGTGGACATGGTGGAGGTGGAGGAAGTGGAGTTGGTGATGGAGGTGGAGGAGGTGGAAGTGGTGGTGGTAGAGGTGGAGGAGGAGGGGGGGTGGAGGAGGTGGAGGTAGAGATGGAGGAGGAGGTGGAGGTGGAGGAGGTGGAGGAGGAGGAGGTGGAGGTGGACTTGATGATGGTGGAGGTAAAGGTGATGGAGGTCGTGGTGGTGATGGAGGTCGTGGAGGTGGTGGTATTCCAGGTGGTGATGATAATGGACGTGATGGTAGTGGAGGTAAAGGTGATGGAGGTTGTGGTGGTGGTGGAGGTGGTGGAGGTGCAGAGGTGGTGTGAGTCGAGATGGTATGGGTAGAGGTGGTGGTGGTGAAGGAGGTGGAGGTGGAGGTGGTGGAGGTGGAGGTGGTGGTGATGGTGATGGAGGTGGTGGTGGTGGTGGAGGAGGTAGAGGTGGTGGAGGTGGTGGTGATAGAGGAAGTGGTGGTGATGGAGGTGGTGGAGGTTGCTGTGGTGGTGAGGGAGTTTGTGGTGGTCGTGGAGGTGGTGGTACTCGAGGTGGTGGTGGTGGTAGTGGACGTGATGGGGGTGGTGGTGGTGATGGGGGTGGTGGTGGCTAACACTCAGCTTCATGCCACCCTGCCTGCTCATTTCCAGTCATTCCTCCTCCCCCAGCCCACCTCCAGTAACTGTTAGTTCCCATTGATTGGAATGGGATTTTGACAGCCAGCAGAAGTTGGCACAGAGGACAATATGTTGAGTCAGGGACACCTGTGCCTGGGGTTTCCAGGCCCCCCTCCTCACTGTCAAGATCCTCACATGAGGCCAGTGCTGTGGTGCAGCAGGTTAAAGCCCTACCTGCAGCGCCGGCATCCTATATGGGTGCAGGTTTGAGTCCTGGATCCTCTGCTTCCCATTCAGCTCTCTGCTATGGCCTGGGAAAGCAGTAGAAGATGGCCCAAGTCCTTGGACCCCTGCACCCACGTGGGAGACTAGGAAGAAGCTCCTGGCTCCTCGCTTTGGATTGGCCCAGCTCTGGCCATTGCAGCCATTTGGGGAGTGAACTCTGCCTCTGCCTCTGCCTCTCTCCAACTCTACCTTTCAAATAAATAAATAAGATCCAGGGTGTGCGTCATGCCGTTTTCCACCAGGCTCACAGCTCACTGTATGGAGTGTGCCCCCTCTGGATGTGTAGTGTGGACCCTGGAGGATGGCTGCGACTGCAATGGCAGATCATTAATGTGCATCCCTGACCTGTGTTTCTGAAACGGAGCTGCGGTTCATTTCCCACTGTGTCTGCTTTTTTGTTGTTCATTTAATTCTCTGTGGCTCAGGATGAGTCGTTGCCAAGGCGGAGTTTGATAAAGTTCCTCTCATTGGAGATTACCTGCAGGCTCCTGCCCTTTCCTGGGGCTCAGTAAATGGGAAGTTTCTGTCAAGCTCACGCGAAGGTTTGTCATCAGAATTTCAAGCCTGCCAGTGTATTTGTGTACCGGGTGAATTGTGAGCGCTTTAGAAACCTTCATTGTGGCTCTCATATTGTTTCCTGAGCAAGGGGCAAAGAGAAGAATGGGAGGAGAGGGGGAGGAGAGAGTGGAGGGTGGAGGTGTGGGGAATGTCAGGGAAGAGGAGAGAGGAAACAAGGGGGTGGGTCAGAAAGTGAGCGCAGGGAAAAACAACTCCAAAGAGGAGAAAAATCGTTTAAGTCTAGGGAGGTGGAGATAGAGGAAGAGCATTGTGGCTTTCAGGTCCGTGAAGTGCCGCTTTCTCCGTCGTAGCATCTCCAGTCCCTGAAGTCTGAGGCCTGCAGTGACCCGGCTCCCTGAACATCTGTGGGATCTGAAGGCTGCGTTTGCTCTGTGCTGCCGTGCGTTCTTGGTGTGCCCAGCTCCTCTGTACTTGGGCTAAGTCACTCATCACTATCTCTCCCACTGTCTTGGGCACTTACCCATTTGCTTACCGCCTGCCCGCAGATAGGTCCTTCTGTCCATATGCTGCCCTCTGACTGGGCTGAGCCACCCAAGTGTCAGGGACCAGGAGAGGAGCTGGGTAGCAGAACAGACTCTGCTGTGAACACCAGACTCTGCTGGCCACTGCACAGGTGTATCTGGTGCCCAGCCACTGTGGGGACAGGGGCTGCACTGGAGCTTCATTTCCAGCTTGCTAAGTGAATCTTAATCAGGAACAGACCTTCTGTTTTAGTATTTTATGCATCACTTGAAATGATCATAGATTTTTCTTTGTAGATACGGCGCATTATTAAGGTCTGTTTTTGAAGCTGAGTGTCTTTGTGTTCTTAGTAGCGGTCCTGGGTAGTCATTATGCATTTTGGCTTCCTGTGGGAGGTAACTTGTTGGTGTTTTTGTAAAGGAAATGTGTTTATTTGTCCCCAGGGACACTGGCTGTGAATGCTCCCTCTTCTAATTCCCGTATCAAGTGCATCACAACCCAATAATGAGTTGGGTGTTTTTCAGCCTTTTTTTTTTTTTTTTAAATCTCTTTTCAGTTTGCATATGAAAGCAGTTCTTTCTTGATTACTCATGTGTGCTTTGTGGGACATATATAGACTTCTGAACATTATTTCAGTTTTAAATCGTTAACTTATTTTGTGTGTCTTAATTCATGTTGTTATACAAATTGGCCATTACACCCAAGTTTTTGAGCTTGTTCACAGTCTGTGGTTTTCACGTATCCTCATAGAAATTCAATCCCTGCAGCGTCTGGTCTTCTGGTCTTGATCCCTTTCCCAAGTGCGAGGGGAGCCCCGAGGGCCTGGTCTTTTCCCAAGTGCGAGGGGAGCCCCGAGGGCCTGGTCTTCTGGTCTTGATCCCTTTCCCAAGTGCGAGGGGAGCCCCGAGGGGCTGGTCTTCTGGTCTTGATCCCTTTCCCAAGTGCGAGGGGAGCCCCGAGGGCCCCGCTGTCTCTGGGTGCTCCCTGCAGTGCCTGCTTGGCAGGAGGAGAAGGAGCAGCAGCAGGGCCGGGCTGACCACTGCAGGTCCTCGCGTGGGAGGACCTGAGAGGAAGCCTCAGTCCCACATCCGCTCCTCCTTGCTGGCTTCTCTTTCGGTTGGGGACCCCCTCCCTGTGTGCCTTCTCCTTTGTCGTGGTCCTCACGTTTGAACGCTGCCTCCTTCACCTCTCCATGAGCACTGTGTTGAACGTGCCTGGAGCTTGATAAAGGGCCTGGCTCGCTCGGGCTCCTGAGTCTGAAATGCATTCGTCCCTTTGCTCAGCACTGATGACGTCACCTCTGAGCCAAGGACACTGCAGAGGGGGCGCGGTGCTGTCTGAGGGGCACTGCTGTTGGATGCACTCCACCGAGCCCTGCAGTCCCGGCTTCCTCGAGTCTCCAGGCATTGATGAGACTCCATTTGCATTAATGGTGCTGTGAAAGCCAAATGTTTGGGCGAGTACCAGGGGTGCCTGCTGTGTATGAGACAGATTAAGGAAAGAAACGTTTAGTCTGGTCAGGCACATGGCCTACTGAGCTCTCCTAGACAGTGAAATTAGGAGGGAAGAATTGGTCTGGGCCGGATAAGCAGAAGCCCCCTGAGATGGGAAGCGAGGGTCTCGTGCAGGTCTTCGGCACCACCTGTGTTGGCCGCTGCTGCCCCTGAAGCCCTGACTGTGGTCTGTGTCCTCTGTACTGAGTGAAGATAACAAGCAGCCTCGAGTGCCCACTCGGCATTTTCCCATGTAACCTGATAGAGCTCAGGTGTGACCAGCTCTTTGTTTTAGTTGTTTATTTCAGTGTCCGTCTTCCCAACTAGAGTCTAAGTTCTGTGAGGCAGAAAGAGGGTCTTCCTGGCATTTTTCATGGACTGTTTTATTACCTTCTTATGTATTTGAGAGGAAGAGAGAGAGCGAGAGAGAAAGGGCTCCCATTTACTGGTTTACTCTACAAAGTACGAAACAGCTAGGGCTGGGCTGGAGCCAGAGCTGGAAGTTGGGACCCCAGTCCAGGTCTCCCGTGGGAGTGGCAGGGGCCTGATTACTTGAGCCATCACTCAAGTCCCAGTATCTGCACTGGTGGGGATAGAACCCAAGTGCTCCGGGGCCGGACGCCGGCCTTGTCCAAATGTGTGCCCTGTCGTGAGCTTTTGAAAACCCCTTTTGTGTTCATTTTCAACTTTTGTGGTGCCAAAGCTATCTTTTAAAAAAGATTTATTTATTTATTTATTTGAAAGGTAGAGTTACAGAGAGGCAGAGAGAGAGAGAGAGAGAGGGAGAGAGAGAGAGACGGAGAGAGACGTCTCCCATCTACTGGTTCACTCTTGAGGTGGCTAAAACAGCCAGAGCTGAGCCTATCCAAAGCCAGGAGCCAGGAGCTTCTTCTGGGCCTCCCACATGGGTGCAGGGGCCCAAGGACTTGGGCCATCTTCTACTGCCTTCCTAGGCTATAGCAGTTATCTGGATTGGAAGTGAAGCAGCCAGGACCTGAACTGGCACCCATATGGGATGCTGGCACTGCAGGCAATGGCTTTACCTGCTAGGCCACGGCACTGGCTCCCACTCTTATCTTTTAATTCAGTTTTTCGTGAACTCTTTGGGATACCCTTGGACAAGCCAACAAGAGAGCCTGGAACACATCGCTGCCCCCTGGCCTCAGAGGGAACCAGCTCTCTGGGCACCTGTGTCTCCAGTCTGTGTGCTCAGCTAGGGTCCAGGAAGCCAGCACAGGGAGGTGCAGCGGCCCTGTGCCCTCAGCCCTGTGGCAACCTCATAGATCCTCGCAGGCTCCCCGCCCCTCACTCATGTCTATTGCTTGCACTGGTGTAGGTGTCACCGCCTTGTTCCATGTGTTGGTCAGCCATCGCCTTGAAACAGATTACCCCGGACTGAGCAGAGACCGCCAGTGTGTGTCATCTCACAGTGTCTTAGGCGAGGTGCCTGGAGAGGCACGGCAGGGACTCGGGCTGGAACTGTAATAGGGGGATGCAGATGGCTTAACCCTTGTGCCACGCGACTGCCCCCTCAGCAGCTGTGTGTGGGAGGTCAGCAGCAGCAAAGCCTCCATGCCTCCAGGGACATGAAGTCAACAGATGTCAGCGACAGTGCGCGGTGGGCAAGCCAGGGCTGAACCTGACCCCCCACTCCACGGCTGTCTTGTTTTCACCACATGCGGTCCTTGCCTCCGGGAAAACCGAGGCACGCTGGGGCAGAGAAAGTCCCGGGGTTAGATGCACCCTTGCTCTTCCTCACCTCCTCTCTCCCCTGCAGCAGAGTCCTGCACGGAAAGAAGCACTACAGCCAAGTAGGGGCAGCGTGAGGGGAGGGCTGGTGTCCGCGAGGCCGAGGCGGAGCCAGCCCTGGGACGGGCAGGCCTCTGTGGTCTGAGCAGGAGCCTACCCCAGGCTGGTGTGCTCCCCACATAGGTGGCGTCAAGGTCAAGGTGCACGCTGGCTGTCCTCGGGGCAGGGCCTGGGAATCACTGAGATAACTTCGCTTCCAGTTATCCTCTCTGCTTGCGCTGCTTCATATTAACACTGGTGTGTGTTGAACTTTATCTCCTTCACATTTGGAAAAGTACATTTCATTTCCTACTTCATGTTCTAAAACCTTCCAGTGGCAAAACCTTACCCAGACGTTGGCACCGGTTTACAGGGAGGGCACTAATGTTTGTGCCGCTGCCCCGCTGATGGAGTTTCACCAAATGCCAAGCCTGGCTCAGGAGCCTGCTGTTTGTTATTTTAATTTAGAGGCTGAGCTCAGGCTGAGCACTTTGTAAAGTTAGCAGGAGGCACAAAACACCTTCATGCGTAGAATAAGACTGAACAAAGGTAGCAAGGGAAGGAAACAGACAATTGAGTCCCTTTAGTGGTGGGCACGGCCTGGACGCCTGCACGTAGGAGGCCTCTGTAGTCGTGGGGGACGGCGTGCACCTGGCCGGGCACCCAGCCCCCTTCAGCGGTGGGCATAGCCCGGACGTAGGACGCCTCTGTATCATGGGGGACGGCGTGCACCTGGCCGGGCACCCAGCCCCTTTCAGCGGTGGGCATGGCCCGGATGTAGGACGCCTCTGTATCATGTGAGACGGCATGCGCCTGGCCGGGCACCCAGCTCCTTTCAACAGTGGACATGGCCTGGACGTAGGAGGCCTCTGTAGTCATGGGGGACGGCGTGCACCTGGCCGGGCACCCAGCCCCCTTCAGCGGTGGGCATGGCCCGGACGTAGGACGCCTCTGTATCATGGGGGACAGCGTGTACCTGCCCGGGCACCCAGCCCCCTTCAGTGGTGGGCATGGCATGGATGTAGGACGCCTCTGTATCATGGGGGATGGCGTACACCTGGCCGGGCACCCAGCCCCCTTCAGTGGTGGGCATGGCCTGGATGTAGGACTCCTCTGTATCATGGGGGACGACGTGCACCTGGCCGGGCACCCAGCCCCTTTCAACAGTGGACATGGCCCGGACGTAGGAGGCCTCTGTAGTCGTGGGGGACAGCGTGTACCTGCCCGGGCACCCAGCCCCCTTCAGTGGTGGGCATGGCCTGGATGTAGGACGCCTCTGTATCATGGGGGACGGCGTGCACCTGGCCGGGCACCCAGCCCCCTTCAGCGGTGGGCATGGCCCGGACGTAGGAGGCCTCTGTAGTCATGGGGGACGGCGTGCACCTGGCCGGGCACCCAGCCCCCTTCAGCGGTGGGCATGGCCCGGACGTAGGACGCCTCTGTATCATGGGGGACAGCGTGTACCTGCCTGGGCACCCAGCCCCCTTCAGTGGTGGGCATGGCCTGGATGTAGGACTCCTCTGTATCATGGGGGACGGCATGCACCTGGCCGGGCACCCAGCCCCCTTCAGCGGTGGGCATGGCCCGGACGTAGGACGCCTCTGTATCATGGGGGACAGTGTGCACCTGGCCGGGCACCCAGCCCCCTTTAGCGGTGGGCATTGCCCGGACATAGGACGCCTCTGTATCATGGGGGGACGGCTCACATGCATGTGGCAACTTTGCCTTTAGCCATGCTCTGGGATGTCACACAGCCTCTGGAGTTGACTCCTGGTGCTGGAACCCCTGCGGCCCGGGGACCCCCGCACTGCGTCTGCACTGCCCGATGCCCCCAGCAGCCCTGGGAAGGCTGGGCACTTCCCCACTGGGCTTGCCAGGAGACCCAGAGTCAGAGAGACAAGAAAAAACACCAAATCATAGAAGAGCGGATTCTATGTTTGACAGAGAATCTTGTACTTTTTTCCTTTTTAAACATCTTTATTAGCATAAAAATAGATTTCATTGATACAGGTCTGAGGCCACAGCCACCCTTGCTTCCCTCCTCCTGCCTTGGCCCCCTCCTTTCCTTTTTTGCTTTAATTTGAGATGGATGCCCCCTGGCCACACCTCGCCACACTTCTCTCTGGTCAGTACTTTCTTGGTCAGCTCAGTGCGCATTGCCGTCATCGTATTGCCTACCCTTTATTACTGCAGTATGCATTTCGTGAGGACAGGGCATCTCGGGCATCACCACGAGTTACTGTTTACCCAGGTCACCATCCAGACTGCAGCCCAGGTCACCATCCAGACTGCAGCCCGTATTCTAGTCCCAGCCGTCCTGAAATGTCTCTGAGGCAGTTTAAGCTTGGTTCACAGCTTGTAGCTGTGTCTGTGATGTCACTGGTCTTTGTAAAATAATTGTTTTCATTGCATTTGAAAGGCAGAGGGAGGGAGGGGGTGGGGAAGGAAGGAAAGAGAGAGAGGGAGAGAGCGGGAGCGGGAGACGGAGACAGGGAGATGAGACAGAGACGGAGACGGAGACGGAGAATGTATCTTCCATCTGCTGTTTCAGTCCTCAAATGCCTGCAGCAGCCAGGGCTGGGCCAGGCTACAGCCAGAGTCAGGAGCTCCATCCGGGTCTCCCCTGTGGGTGGTCAGGACCTAAGTAAGCGAGCTGCCACCTGCTTCTTCCCAGGATGCACAGCAGCAGGAATCTGGATTGGAAGCCGAGGAGCCGGACTCCAGCTGGCCACTGCCACGTGGGAGGTGGTGTCCTGAGTGTTTGCACTGCTGCCGCCCGTGCCCGCCTGGCTGAAGGCCCCCATCAGCTGGGGCTTGTCTGCCGTCCACGTCATGCAGGCGTGGGCAGGAGCATCTCACGGTGCAGGAGGCCCTGTCTCTACAGTATTTATTGCTTTTAGTTAATAAAGGATTTGTTAGGCATGTTTGGAGATTAAATTAGCATTCTGCTGCTCATTGACCTTTTGTTTTGGTTGAAAATCCTTTGTTGCCATGACGATTAAAGCAGGTGGTTTTCTTTTCTCATTACCTGATCTGGTGTGACGATGTGTCTGCGCTTGCTGTGGATTTGCCGACTGGGCGTCGCCGTGTCCGCTTCGGCTGAGTGGCCTGCGACCCTCACTGCCTGGTGATTAGGCAGCCCCGCGTCTCCGACTCCTGCCGCACCTTTTCCTCAGTGGGGGCTGGTTGTGATTACTCACAAAGGCAGCGCTTGATCGCAGTCCTTGGATGTCGCCTTCTTTGTCCACTGACTTTGTCGCCAGATGGACCCTGCAAGTGTGGGGCTGGGAAGAGGGGCAGACGTCAGGCCCAGGAGCCCCTGAGGGAGCTGTGTGCCGAGGGCAGGAGGGGAGAAGGCTGGAAAGACGGGAGTCTGGAATTAATAAGCGGGGGGAGATTGGACCCCAGGGAAGAGGCCAGGGGGCCCCCCAGGCTCCCCACTTGGGTCCCAAGCAAGGCACTGGGCCTGGGGCTGTTGGTGGGCAGAGGGCAGTGGTGCCTTGGGGTTAGCTTGAGCAGGGTTGAAAAGGAACCGGGATAATCCTGAGGCTGAGAGCTGAGGACAAGGTTTGGTGGTTCGCGAGCGCGGCTGATAGGAACGATAGTTGCAGGAGGAGATGGACCAGAGCCCAGGGTGGGATTCCCAAGTTGGTCTTTGTGAGGGAGAGCCGGGGGCAGCCCGAGGCAGGCCCAGCTCAGTGGTGGCATGACCTCACCACTTCAAAATCGCGGGGGACCAAGGAAGTCCCAGATGTCTCCCTCGGGTGCTGCAGTGGCTGGGGTCAGGGTGGTACGGGGAGGGCAGAAGCGGAAGTCTTGCAGGTGAGTGTGCAGCTGTACGGGGGGGGGGGGGGGGAAGGGGCGGCAGAGAGCACCGGGGAGACGAGGGCAGGCGCTCCGGGCACAGCCCGTGTTCTTAGCCCCTGCAGATGCCTTGTGTTCTGAGGCCTTTTTGCCTTTGTAGAACTCACCCAGCCGGAGCACCAGGACAGAGGATTCAGCAAATAGTTCAGTGAGTGGGTACGGGTCAAGGCAGCGGGTCAGGTGTGGTTGCTAAGCTGGGGTAACAGGAAGTTGGGTCTGCGAGCAGCGCTCTTATCCATCGATGGTCAGAGTTTTTCTAGAAAGTCAAGCTGGGAAAAGGAGAGACGAGAGATGGGGGGAGAGAGTGGAAGGTGGGAGGGAGAGGGTCTGGGGAAGGAGTCAGCCCTGGCCACTGTGAACCCCAGGTCCAGCGGCAGAGGCTGCGGCTCCCACACGCTTCCTGCAGGCTGAGGAGGCCTGTGAGCTAGACTGTCCTGTGGCTGCTCTCACCTCCCGGTATGGCTGACCAATAACGGGTAAGAGGGGGCTGGCATCACCCTGCGCTCTTCTGGCCGCGCTGAGCAGGGCGAGGGCTGCCCTGCCACCAGGCTTAGGAGGCAGGGGGTTGTGGGCCATCCTGCCTGTGGCGTGGGGGCACTGTCCGCACCCACTCAGCTGATAGGACAGGAGGAGTCCAGAGCAAAGCCCTTCCTGTCTCCCTGCACCCTTTCAAGTGCAAACGCCAGGCTTGGGGAAGAGGCCCTACCTTTGATCAGAACTGTTCCAGTTAAGAGCCAGCTGGGCCGGCAGAATTCAGTCTAATGATCTCACTGCATGTCTCGGAAGGCCACAGGCTGGGCAAAGGGGGAGCCCGCCTAACACAGCCTTGACGTTTACTGAGTGACGGGCGTGTCCTGCTGAGTGGTGTTTGCTGACACCTGTCGGGATCCAGAGCCTGGGTGGGTGTGGTGGAGCAGGCCAAGGAGGGCCCCCTCTTCCCAGGCCTGCCTGAGTCGGACTTCCGAGGCTGAAGTAGGGGCTGCAAGGCCTCTTTCACGGAGTGTGAACGCTGGGTGTGAAACTCTCTGTTGGTTCATGTGGGAGCCAGCTCTGTGCAGGTGTGGTTCAGCTCCTGCAGTGGCCATGGGGGTGAAGCCCCACAGTAAAAGTATTCACAATAAACAAGGACGAACAGAGAGACCTCACGCAGGCGCAGCCCTGCGGTGCTGGTGAGCCGCCTCCTGCTGCTCTTGCTCGCCGTTGCCTCCCAGGACAACGGAGGGCTGTGAGGCCGGGTGCCCAGAGGTGGTGTGATGGGGGTGAGGCTTCAGCAAACCTGCCAGGGCTGCTGCCCAGTGAGTCGCCAACCCCAGAAGAGTCAGGGCTCCGAGGCTGGGATGTGCTTGGCGAAGTTTCCCCGCGGGACGCAGGCCTAGCACCAGCAGAGCAGCCAGATGAAGGCGGCCAGGGTGCAGAGCGTCTCTCAGTGCTGTTCCAGGCCGCGTGAACCCGTGCAGCAGACACGCAGTCCTGGTCTGGGAACGAGCCTCTTGCTTGGGGACCGTCTGCGCATCTTTGTGTCTCTTAAATGAAGTGCCTCCCCCAGATGGCCGTATAGCCTTCTGTCTGGCTTTGAAAGACACAGCGACACTCACAGCAGCGTGGTTTGCAGAGACCCAGTGTGCGAATAAGCAGAAAATGTCCCTGCTTTCCCTGCGAGAGGAAAGGCTTCCTGTGGGAGGTGGAGGAGCAGCTCTTGTTTCCTGAAGGCGGAATTCTGTGCTCACCCGAGGTGCAGAGGCGAGGCGGGGAGGGCAGGCCCTGCCTGGAGAGGGAGTTTTAACAGATGGAAATATTAGTGGGGATGTGGAGAAACCGGAACCCGCACACACCTGCAGTGGAGGTGTCACGTGGCACAGCCACGGAAATAGTCTGTTGGTGACGGGCACTGCCACTCAGGGCTTTGAGGAGATTCCCACACACCGTGTCCATGGCAGCATCGCTGGCAGCCACCAAGCCGTGGGAGCCGCCCTGCTGGCCGTGGGTGGCTGAGTACGTGAGCCGAGCCTGCTGTTTGCACAGTGGCATCTAGGTCAGCATTCTGAGGCCTGCGCCCACGGGAGGGGAGAGCCATCACTGAGACCCCGCTCGCGTGAGGCCCCCGAGAGGCCCCGAGTCACAGAGAGGGGAGCCATCACTGAGACCCCACTCGCGTGAGGCCCCCGAGAGGCCCCGAGTCACAGAGGGGGGGAGCCATCACTGAGACCCCGCTCGCGTGAGGCCCCGAGTCACAGAGGGGGGAGCCATCACTGAGACCCCGCTCGCGTGAGGCCCCCGAGAGGCCCCGAGTCACAGAGAGGGGAGCCATCACTGAGACCCCGCTCGCGTGAGGCCCCCGAGAGGCCCCAAGTCACAGAGGGAAGTTGCAGCGGTGGCTGCCGGAGGCTGGGGGAAGCAGCTGGGGGGCTTCTGGGTTTCAGTTTCCTGTGATCAGTGAGTTAGGGAGCCGGGCGGTGTTGGTGACTCATAGATACACTTGGCATGGCTGAGCTGCACACTTACTGTGGTTTAGATGGTAGATTTTATGGCACGTGTATTTACAACAATAAAAATCGGGAAGATATTCATGTGTTTCTGCCACACCTCCCACCTTGGTGACAGAGGAGTAATAGCTTGTACCCCATGGGTCTGTGACAATGGGGTGGAAGGGATGGGCATGGACTGTGGGGACAGGAAGTGCAGTGGGGAATGTGGGTGACTGTCAGGGCTGCCCCCGGAGAGCTGGCACCCGATGGGCCTTGAAAGGAATTTTCCAGGCAGAGAAGGGAGAGAGACAAGGCAGGTCCCAGAGAGCACAGGGGAGCAGCGGTGGCACTGCCCTGGGGTTGGGCACAGCACACGCTGGTGGTGCTGTGGCTGCCGCAGCCTTTCCACCCTGGCCACCGTGTCTGCCTGGACAGGGGCCGGTTTGTTGGGGTGATCGAGCGTGTTACATGACGTAAGCCTTTAGCGTGCTGACGTAGGGCTCCGTCAGGGAATGTCTCACGGTGGAGCTGCAGCAGAACTGCAGAAGCCGGCAGGGGTGGGAGGAGGATGACGAGAGAGCAGCTTTGTGTCTAGAGTTGCTGCAGCCCTGTGGGTCACACTCTCACATCTAGAGGTGTGCAGAGGGCCAGCTTGAGGGGCCTCAGTGTGGGCAGGGGGCTGTTATGGGGCAGTTCCAGAGTCCAGGTAAGGGTGGTGCAGGTCAGAGCAGAAGCAGGATCCCAGGGACACTTCTGCGGGGGGTCATACATGACATTTCTATTTTTAGATCTTCCTGGGATGCCAGACTATTTGAAGAAAGCACCGCGTGTTTACTGATTCCCAGTGTCTGGTTCCTTCTGTGTGTTGTGCATTGCTGGGTGAATGCATGCCCTTTCAGGGAACATAACGCACTCGTCCTCAGGCCAGAAACACCTGCCAAGTCTAATCGGACGCAGTGTGGCAGAGCTGCTCTTTCTGCCGCATTTCTGTTGGCTGCAACTGAAGAGGCTGTGGCGTTGCTCCTAGCTGCACGCCTCCCCTTGAAAAGTGGGTGCTGCACTGTTTGAATGTTGGACACTAAGGACAAGTGACACGGCCTTGCTTCACACGCCGAACAAAAGCACTCGTATAGCAGGAGGTGGCTGAGCCCAAGGCTCTGGCTCCACTGTGCACTCAAAGATGGAGGTGCACGCTCGCACCCGCGTGTGCTCGGGAGCTCCACTCCACATCATGGGCTTTGCATGGTGAAGACAGTGGCAGATCCTGGAGCGCGGATGGGAGCCCTCGGGTAACCAGGCCTGCGGTGAGACACACGGGCTTCGTAGTAAGTGAAGGAGGCGTCTGGGCACGTGAGTAATCACACGTAGCATCGAAAGGAAGCAGAGGACGGAGGTCCTGGGACAGTGACGTGACAACGACGTGTACCTGCAGTGGGGTGATCCTCGCTCGCCCCACATAGCCCTGGGTTCACGCATGGTCAAACTCCAGTTTTATAACAGATTTATTGTGATATAATTGACACATCATAAAACTCACTCTGTTCTTATTTTTAAAGATGCATTTATTTACTTGAAAGGCAGAGTTACAGAGAGCAGGGACAGACAGAGAGAGGTCTTTCATCTGCTGGTTCACTCCCTAGTGGCTATATCAGCCAGGACTGGGACAGGCCTAAGCCAAGAATCAGGAGCTTCTTCCAGGTCTCCCATGTGGGTGCAGGGGCCCAAGCACTTGGACCATCTTCTGCTGCTTTCCCAGGTGCATTAGCAGGGAGCTGGATTGGAAATGGAACAGCTGGAACTCAAACCAGCACCCATATGGATTTAACCTGCTGAGCCACAACACCCCCCCCCCTTTTATTTTAAAGGTTTATTTATTTATTTGAAACACAGATTTATACAGAGGAGAGAGAGAAAAACACTTCTTTACATAAAGAAATTATCTTTATTAACTTACACACTTGTATAAATTAAGTATATTGACAGGACTGCACAACTATCACTGCTCACTCTGGAGAAATATTAACCCCCTACCCCATGGAGAAACTCAGTGTCCATTAGCGCTCACACCCTGCCCCCCTGTTCACAGCCCCTGGCTGCCACCAGCCTTCCTGTCTGGATCTCCCATTCTGGACACATCACACAGCGGAGCCGCAGAGTGCGTGGTCTTTTGTATTGCCTTCTTCCTCTCACCATAAGGCTTGAAGGTCATCCATGCCGTAGCTCGTGTCCATGCTTCATTCCTGTCTATGGCCGAGTGAATCCACTGTTTGGGATGTAACATGTGGTGTTCACCCGTTCACAAGTTGATAGACACTGGGTTGTTTCCAAGTTGGTGTGATTACTGCTCTGAATATTCACACGCTAATTTTGGGTGAAGATGTTTTTAATTCTCTTGGTTATATAGCAAGCTTAGGAAATTGCTAACTGGAAAGTAAAGCTATGCTCAAGGTTTGGAGGAGCTGTCTGATGGTTTTCCAGAGTTGCCGCAACGTTTCACAACACTGCCACAAATGAATGAGGGCTCCCCTTTCTCCGTAGCCCCCCACACTCGTCACCATTCCTCCCACTTCAGCTGTCCTGAGGGTGTGAGTGGCAGCTCCTCATTTTGATGACTGATGCTCTGGAAGAGTAGGCAGAAGCTTAGCAGTTACGATGTGCACAGCCTACCATGCCGTGTCTGGGTTTGATTCTGGCTCTGGCTTCTGACTCCGGCTTCCTGCTCACGCAGGCTCTGGGAGGCAGTGGTGATGGCTCAAGAAGTTGGGTTCCTGCCACCCCTGAGAGGGACCTGGATTGTATTCCTGGCTCCTGGTTCTGACCCCAGCCGAGGCCTGGCCATTGCTGGCGCTTGAGGAGTGAGCCAGCAGATAGGAGCTCCACGCTCTGTCTTCCTCTCAGCTGAAAGCTTTCTGAAGATAGAGAAGACCGAGAAGCCTGGAGTTGCCTAAGAAAAGGTGAGTGAAGGTTGGCATCTGTAGAGCTGATCATTCAACAGGAAGACTCTGGCTTAAGTGACGTGGGTCTCTCAGTATCTTACCTTCCAAAGGAGGCTGTAATAGAACAAAAGAGCTGTAAATAAATGCCGTTGAGCATATTTTCATCTTTGTTGCCCTTGTATATATAATCTTTTTTATGAAACATGTTCAAATAATTTGCTGATTTAAAAATTAGGTTTTCTTACTGTTGTTGAAAAGAACTCTTATTACATAATTTTTGACTATTTTCTCGCATTCTCCTTCGTGTCCTTTGAATCACAGGGCTTTTAGATTTCGGGGAAGCACACTGTATTCTCCAGTTCAGCTCCTGCAGTGGTGCTGCAGTAGTGGGTAACTCACTGGACAGTGGACAGTGTGCCTGTCAGTCATAGAAGGGTCGCACAGCTGCCTCTCGTGCACGTGCACACTGGAGAGCGTGGGGAAAGCTGCCCTGTGCTGGAGGACTCGCCCGTGCCCAGAATCGTCCTCAAAGCAAGAGGGCTTCCAGAAGTTTGCACAAAGCACACCAGGCTCTGGGAGAGGCTTTCACAGTGCACCAGATGCCTGCTGTGCTGCGCTCTGCAGGTGCGGGAGGCTGGGAGAGTGTGGTCCTTGGATCGACTTCCTGGAGGGAGAGGGTGTGGACACTTCTGTGCTGGAGGGAGAGGCACAGAGTCTGAATACAAACTCACAGAGCCAGCCTGCGGTGCCTGTGGGGTCCACAGTCCAGGCCTCAGCTGGCTGTGGTCACAGAGACTTGACAAAAGCAGACTTTCTTTCCTGGTTATTATTCCATAAGGGGTGCAGTGTAACAACTACGTAGTCGTATTTGCATGGTAGCAGCTATTGTAAGTCATCTGAGATGATTTCAAGAATCCGGAGGATGTGCAGAGGTTAAACGCCAGCACCATCCCGTTGTGCACGAGGGGCGTGAGCATCTGGGCTTTCGGTGTCCTTGGGGTCCTAGAGTCGTATTCATGGCTCCCCCAGGACAGCTGTGTCGTGTGCTCTGAGAGGGACCCTGTGTGTTCTTGCTGTTGAGATGATTTCTGATGTAGACAGCAGTGCCTTGCAATGCCCTGATTCATAAAAGAAGGTACGAGGTGTTGCAGGAATTCCTTCACCTGTCCTCGGTTTCAGGGGGCGTGGTTAATCTCCAGGTACAACAACTGAGATGAAGGTGGGCAAGGCCTTTCAAAGGAGAACTCCAGATAAAGTCTTAGTGGCCATGGAAAAACAATCTCCAGCCCGTGTTTTTTTTTTTTTTTTTTTTTTTTTTTTTTTTAATAGATTAACCTTTTGAAGAAAGGAATCAAAAGCAAAGAAATAAATCTTGATAATGGAACACTATACAGGAAAGCAGATGCCGGGCTCTAAGCAGATTGAGTACAGGGAGGGGAGTGTAGGAGACTAAAAATAGAGCAGAGAAGAGAGCTTGGAGGCTGACATCACCCGTAGGCTGTGAGTTAGGCTTACTCCTCAGGTGGCGTGGTCGGGTGCAGGTGGAACCTTTGGGGTGGGGAGCTGAGGTGGGGGAAGGCGGGTAGCAGGTCCTGAGGACATGGTGGGGAGTTGTCCTCAGAATGCCCCAAAGGACACTTCATGGGGCCAGCACCACCCAGTGGAACTGCCTGAAATGGTCTTGGTATTCAGTGTCCCACATGGCATGGGACACTAGCCCCGTGTGGCAAGGGACTCTATCATGTGGCGAGGGACCCTATCATGTGGCATGGGACTCTATCATGTGGCATGGGACTCTATCATGTGGCAAGGGACCCTATCATGTGGCATGGGACTCTATCATGTGGCATGGGACTCTATCATGTGGCAAGGGACCCTATCATGTGGCATGGGACACTAGCCCCATGTGGCAAGGGACTCTATCATGTGGCAAGGGACCCTATCATGTGGCATGGGACTCTATCATGTGGCAAGGGACTCTATCATGTGGCATGGGACTCTAATACCTTGTGACACGTGGCATGCGACACTTGGATTGTGGCTGTGGCAAGTAAGGACCTGGATTTCAAATGTCACCTCATATTCATGAGTGTGAATTTAATTCAGCAGCACAGAAGCCTAGTGGCTGCCGTCCTGGGGTAGTGCAGGTCAGGAGCATGAGAGACATCCGCTGTTGGGAAGTGACAGCAGCTGCTGTGTGATGTCAGAAGGGGACCCGAGGCTGCTGGGAAACATGCTGCCTATCGGGTGTGTGTTACTGCTACGCAAAATACTTTGTGTCATGTCTAATGGGGCATTCATCAAACACCAGGTGGGAGCCAGACTTCGAAGGTGTGGGACGTGGCTGTGGTTCCAGGTCCCGTCAGCTCCTCCCAGGCACAGTGAGCTTGCCACACTGCCCCTGGGGAAACCAGGTGGTAGCCGTTCTGGGCGCACTGGTCCCGAGGAGAGCTGCAAGCCTGGATCTCACTCAGTGCCCCTGGGCCCTGACAGAGGATCAGGCCCAGGCATTGGCTGGCGTAACCAGTGCATCTGGTCAACCTCGAGTTGACCACAGTGGCAGTAAGCAGCTGGGTCTGCAGAGCAGTTATGCTCTGTTTTTGGTGAACTTCTTAATGCTTAGCAGTTTTGAAGTTTGCTTCATCTGGAAACATCTCGTAAGCATGTCATCGGACGCTGTGGGGCCGACCCAGTGTAAGTGTTGCTGAGGCTGGGAAGGACTGTGGAGCTCACCAGCCTGGGCCACGTTTCCTTTTCCCGGTGAGGGCCTGGAACTTGGGCCACGGACTCGCCTCCAGGCACACAGTGATTGGCGACAGAGATGAACCAGAACCCGAGTCCCGCGACCACCCAGCTTCGTTTTACTGCGAACACTGTGCTCGCCTTTGTCTGGAGCACACCCCACGTTTGGACAGCATTTCAGCATGAGAGTCCTGCTGTGTTATGACGTTCTCTCCTCAATCTCCATTCTCTCCGAATGCCTCCTGTGTAGATAAAGCCCATTTCTGATGAAAGAATTCAACTTACGGAACTCACTGCATTCAAAATAAGCCCTTTAAACATTCTGCACTTCCAAGCTCTTATTCTGGATTCCATTGCGAGGTGATAATGAGGTGCTGAAAACTAATTAGATCATCAGACAAAGCTGTCTGCTCCGCCATCTGTCCAGTCTAGAGGGCAGTCCCTGGGCGAGCTGAGAACAGGCACTAAAAATACCCAGCTTCCCCTGCTTGCCCTGCTCCTGCTGGCTGCATGGTGGAGAAGGCTTCTGAAGACTCCGGGCTGCACCGTGGAGCCTGCCGGCACCAGCGTGGGCTCTCACGCCCGTGGGTTGTCACGACCGTGTGGCTGGTGCTGTCCTCCCTGACTGTCCTGTGGGCCCCACCCTCCTCCAGGCAGGCAGTGCCTGTGGGGTGGAGATGATTCAGGTGCCAGGGGCCTAGGTGGCATGTGCAGGGTGCCCTCGCCTGGGTTTTGAATGAATCCTTGGGCTCTTTCTGTAGGTGACCTCAGTGTCCACTCTGTTCGATGGTGATGCCAGACCCCCCGGAGCGAGGCAGCCTTTCTCATTTCACAAGCTCCCGATTCGTTCATTTTGCTGATTCTCCTGTTTCCACCTGCTGGCCTGTCCTCTCCCAGCCGGCAGGATTGGGGCAAAGCAGATGGAGCTCCTTCCTTCTGCACCACATGGCCCTGGCTCCCACTCGTGGCGCTCGCTGGGGACTGAAGTCTACCTGGAGTGCGGGGCAGTGAGGTTTATGCGAGAGTCTGTTTCGTCTCCTCACCTTCTATGACTCAGAACTGAAAAGCCGATTCCTTCTGAGAGTCCGAGAGCCCACGCACTCTGGGGTCAGCCACACAGTCGCAGAGACCAGTTCAGAACGGGGACTCCAGATTCCAAAGTCTCCAAGGAACTTAAGCCAGAAGTTAGTCACGTTTGTATCCATGTAAATGAAGTTACAGTTGCTGATTTTTCACTTGCAAGTCAGGGGCACTCGTAACTCCCTAACAAGTTCTGGAATGGTCTGAACGACTGACAGGTAGGTTGTCCTTACGCAGCATTTTTGAATGGACTCTGTCACTCGCAGTGTTCTTCCGTGAGCTCCTTGCCCATCACCACGAGCTCTCCCTGCTGCTCAGAGGCCGCCTCTTCCCCCCATGGGGGGTGACAAGCAAACCCCGAACGGCAGCGTCCACAGGAGCGACACCACCAAGCCCAGGAGGCCAGCAGAGCCCAGCGCCCGAGGGGGAGTTGCAGACTGTGGTCCTGAGGACCTGCAGCCCCTGAGTGAGTGCTGACCCCTGAGTGGCGCCGCCTTATGTAGCCTGTTTCACAAGAGCACCTTCAGTGACCGCCACCCTGGGGTGCGCAGACGGGGTGAGAGTGACGTCGTGGTCTCCGGGCCGCCCCCCCCCCCCCCCCCCAGCTGCTGTCCTTGCTTGTTTCTGTGTCCTGCACCCGCGCCTTTGGGCTGTCCTGTTCCCAGCACGAGACTCACCCTGGGGAATGCACGACTCTCACCCTTGCTAGCCTCTTGCTACCCAAAGAATGGTTCTTGAAACAGCAGCCTCGGCAGCTCCTATGCTTGGCTGGAGGTGTAGCGTCTCAGATGCACCAGGACCGGGCAGTGCTAGGCGGCCCTTCAGCCAGGTCCCTGGAGGGTCCTTCACACAGGGCAGCATCTGGGCCATGGCTGCTCTCTCTCTGACTCACAGCCCATACTCTCTCCACCCTGCAGCAAGGCCAGGGGGCTTCTCCAACAATGGCCTTCACCTGGCTGTCGCCCCCTCAGCTGTGCTGGTCTGGCTCCCACTGTTTTCCTCACTCTAATAATGTTTAAGTTCCCCTAAGGGCAGGGTCCATTTCCGGTTCATCTCTTTATCACCCCAAGTGCCCTGGATGTGTCTCATTTAGCAACAGATTTTTAAAAAAGATTTATTTATTTATTTGAAAGAGCTAGAGAGAGAGAGAGAGAGAGAGAGAGAGAGAGAGAGAAGACAGATCTTCCATTCTCTGGCTTACTCTCCAGATGGCCGCAACGGCCAGGGCTGGGTCAGGCTGAAGCCAGGAGCCAGGAGCTTCATCAGATCTCCAATGTGGGTGGTGGGGACCCAAGCACTTGGGCCATCTGCTGCTTTCCCAGGCTGTTAGCAGGGAGCTGGATCAGAAGTGGAGCAGCCAGGACTGGGACCAGTACCCCTATGGGATGCTGGTGTCCCATGCTTCCCTGCTACTCCACAGCACCAGGCCCTCATTAGCAACACATTCTAGTTACGAAATTAGTGGGGTAATGGGCGCTGTGCGTGCTGTGCTGACTGAGACTCCGTGTCTGTGGCGGGGACGTTGCTGGAGTGTGGACTAGAGGTGTCTGACCCCGAGCAGTCATGTGGAGAGGGGAGGAAGCACAGGGACTTCGCAGTGCCAGAGAGGCTGCTCGGTCAGTCGCTGCTGGCCCCTCTCCTGGTACTTCTGCTGTGGTGGGGGGTGGGAGTGATGCCCGTGAAGCCCTCGCCACGTCCCCTGCCTGTCGAGTCCGAGCTGCCCCTTGCCATGGCTAGCTGAGCTCGACAGGAAAGGCGTCATGGATGCCAGCTCTGAACAGAAGACAGAGCGATGACATTTACCTGCAATATTTTCCCTCTCACTTGTCTAAAGTGAAAATCTGATGGAAAGGCAAGGGCAAAGGGGAAGGAGACCAGGCAGCTGCAGCCAGCACAGCTCCTCTGCACGGCTCCTGGACTCCAGGTGAGCAGGGAGCCCTCGGGCCGGTGAGCCGCACCTGGGAGGAGAACGGGGCTTCCTCTCCACCGGGCACGGGTGAGCACAAGCGACGTGTGTTCCCAGGTCACACACTGGCATGTCCTTGTCATGCCATGGAATGTGTTTCCTTCATAACCAGAATCTGCATGGATGTCTCATGACAGTGATTTTGAACCAACATCTTCAGCAGTTACGGTGGCAAAATTCAAGCCACAGGAGGCCATTTCCCCACCTCTCCTCCAGAGGAGCTTCCGGCCTCGGCCCGTGGTGTGTGTGGTCTGCCTGGGCTGGCATGCGTGCTGTGATGGCTGAGCAGTGCTTTGCTCTTGTGAGGATCGCCGTGTTTCGTGAGGACTGGCTGGTATCTGCCTGCTGCACTGGCCACAGAGGAGCCAGCATTGTGAGCAAGTGGCCGGGAGCGCGTGACCAGCCCTGTAGACTGGGGATGGTACGTGACCTTGGCCCTGGGGAATATCCCTGGTGTTGACTGGCCCGGGTGGGGACCCACCACAGGAGGGATGTGTGTGGGCTGAGGGACTCTGTGCACAGAGCTGAGAACCAGCAGGTTAGCTCATTACGTGTTTCAGATTCCTGAGACTGTAGTACGATTTTAAAGAGTTGCTACATAAAGCCAGGCAATGCAATTTTATTAGTTAGCCTTTCATCGCCACAGCAGAACACCTGAGGCAAGTCATTTCCGAAGATAAAACTTTCCTTCAGCTTGTCGCTTTGGAGGGTCAAGCTTTGCTTCCATCACCTGTGCTGTTGTGGTTACATCCACAAAGTCTCTGCCCAGATCAGTGTCGCGAGCCCTTTTCCCCTGTGTTTTCCTCAGGATGTCTTGGGTTTCAGGGCCTGCGTCGAAGGTTGCCATGCGTGCTGAGCTGGTGGTGGTTTGTGGGGTGAGACAGGGCCCCATCCCATTCTTCTGCACGCAGTGAAACAAGCCAGGGGCTGGCAGATGACCGATGCACCACCTCACCCACCCGGGGATCCAGGGAGGAGAAGCAGCAGGGCGGGGCGGGCGAGATGCCGGGCCGGGACGCAGAGTCTGGGGCAGGCTGGGGGCATGAGTTCCGTGACCTCTTGCCCAGCATGGGGACTGCAGTTCATGTAATGTGGCACAGATCTCACAGTGGCTGAAAGAGCCACACAGTGTCTTCACCACGGGGAAGCGACCGGCAAGTGAGTGGGTGGGCGTGTCAGCCTGACGTATCCATTCCACAGTGAACTTCAAAAGTTTGTGGAAAATGGAACTAAAGGCTATAAATGTATTTCAGTTCGAGAAAACACTGAAACCCATGCATCCCAGGGGTCTTCATGGGAAGTGCACACTAGGGGAGAACCCTGCACAGATGGCAAACATGTGAAACGTGTCCTCCTGCATCATGCTGTGCCCACCAAAGGCATGCGATTGTTACTGTCGATCAGCAATGAAGTAAGATCAGAGAAACAAGAGGAGGGGAGGAGGCCGGCAGGATCCGTGCCCCTGCCCCACCCACTGTCCGGGCCCCTCCCTCAAAAGTCACTGTTCCCTGCTGGCCTCCAGGGTGTGGTCAGAGCGCAGCCCCACGATGCTGATCCTCAGTGCAGGACTCTCACTCCCGCCAGGGGCCAGGATTCAGGGAGAGCCGGGCGGACAGCCCTGGCCAGGCCTCGGGAAGGGCTGGCTTTGGACTCCTGCAGCCGCAGGGGGAGGCTGGCGCCTGCCGCTAGACACTTGCCTCCTTCTTATTCCAATCTGTCCACTGAATCGTTAAATGAACTCTTTAATTTGACTGAGCCGCCTGTGCTTGCCAAACCCAACCCCAGCCAGCAGCTGCACCCCGCAGGCCAACTGCACCCCTGCTGGGGAGCTGGGGGAAGGGGCGAGGCAGGGTGAATTTTGGCTTCAGAGTGGGCTTACTGGACACCCTCCCTCCAGGGCTCCTCCTGGGCTCCTCCTGAGCCCGAGAGCCCAGGGCGGACGCTGTCCCCTGCGGGGGATTTCGGAGCGCTTCCTCCCACTTTTAATGCCGCCCTGCTTGCTCGTTCTTGGGGTGTGCGGATCATTGTGCAGGATATGGCGTCTCTCTCTTCCTGAAGCGAGAAGCCCTGCGCTGCCTAGTGTCCAGGGAGGCGAGTCTGGTGTGACCGTCCACGGTGTGGCCAGGGATGACGCCACCGACTCTGTTCACCCTGAGCAAGGTGAAGCTCCAGGGCCACGGCCAGCCTGACCCAGCCCTCTGGAGGGGGTGTGGCCTCACAGCTGGCTCAGGAGGGGGTGTTTGTCCTGTTCCAGCTGTGCCTCAAGGTTAATATCCACCCCCAGGCTTCCTGCGTTGTGCTGGGGACCAAGTCATGGCGAAGAGCATTGTCCTAGGGGCTCTGTCTCGACTGTGCCAAGTGGTGGCTTAACCACTGTGCCATCTGCCTTCCCTCTCGCAGATCTTTAGAACTCTCATCCCACCTTCCTGCAAGTTGTGCCCTCTGACCTACTCCTGCCATTCTCCCCCACCTTGGGGACCCCCGCCCCACTTGAGACTCTCCCTGTGAGTGGTGACGCAGCACCTCCTGTGTCTGGAGAACCAGGATGCATTGAAGGACCCGGGGGTTCAGGAGAGCACGACCTGGGGTCAGCGTGGCCTCTCACACCCCGCATTTCCTGAGCTGTCACTGGGTGCCGCTCAGGCCGCGGGTGGACAGCGGCCAGCCTTGCAGCAGGAGGGCTCCTGTGGCCGTCGCCGGGCCCTGTTCTGCAGTTGAAAGGCTGGCACCAGGGCTGGACCTGCAGACGGCCTAGGTTCTGCAGGCAGGAGCGGAAAACAGCGCGCAGGGGCGGGAGGCGCGGCTCAGGCCAGTCTCCTCCTGGCAGGCGGGGGACGCCTGCTGACCTGGTGGGGCACCATCTTTTTGTTTGGCCAGGAGGGCTGAGATCCTTTTCTGGTCCAGTCTCGGAGAAATGCAGCCAGCACGCTGTCACGGCTTCAGGAAGGCTTTGGCAAGAGATCCCTGCTGGGGTCTGAATACCGTCTGTTCCTTCAACACTTACTGGACTTCATACCCATTGTGAGATACTTTTAACCATTTTTAACACTGAGTTACCGACGTATTTTACAAATCGAGACAGGCAGAAAGAGCTGTCATCTGGTGGTTCACTCCCCGAATGCCTGCCACAGACATGACCGGGCCAGGACGACCAGAGGCCGGAACTCAGCCTGGTCTCCTGTGTGGGTGGCCGGGCCCACGCTCTCAGCTCGTTATCTGCTGCGTGCCGGGATGGGTCTCTTCAGGAGCTGGAATCAGGAGTGGAGCTGGTGTGGGGTGCAGGGTCTTCCCTGCTGTGCCCCACACCTGCGCTCCCAGCGTGCAGTGCTGAGCACGTGTGGGATCCTGAAGAGGTGGCCAGGCTCCGCCCCGGGGGTGGATTGGTTCCTTCCCGTGACTGGTGCACTCGGTGGGGTCATGAGTTGCCTTGAGGGTGGCCCTGCTGTAGAAGCCGCGGGGCCCCATCTCCTGCTTGCTTGCCTTCTCTGTGGCTCTCTGGGACTCTGCCCCCAGGGAGCCGTCACCAGGGAGGCCCCACAAGCTTGAACCCGGCACCCTGGTGGTCTTTGTTATAGCTGAGCCGCTCCATGCTCTCATGCTGTTAGCCATAGAAGGCAGGCTGAGAGTGCCCCATCGCCACGTTCTCACTGTAGGTCTACTTCACGACGACACGGCCTCCCGACGTTAGAACGCACAGAGCCTTCCAGGAGGCAGCGTCCCGCAGTGCAGCCCCAGGCCCCAGTGACAGGAGATGGGGGAGCAATCCCTCCCTGCCGGTGTGAGGGGCCTTCCCCAGTGTGAGCCCCCTGATGCCTGCATCCTCCTCAGCTCCCCAGGGCCTCGTGCGGAAGCGTGTGGGGCTGCCCCGTGGGAGGCTGGGCAGGCGTGTCTGCAGAACTCGTCCTGCCCGCTTCTGTGTTGCTGTCCAGCCCTGTCCTGAGTCACTGCCCTCTTCTGTCTTGCCTTGTCCTGGGTTCAAGCCCTGAGTCACTCATTGTGACTCTGCCTCCCACAGAGGGGTCCTGCCCTTGGCCTCTGTGGGGGGTTGGGCGGAGCCAAGTGGGGTGAGGAGGAGTGGGGGGGCACAGAGTATGAGAACACTGAGAATTACGCCCCTTGGGTCACCGACCCCTCTCAGCAGGACCACCAGGCTGAGTCCTAGTTGTGCTAGGTGCATCACGGGGTAGGTGGGGTGGTGGTTTTTGGAAAACGAGCCCTTCTGGTCTGCCCTAACCATGGAGCCCTGCCCCCGGCTTTGCTGGACTTCCCGCAGGGCGGTGGTCTCTGCTCTCACATTCCTCCGTGCTGGGGTGATCTTACGTTTCAGAGGAAGTCAGGGACTGGGTTTATGAGGTGGATTTCAGAGCAGCGCAGGAGGTTGGGTCGGGCGGTTTCCTGGGTCTACAGGTGTCCAGGAATCCCCGCTGTGAACGCAAGCACTCGGCACAGGGTGTGCCGTCAGCCTCCCCACCAGAGCAGGCAGACGTCCCCTTGCAGTCTGTGCTGTGGCTGTGGCTGCTTCTGTTTCGTTTATAGTTGGGGTGTGCAGGATGCGTAAGGGCGCGTGCAGCGGTGTCCGGTGAGGGAGACTTTGGGGGCTGTCTGATGCTTCCCTGAGCTCTGCAGGTTGTGCACTATGAGTCCACAAAAAGGAGAGCTCGCCGAGCGCTGGCCTGGAGACTCAGCTTGCTCCCATGGTGCCGTGAGAACCTTTCTGGAGGAGGAGGAGCTGCCATCTTCATTCACAGGGAAGGGGCTTGAGAAACAAGATCCTTGAGTACTTTCACTTTTGCGTGGCACACAGCACAGAGCAGCCAGTGTCAGCTGTGTCTTTGCCTCTGTGAGGCCGCCTGCTGCCGCCGCCTCGGGCACTGAGGGCAGTGGGGTCTTTCTGGCTGCACTAGAGAGGGCCCAGGGACACTGCACTGTCCTGCTGAGGGTGACTGCCCACCCACTGCACCTGCCACACTCAGGAGCGGGCAGTGTGTTCCCACGCACTCAGTCACGAGGTGCAGTGTGGACGCACTGCCGCCACCCTGCGTCAGACTACAACCGGGGAGTGGAGAAGGGCCGAGGGCATAGGCTCTGGCTGCAGGTGTTGTCCCTGGCCTCTGTCTCTCCATCCCCGTCTCCATGTTCACAGTGAGCCATGGCCCTGAGCCACGGGTGGGGCCTCTGAATCCACCCAGCAACTCTGGGCTTCAGGGGAGCCCCCAGTCCTGTGCAGGACGTCCCAGTCTGGCTCCAGCTTCTTGGGGCAGGAGGCGAGCGTGAGCCCCTTGGGTATGGATGGTAAAACAGAACACCACTTGAGCTGCATGGGAAGGGAAAACCGAGGCCTCTTCCCCGCGCCATGCTCTGGGCTTTCCAGGGGTGCTGAGTTTACTGGCTGAGTGAGCGGGTGCCCTGTGAGATGGCGCCTTGCGCACGAGAGGAGGGTGAGTGACTGTCCTTCCAACTGTTGCTTGTGACCGAACAGCCTGGCCGTGCATGGCTCCCAGAGGCTTGACTTCCAGGCTCCCCGGGACCCATGCAGCACGGTGCAGGAAGCTGCACCCATACACTTCATGTCTCCATGTGCTCTGGGAGCCCATTGTCCCTGGACTGTGGGCGGTGGTGATGAGTCCTGTCAAAGGGCCCTATGGCGGCAGGGACAGAACGGACGGTGCCATTCCAGACCCGCCGTGTCTGCAGAAGTGTTGCTCCAGCCCTGTGCTGGGATCCTGACAAGGCAAAGACCCTGGGCTTGGGACCCCACGTCCTCGCGTCCTCCCTTGTCACCCACCGTGAGGGTTCTCCATGAAGACCCCCTCCACGCAGTCTGTAGGGGGAGGTCCCTGCTGAGACCCCCCCCCCGTGCAGTCTGTAGGAGGGGGTCCCTGCTGAGACCCCCCCATGCAGTCTGTAGGAGGAGGTCCCCCCATGCAGTCTGTAGGAGGAGGTCCCTGCTGAGACCCCCCCCCCATGCAGTCTGTAGGAGGAGGTCCTGCTGAGACACCTCCCCCCATGCAGTCTGTAGGAGGAGGTCCCTGCTGAGACACCTCCCCCCATGCAGTCTGTAGGAGGAGGTCCCCCCATGCAGTCTGTAGGGGGAGGTTTCCTCTTTCACACACTATCTTGCCAGTGCCTGGGACCTCATCAGGTGCTCACCGATTCCTGCTGTGGGTCCCCTGGCCTCTGCTGACAGCCTGCTCTGGTAGCTTAGCCTCTGGGTGCTGCCTGGCTGCTGTCGCATGGAGCAGAGCTGTGCTCCCCTGCCTTGCATGGAGGTCTCATACGTGTGCGTGGATATGTGGTATATGTGGCCCCAGCTGCTCCTTTGGAGGCCACATGGGAATGATGCAGGAGTGTGGGTGAATCAACATGGACTTTACGTTGAGCTGCAGCCGTGTCTGTCCTGACAGGGCAGGCGTGGCTCAGCAGGCTCCGTTTTGTTGTCTGCAGGCTACCGTGGTGTCAGTCTTGGGGCAGCCTGGGCCTACCCGAGAGGACCCACTGATGAGCGGCGCTGGCTCCTGATTGCTCTGGCTTGCAGGAGTTGTACAGACAGCCGCGGCAGCCCCTTGCTCCCTCAGTCCTCCCATGAGCCAGCAGTGCCGTGTTTGGGCAGCGCCAGTGGAAGCTCTGAACCATAGCCAGTGGCAGTCAGTCCCAAGCCGCGGCCCCTGGAGATGAGGATCTGGCATTCACCAGATCTGTGGAAAATGGAGTTAAGACAAGTTTGTTTGGGACAAAAAATTTGGAAGTCCATATACATATGTTGGGTCTTCACATAGTTCGTGGAAAATGCGTGAGAAAATTAGGCTTGGGTCTCGAGATATTCTCAACAAAATGAACGTATCTGTAAAGTTCATGTTTCCAGGAACTCCTGGAGCTGCTCTGTGGTCTCCCTCCATTTGGCTCCAGCCACACCGCCAGCAGTGTCGTCTCACCACTGCCCTTCCTGCGAGGTGGCCCCAGCGCATCCAGGAGCCTGGGCCTGAATAGAGCAGAAGTCCATGCCGGCCGCTGCCAAGTCCTGAGTTTTCTGAAAATGGCTTTCTCTGTGCTGCAGAGAAATAAACTATGGGACCAACCCCCAGCCAGGCATGAGCAGCCGATCCAGAGGAGGCGAGATGGAAACCCAGAATTTACCAACCCTCGGCCAGGCGTGAGCAGGGATCCCGAGGAGGCGAGATGGAAACCCAGAATTTACGTGCTAGGAACCTCTGTTGTGGGAAGTGGCCGTTAGAAGACACTGCTGAGCACTGAACAGGCGTAGGAGGCCCAGGACACTGCTGCCCATGGCAGGGATGGGAATCCACGTTTGTGAGTCTCCAACCACGTGCCAGGCACCGTGGTCCACTGCTGCGCCCATCATCCATGCCTAGCTGACCGCCATGTGGGTGAGGGACAGGCTGAGCCTGTCTGAGAAGACCGGTGGCTCTCACTGGCCATTGCCCACAGGTGCGCTCTGTGGGCGTTGCTTTGCGGGGTTGTGTGGGCCCTGGCAGGGCTCTGCGTCCCTCTGGGTGCAGGACTGCTGGGCTCTGTCTTGGGGAGTAGGCTGCCAAGCTCATCACGGATTCCTGAGGCCAGGACTGTGTGAGCCGAAGCCTCGGGTCAGAGCCATTCCAGAGCCACCCTGCCACTGGCGATCTTGTCCGAGGGAGGAAGGGGCCCAGGTCCATTCCCCGGCCACCCAGTGTCCTGTGAGGGCACAGCCTTCCCCATCTCTGTGGTGTCCACACTGAGTTTTCCATCTTGACTCGACGCAGTTCTGTTCCTGTCCGTGGTGAATTCTCTCTGCTCAGACCCAACCCAAAAGCAGATCACATGCACCCGGGGCAGGGGAGGAGGGTGCAGCAGGTGATGGCTCAAGTCCTTGGGTCCCTGCCACCCACCTGGGAGACCCAGACAAAGTTCCTGGCTCTCGGCTTTGGCCTGGCTGTTGTGGGCTTTTGGGGAATGAACCAACAGGTGGATGATCTTTCTCTCTGCCTTTCCAATAAGAGACTGTAGAACAGGTGTTGCTGGAGGCAGGGGTGAGGGCAGCAGAGTGTCCACGTCCTGGGACCAGCAGTGCACACAGAACACTGCCCTCCACCCTCTGTCCCGCCACCAAGGCCGTCCCTGCTGCCCGGTCGCCGTCTCCCGCCTTTGCCCTCTCCTCCCCACTGCTGTCAGCGGTGCACACACACAGGCCGTTGTCAGAAATCAGATCCACCGAGAAGAGACACACAAAGTGCAGCCGCTCCGTATCAGAGCAGTGCAAGCCTGGGCCGCGGGGCTCGGCTGCCGTCATTCCTGTGGGCTGTCCCGGGCTTCTCTAATGAATGCTAATTCCTTCTGTGGAGCACAGAGGGACGGGCATTTCAGCTGAAAACGCAGTCACGTGAAGCCGCCCCTGTTTCCAGAGACCTGAGCCAGGAGGAACCGGGCCTCCTCAAGGCATTCCCTGCTCCATGTTCCCTCTCTGCGCGTCTGAGGAGAGCGCTTGGCGGGTAAGATGCCATCTGAGAAGTGCGCCCGCTGTGAGGAGTGGGACTGTGGCTGAGCCACTGCAGGAAGAGCAGCCCCAGGCCCTGGCAGTTGCGGCTGAGTGTATGGGAGCCCAGTTCTGCCTGTCGTCCTCCGGCCGGCTCCAGGCTCAGAAATCCAGGCCTGGCTGGTGATTTCCACTGCTTTGGGTCTGACGGCCGGGCCATGTGTGCGGGCCTGGATGGGGCCACTGGCAGGGGCTTTGGAGACTCCTGGCACGAGTTCCCTGTCCTCCCAGGGCATCTGGTGCTCATGACCCTCTCTGTGGGCCGTGGTCTCTCGGGAGAGAGAGGTGGGATTGTGCCTGGCTCTTCCTGATGGACATGGGGGCAGTGTCCGAAGCTGGGCAGGGTCTCTGAGTGGCTGGGGCACTGGAGTTCCACTGTGGCCCCACAGCCGCAGCCTGAAATGATGCGTGGCCACGGCAAGGGACTCATGGCCTGTCGGGGACACCCAAGCCCCAGAGCAGGTAGCAGGCAGTCAGGTGCGCAGCTGCAGCATCCTTCCCCCCCGCCCTGGGATGGATTTGATTGACAGCCTGGGTGGGGGAGGTTCAGGTTGAGCCTCTCCAGACTCCTGGTCAGGTGACTGTGGGGAGCTGGGAATTTGCAAGGTAGCCCTGAAGCCCCCTGCACCAGGGACTGGAAGGCAAGGATTATTTTCCTCTTTTCCTTCCAATATTAAATTTAATAAAAATATCATTGATTCTTTGTAAAGAATAAAAATAGCTTTTATTATTATAAAATGAAAAATATAGCTGCCAGATCTCTCAGCCAGTGACTTATCTCCCCCAGGCAAAGCCCCGTGGGCCGCCTCTTCCCGCTCGGCAGGCATCATGGTGGGAATTACATTACTTATTAATGCATCGGCACGGGCATTAGTTAATTTTGTCAGAAAATCACTATGCAAAAATATCTTTTATACAAAATGAAGCTCTAAGTTTTTATGTTTAAGCAACACTTTTCATTTTTCTTGTTAATCATGCTAAGAAAGTCTTCAAACATTTTCAAGTAGAAATTGTAATATGTGGACTCTACAACATGGAAACATGCAATGTTTATTTTTTGGTTTTAATGTGCTCACTGGTATCTGCTGTGTGTTCAAACTTTTTATTCTTTTTTTTTTTTTTTTTTTTTTTAGGTTTGTTTTTTCTATTTAAAAGGCAGGATTACAGAGAAGGGGCCAGAGATCTGCTGGTTCACTCCCCAAATGGCCACAGCAGCCAGGGTAGAACAAAACCAAAACCCGAAGCCAAGAGCTTTGTCCAGGTTTTCCATTTGGGTCCAGGGGCCAAAGAACTCGGGCCATCTTCCACTGCTTTTCCATGCCATTAGCAGGGAGCTGGATTGGAAGTAGAGCATCTGAGACATGAACCAGCGCCCATATGGGATGCCAGCGTCACAGGCGGTGGCTTTACCTGCTGTGCCACAAGGCTGATCCCTCAAACTTTGTTCGATGGCCTCAGCCCTCTGTGGGGAGGAACCCTCAGTGTTGGGGTGGGGGAGCCCAGCATGGACAGCGATCACCATGGCGATCACCATGACGACAGGTCCCCAGGGGTCCCACAGAGGCCTCCGTTCAAGGCGTATGTACTTGTGTGGCTGGGGAGACTCTGCTGGTGTCCTTAGCGCCTGTTCTCCTGGGCTCACATCAGGCGGTCACTTTCCTCGTTGGGTGCACAGAATAGGACCGCAGGAGGGCACAGGCCTTGGTGCAGACCCTGTGGCACACTGGGAACAGTCTCAGGGTGCTGCAGGACTTGTCCCCCCACCCCACGTCTTCGGTCCACACTTGCAGCTCAGTGGAGATGAGGGCCTGGGGATGCCAGGGGCGGGGCCGAGGACTCCACTTGCATGGCCTCGAGCTGCCCGTGGCCGCCCCAGGTGCCTCGTGCTGACAGCCCCGCCACCCTGCGTGGGTGGCTTCCCCAGCTCCTCTGTGGACGTCAGCAGGTTTTAGATGCACACAGACACTGCTTCCCTACAGGTGTTTCCCCAGAGGGTCAGGGTCTGGGCCATCAGGTGTATGCCTGGTGACGGGCAGCAGGGTTGTTCCCTGCATGTCACAGGAAAATGAAAGTAAAGCTTCTCAGAGGTTCGTGGTGCCGTCCGTGGTCAGCAGCGTTGTTCTCGGCCACGCCCCTCCCGGGCCCTCAGATGGCACCCAGAGTCCTTGGCCTGAGGCTGCCACCACCGCTGGAGGCCTGCCGCCAGCCGGGCTCCGTACATGGTGCTTTCGCTGCTGGGGCCCTGTGTGGCTCAGGCTGCTTCTCTGGAAGCTCCTGCGATCCAGGCCTGGCGGGCCTGGGGCACAGCACCTCGGGCGCCAGAGTGGCAGGAAACTGAGCCAGTGAGTGTCGCTTTCAGTCGTAGCCAGAGCTCCTGACGCTTGAACGGCATCTTCGTTTATTCTTCCTGCATTCACCCTGGACTGACAGATCACCTGCCACGTGACAGCCGCTGGCAAGGCCTAGGAGTTCAGGGGCAAGGTAGACCCAACCCCTTCCCCCACCTGGGTCTCGGCAGAGCAGGGCAGGATGGTGAGTGAGACACGGATATAGCAGGGACTGCTGTGACAAGGACCAAATCCGAGTCCTTTGAGGGGCTGCAGGGGCTCCTGGCCGAGAGTGGGAGAGGTTGGGTCACTGTGTGGCCAACCAGCAGGAGGTGGAGCGTGAGGGTGAGGATGTGTGCCAGGGCGGCCGGCACAGCCCTGCACCAGGGAGCTGTATTCAGGAACTGCATTCAGGAACTGCCTGGCCGGGGTGTCCAGAGCCCAAGGGGGAGCAGGGGAGGGCCTGCCGCAGGTGGGCGGGCGGGCGGCCTGGCCACATCTCCAGCCAGACCCTCAGGGCGCCCTGAGGTGCTCACAGCACCGCTGTTCTCACACAGACGCTTCTACAGTCGCTTCAGTGCCGTGAGTACAACAGAGCGGCACCAAGGAGATGGCACAGGGTGGGCACAGCTCAGCAGGGACAACAGAGCCTGATGAGAAGGCGGCAGCCCTGGCTGTTGGTGACCGCAGGGCGGGAGAAGATCATGGGACAGCTGTTGTCCCACAATGCAGCTGCTGCTCAGGGGTCCCTGGGCCCACCTGCTTGCTTTCCTTACTTCCCCCTCTCCTTGTGGGACCCCGGGAGCAACTGTAGGCAGGAGGCATCCAAGGGGCTTTGGTGTCAGGTCCTGCAGCCTGCATTTCCCATGTGTCTGTAGCACCAGAAACACTGGGGAACTCGTGAGGAACCCTGATTCCCGAGTCCGGAGCCGGCTATGTGCACCCTCGGGGCTGGACTCCTGGAGTCCTCCTGCTCCCCTCGCTCACCAGGTGCCCCTTGGGGCCACGCAGTTTGTGGCAGTATTTGTCAGTTCTTAGAGTGCATGCACCTAGGTCTGTGCAGGCCGCGAGAGCACTGGCTGGGGCGATCTGAGCTGATTCAGTGAGGGAGCCATCATGTCCGAGGCGCTGGCCTTGACCTGTGCTCCGAGAACCGCGTGTTCCTAATCATTCATGCCCTAGGGGACCCGAGCCGGGATGTAGACCAGTTCCCTCACCAGGCAGCTGCTTCCGTCACCTGACTGGTTATTACTGGTACGTACTGGGGGAACTCTGGGTGGAGGAAGCCTTCTGGAGCTCCTAGGCCGTTCCCAGGCTGAGCGTTGTGAACAAGGGCGGTCCCCAGCCAATCCACGGGAGTAGGCAACAGGCGGCTGTGACAGTGACCCCAGGGCGGGAGCCCCCAGATCCCCTGCCTGTGTTGTTGGGGTGGCCCCCAGGGCTGAGCAGGCCCCGCCCACAGCTCTGCTCCCCTGGGGAAATGGGGCATCAGGGCTGACTGTGGCTTCGCTCTCCTCCACCGCTTGGGAACGCTTTGGCTTTGTGGTCCTCCATACCCTGAGCACAAGACTTCCCTGGGGGCTTGTCCCTATGCTTCTCAGGGCTGCTGTGTCCAGCCTGGCTCAGCTGGGTGGCCACGGTGAGGCAGAGCCCTCCTCGGGGGGGGGGGGGGGGACAGAGGAGCTGGTGGGGAGGGGGCCAGCTGAGCTGAGCAGGTCCCCGGGATGCGGAGTTCCCGAGGTGACAGGTGTGTGCGAGACTGTGGATGTCCTGGGCGTCGCATATGCAGCGTCTTGCTGTGTCCTCGCACCACCCTGCTGCCGCGGTGCTGCCGGGCCCTTGCCTGCACTCACCGATGAGGAGACCCTGGCTCAGGAATGTGGAGTGTGGGCAAGGTCATAAAGTGAGCAAGCGGTGGAGGAGGGGTTTGACCCTAAACCCTGGCTCTTCACCGGGAGGGCGCATGCTCTCCAGGCGCTGCCCTGGGAGAGGTGCAGGGCTGGGGGCATCACCCTGGACCCTTGGCTCCAAGTGTCCCTGGAGGGGCCGTGAACACCGCGAGGCTGCCCTGAGGGCCAGAGGAGCCACGCTGTCCTCCAGGCTAAGCCGTTGGTTGCTGGACCTCAGGGTTGCAGGTATTTCATGACATTGTTGAAAAGTTTGGCCTGCGTGTGGTTTTACAGACTTAGTGAAACACAGCGAACTTATTTGATGCATGTGTTTGTCACAAGCAGACAAAGTAGAGAAAGTGTTAAGTACCGCATTCCTGATGGGATGTACACCTCCATCGCTGGGTTTTCTTTGAAGGAGAGGGAGAGCGGCCGTCTCGGGCTGGGTGAGGAAGCTGGCGTTGATCAGTGGCTGTCTCCAGGTGGAGCGCTTGGGGTGAGAGTTGTGAAGCCTTGATGGGCGTCTCTGTCCTCCGAGCTGTTGGTGTCCAGCATTGGTCGCTGGTGCTGCCTTCTGATGTGCGGCCAGGGGAGGCTTGTGCCCTGGCTCCATGGCCTGGTTTGGAGTTTAGCTCAGTGGCCACGCCTTCTGTTTGCCGGGTGTCCCTGTCACAGGAGGCAGAGCCTGCCAATCTGTGAGCTCCTCGCGTGCGCTTTTCAATGCGTGCTCTTACTTGTGGTTCTCAGAAATGGAGATGCATTTCACATCAGTACTATTTTATTTATTTATTATTTTTTAAACGTGTATTTATTTGAAAGGCAGAGAGAGAGAGAGAGAGAGAGCAAAATCTTCCATCCTCAGGTTCACTCCCCAAATGGCCACAACTATTAGGGCAGGGCCAGGTCAAAGCCAGGAGCCAGGAGCTTCATCCAGGACTCTCATGTGGATGCAGGGGCCCAGACACCTGGGCTGTCTCCTACTGCTTTCTCAGGCACATTAGCAGGGAGCTGGTTTGGAAGTGGAGCAGTTGCGACTCAAATCAGCACCCATCTGGGATGCCGGCCCCACACCGGTGCTTTAAGGTCAAATCTAGAAACGAGATGTTACAGGCGTCTCGGGTGTTTCGTAGATTCCCATTCGATGGCAGTCATTCCCCACGTCGGGGGCTGGTAGTAGCTCTGACATCCTGGGACAGTGGGTCTGGTGTACACACAGATCTGCGTGTGCACTTAGGGCGCTTGTGTTTGTGCACACATGAGAGTGCACGGTCCTCCTCTGTGTATATTCTACGTGCATCATTTCACGCATTGCCAAGGTTGGTCGCGGGTGAGGTGCGTTCAGGCTCCCCACAGGCTGTGTCCTGGCCCAGGTGGTACCACGCCCATGGGGCAAGTGCTCCTACCACGTGGGGACAGCAGTGTCCAGCCCTGGGTCCCTGTGAGGCCCCACAGCTGTCCAGGGGCCCAGAAAGCCTAGTAAACGACACAGTATCATTTAGGTCAGGTTTTATATCCACTTTTTTTTTTTTTTGACAGGCAGAGTGGACAGTGAGAGAGAGAGACAGAGAGAAAGGTCTTCCTTTTTGCCGTTGGTTCACCCTCCAATGGCCGCCGCGGTAGCGCGCTGCGGCCGGCGCACCGCGCTGATCCGATGGCAGGAGCCAGGTGCTTATCCTGGTCTCCCATGGGGTGCAGGGCCCAAGCACTTGGGCCATCCTCCACTGCACTCCCTGGCCACAGCAGAGAGCTGGCCTGGAAGAGGGGCAACCGGGACAGGATCGGTGCCCCGACCGGGACTAGAACCCGGTGTGCCGGCGCCGCAAGGTGGAGGATTAGCCTAGTGAGCCGCGGCGCCGGCTTATATCCACTTTTTAACAGCTGGTAATTTAGAAAGAAAAATAAGCAGGAAACTGCGGAAGTACAAGGAGCTGTCAGACAGTGCTCGGGACAGGCGTGGTGCAGCTCCTGAGGTGGCTGCTTGGGGCGCCCGGGACCCGGTCCCTTGTCTGCTTCCAGCTCGGCTCCCTGCTGAGGTGCCTGGAAGGCAGCAGTGGTGGCTCCGGTCCCTGGGGCCCTGCCACCGTGTGGGGACCTGAGTGAATTCCTTGTTCCTGACTTGGGCCCTGAGCAGCTGTGGCTGCTGGGGCACTTGGAGACGGAACCAACAGATGGAGGATTTCTGTCTTTCTCTCTGCCTTACGAGTAGATGAAAATAGCTAAATAAACAATAACAATGAAAGCATGCAGTGGCCCAGGGCAGGGGACAGGGTGCAGAGGGCTCCGGCCCTGCCTGTGGGCCAGCCAAGGCACAGACAGGGAGGGAAACTCCTCTGCAGCATGGCGGCAGGGCTGGGGCCGCTGGCAGGGACCGTGCGTCTCTGCAGAGCGCGTCTCCTGAGCAAGTTCTGTGTAGCAGGGGAGACCCAGCCTTGGGGGACGGAGCTCCTATTGCAGCCACAGAGGTGGCCCCTGTCCCCTGGAGGTGACCTCCTGAGGGCTCCCAGGCCCTTGGCTGTGGCTGCTGGGGTGCAGGTCAGGCGAGCCGAGCCCAGGGACGTACGTTTTGGCAAGGCTGAAGTGACTGTGCACTTGGGAAACCCAGCGATTGCAAATCCACTTTTAAGGTGGTGTGTGAAACACCAGCTGCTTATTTTACAACGACCTGCAGCTGCTGCTTTCCCTGGGTGGGGAAGCACAGGGTGGCATTCCATTGTCCCTGTTGCAGGTGCCATTGCCACACTGCATGCTGGGACACGCCATGCCCCACTAGATGCTGACACATGCCATCCTGCACTGCATGCTGGGACATGCTATCCCCACTACATGCTGGGATACGCCATCTGCCCACTGCATGCTGGACATGCCATCCCGCACTGCATGCTGGGACATGCTATCCCCACTACATGCTGGCACACGCCATCTGCCCACTGCATGCTGGACACACCATCCCACACTGCATGCTGGGACACGCTATCCCCAGTACATGCTGGCACACGCCATCTGCCCACTGCATGCTGGACACACCATCCCACACTGCATGCTGGGACACGCTACCCCCAGTACATGCTGGCACACGCCATCTGCCCACTGCATGCTGGACACACCATCCCACACTGCATGCTGGGACACGCTATCCCCACCACATTCTGGCACATGCCATCTGCCCACTGCATGCTGGACACACCATCCCGCATTGCATGCTGGGACACACTATCCAAACTACATGCTGGGATAAGCCATCTGCCCACTGCATGCTGGCACATGCCATTCCCACTGCATGCTGGCACACGCCATCCTGCACTGCATGCTGGGACATGCCACCCCCCACTGCATGCTGGCACATGCCATCCCGCACTGCATGCTGGGATGTGCCACCCCCCACTGCATGCTGGCACATGCCATCCCGCACTGCATGCTGGGACATGCCACCCCCCACTGCATGCTGGGACATGCCATCCCGCACTGCATGCTGGGACATGCCACCCCCTGCTGCATGCTGGCACACACCATCCCCCCTCCATGCTGGTACACACCTGGCCCATGGGCGCTGTCCCGAGGCTGAGCCTGTTTGGGGAGTCGCGGACAACCTCCACGGAGCAAAGGCACTGAAGAGGCTGAGAGCACACACGGATGGGGACAGCAGTGCTTTGTGAATTTGGGGGAGAAGTCACCCTGTTTCCTCTCCAGTTCTTAGGCAGCAGCACTTGTGAGAACAGCTGCCGAGTCTGACTGTGGCCCACCCCGGCCGTCAGGGACAGCGAGGTGACTGCCATGGGGCAGTGCCTCACGCTGCGTGGATCAAGCCACAGACACCTGCTGCCTCACAGCTCTGGGGGGTGCAGACCCCAGGTGGAGGAGTCAGCAGGGTGAGGGAGACGGCCCTGGGCCTCTCTCCAGCCGAGGTGGCGGTGGCATCCCTGGTGCTCCTGGGCTCGACTCCTCCCCCGGTGTCTGCCGTCACGCTCACAGAGAGCGACCTGGGCTGCTGTCACGCTCACAGAGAGCGACCTGGGCTGCCGTCACGCTCACAGAGAGCGACCTGGGCTGCCGTCACACTCAGAGAGCGACCCGGGCTGCCGTCACGCTCAGAGAGAGTGACCCGGGCTGCCGTCACATTCAGAGAGCGACCCGGGCTGCCGTCACGCTCACAGAGAGTGACCCAGGCTGCCGTCACGCTCAGAGAGTGACCCGGGCTGCTGTCACACTCACAGAGAGTGACCCGGGCTGCCGTTCTTGGGCCACGTCCCGCTGCTCTCCCAGCTGCCCCACAGGCAGCTGCATCACAAGTGGGGGCAGAGCAGGGACTTGAGCTGGCCCCCTGCTGTGGGATGCTGCATCTGGTGACTGCTCGGCCTGCTCACGACACCGACTGGGAGTCTGCTTTGTAATAAGCTCCCGGGGCAGGCTGTGTTTTGCCAGGGCTTCACCCTGACCACGGGCAAGGTCCTGCATTCTCTGAAGGCATCCACAGGAGGGGAGGGATTTGTAGAAGCTATCCAGGGTGAAGGTGAGGACAGGGTGAGGCTGCCTCCCTCCTACCAAGTGCCCATGTAGGTGCTGTGCAGGCTCAGTGCCCAGGTAACGGTGCACACAGACGCGTATGCTAATAAGTGTGGAGAAGCCCACTCCTGGCCCCGCGTCCCATCCATCTCACAGCGCACCATTAGCAGCCAGACTGCGACAGACTGATGGCTCTGATTAGCTCACGGGACCTGATGGGCCACAGAGCCAGAGCTGCACAGGGCGGGAGTGGGTGGGCTGTGGGTGAGGCGTGGGCGGCAGCCCACAGGACAGGCAGCCTGGCCCACGTCATCCACACAGTGCCTAAGCTCTGGGTGACTCCAAGCCCCGCGATTCACTCCTCTGTCCATCCAGTATTCGTGCTTTGCTGCGACGTGAACTCGCTGTCCCTGTCCCTGTCCCTGTGCTGGTGCTGTGTTTCCACCCCATCGGGCAGGTGGGCCTGGCAGGTGGAACTACGGTGGGCAGGTGAGGACCCCACTGACGGTCCCAGAGGCCATGTCGGGAGCACCACGGTCACCCCTGGTTGTCAGGTGACCCACAGTGCAGTGGGTAGGGATCAGGGTGGGGTTCGTGGGCCAAGCAGAGGAGGGTCTTCACACTGGGCAGGGAGGGAGCAGTAACCCTGACCTGAACCCAGGTGCGCGCCTCTTGCAAGAGAAAGCAGGTCAGGTGAGGGAACAAGCCCTCGGAAGTAATGCTGAAGTACAGGTGCCTCACAACGTCCGTGGACGTGGGATAAACAGAGATTGATGTGCGTGCCACACTTTTGCATGTGAGAGCCTTCAAAAAGTTCGTGGAAAATGTGTGTTGTAGAAAAAGCGTGGATTTCAATTTTTTTTTTGCAGTCTTTCAATTTCATTGTCCATGAACTTGTTGCAGCTCCCCCGCCACACAGCTGTGAAATTTACCGGGGCGGGGGGCCCAGCCTTGCCGGAGCTGTGGGCACCACTCCTGCGGTAGGTGCTGAGAGCAGGAAGTCCTGGCGGCCACCTACGCCCGCTCCCTCACAGCCTGTCTTCCTCCAGAGTGGGGTCCACACCGCAGCTCTGCCTCTCCCTGGGGACACGCGCTGTCACACGCAGACTTATTCAGCAATAGGCTAAATTTATTTCCTAAATGTTGGGGTCTGTCTGTCTTTGCCCAGATGCCGTCGGAATCTGAGAACAGCGCCTTTGTTCCAGGGCCAGATGAGAGGCGCCTTTGCCAGGCTGCGCTCCTTCCCAGCAGCCCGCAGCGAGCGGGCGGCATCGCCTTTTGTGAGTGCGGAGGCGACTTTAAAATAGAACTGGAGTGTTTTCTAGGCAGCTTCAGAGAAAAATGCGCTCGAAGTGACCTCAGCTTGTGACTAATTCTGTCGCTTTTCATGTTCTGTGATTGACACCTGCCACCATGGACATCCTCAAGAAGTAAGGATCCACTGACAAATGAAGAGCAGGCCTCCTCTCAGGTGCTATCTCCAGTGGGGTTGAGAGCTAAAGACAGGGGAGACGGAACCCCAGGCCCAGCTCCGGGCCCGCGGGAGCCCCAGTCCAGGAGCAGCTGACTCGCTCTTCGTTCAGAGCCTTGTCGAGAACTCCGTCAGCGGCTGGACCTGAAGTTGCTCAGTCACGTTTCCCCAGCCATGGCTACAGACTTAAGTAGCTTTAATTAGTTTTTACTGAAAGCATAAATAATGCAAGTACTGGCTCTCCGGTTTGAGTTTTGTTATTGGAAACAGTGAGGCATCCAGGCCCTTCTGTCATTGCCTCGAGTGTCTGGGTATCGCCATGGGATGGCTTTTTAAAGACATCCTATAAAAGCTCCTCGGTCTGCTGTTCGAGGCATCACTAAGAGCCACACTGTCTTGAAATTGCAGCTTTAGTGGTTTTAATCTGTTGTGTTGTTGGTCTCAGGTGGGGAACAGAAAATCTAGGCTTTTATTCTCTTTTCTTCTTTGACTTTGAACAACAACCAACCCCTTGTCTGAAAACCCACAGCCCTTGGGGATAGAACCCGACATATTTTGCAAGAGAGACCAAACACAACACACGGTCAAGGTCTCTGCTCAGCTGTCCCGGGCGTGACAGCAACACTGGACTTCTACGTGAGCTGCACGGGGTGCACAGAACCCCTGCAGGCCAGGCAGCAGCCAGGGGTTCAGTCTCGGAACCAAACGAAGCTTTGTAATTTTGAGTCAGGACGCTGAATGCTCAGCCCCTGGCCTTCAGAGCTGGTACTATCCTGAGTTCTTTCAGCCCTCTGAGGTCCTGTGCCCCTTGCCAAATCACCTACCCGAGGTCTGCTTTCCCCCCTAGAGCCCTCCAGGGAGCTCTGCAGGTGTGCCCCTTGTCCAGGGAGCCCCTCTCCCCCTGCCATGATGTGGCTTCTTCCCAAACACCTTACGTGTTTATCTTCGGAATAAATACATTATCAACCTGCAAGAATGATTTCAGCATTGAAACCCGGGGCTAGGCCCCCACGTCTGTGTCTCGGGGTCTGTGCAGGCCTGGGACCAGGTCTCAGCTGCAGGGGAACGCTGGGGCGGGTTGCTGTGGTGGGCTGCTCCTGGCTCTTGGCCGCTCTCACGCCTGCTTGCCCCTTACTTCTCTGCAGAGGGAGCCAGAGGCATTTCACAAGGCGCTCAGTTTGTGAGAAAGGAGGGGCCCCGAGCTGCCTCTTCTAGAAGAGATCTGATAGGCCCTGCTTTCCTGGCTGGCGGTTTAGGAGGTAGACGTCGTAGCTCATTAGTTCTCCACACTGCCCTTCAGATCAGTAAACTGGCAGGATTGGATCACCTCTCAAGGCTGACGCTCCCTGGGCTTTCTCCCTCATTTTCTCCTAACCGGCATCGTACTGAGCAGCACTTGGCCACGGCTGTGCTTCCCAGGGTCCCGTCTTGGGGTCGCATCACCGTGTTCATTTCCTGAGGTTTACTCTCCAGGGTTTGTCCAAGGAAGAACACCGTTTCCTCTGGCTGGAAGCTTCTCTCTCTCTCTCTCTCTCTCTCTCTCTCTCTCTCTCACCGTTTCCTCTGGCTGGAAGCTTCTTTCTCTCTCTCTCTCTCTCTCTCTCTATTCCCCTTTGTTGCCTTGCTCCCCCTCTGTCTCTCCTTTCCTGTAGTTTTTCCCAGACCATTCCCTGTGGCACTAATCCTATCTATCTCTTGATAAAGGTTTGGATTGTAATTAGAGACCATAGCAGAGAACACCAAAAGGATTTATGTTTTAATTTATAAATTGAGTTCTAAAAAAAATGCACACCTTCCTTGCCTGGTCTATTTCTCAAAGGAAAGGGAGGTTACCGCCCCCTTGATTTTGCTACAGTTTCCTTATATGGATTAGCTTTTTGCTTCAAACGGGTCAACTTCCATCACTTTTGCAGTGTATTTCTTCAATACTTTCACTAGCAACTGAATATTAGAATTATTCATCTCACTGCATAGGGTAAAATCAATAGAACCTTTGTCTGTGAAAGAATTAAATCATAGTGTGATAAAATCAGATTTTCCTGCTTTCAGGTTCTTTTAAAATAGCATCTATTAGGATTCCTGCTGATATCAGAAGGACTGGGTCATCTTAGAAACCGACACAGATGTGGACAGTAGGAGGGCTGATCACAGATCTTGTTGTTTAAGAATGAGTCGTGTTTGTGTGGGTGTGTATGTACTGCACACACACAATGCATACTGTACACACAGCGTGCAGACCATGCACATGCACAGTGATATGTACCCTGTGACCCGTGCACCATGCACTTACATGTCTTAGCTCTGCGAATGCCCTCCGTGCCTGTTTGAGCCCCGAGTTGGCTGCTGAGGCTGAGGGCCAGGCCGGGAGCGCCACAGCTTCACCGTCCGCACACAGACCTCCTGTAGTCCAGAGCTTCTCGCCCAGGGGTGAGTCCGGGAGACAGAGATGGTGTGGAAGCTCCCTGTGCCCCAGAGAGGGAAGGGCAGGCATTGGATGTAGCAGCAGCAGGGAGGATAGGCTCCCTGTGGACACGTTGAGGACTGCCGCGTGACTGCTGTGGCAGGACGCATGCGTGCCAGGATCACCTCTCTGCTTCGTGAGCCATGCCGGTGCGCACTGTCCCCGGATGGTAAGGAAGCCATTTGTCCATGCAGCTCTGTATCATTGAGGGCTTCTTTGGAATGGAGCTGTATCCTAAAATCCCATTGATTCAGCCACTCACCCACTTGTTGATTTATTCCAGAGCTACTTATTGAGCACCAGCTGTGTGCCAAGCACTCAGTAGTGCACTGGGGGCCCTGAGTGTTCCTCCAAGGCCGAGGAGAAGCCCACTGGCCATGGTTGGCCTCTAGAGAGCCATCTACATCCTAAGACTTGCCACAAATAAGTGAGTTCAGAAAGGAAAAGAGAAATTTCAACAGCTATCTCAGAAGTAAAATGGTCATCAAGGGCTAATTATTGGCAAAAATGGATAATATAGGAAAATGCATAAGTGACTAGAAACATAAAACCTACCAAGACCGAATCAAGAAGAAATGAAAATCTTGAATAGACTAACAACAAATACGGAGATTGAAGTAGTAATTAAAAACCTCCCAGCAAAGAAAAGCCCAGGACCAGATGGCTTCACGGCTGAATTCTCCCAAACATTCAAAGAATTAATAGCAATTCTTCTTAAACTCTTCCAAAAAAATAGGAGAGGGATTACTTCCAAGCTTCTTTTGTGAGACTTGCATCACTCTGATATCAAAGTCATACAAAGACGTCCGCAGAGAAGGCCTAGACCATAAAACTTGTACAAGAAGTCACAGGGGAGATGCCACCACTCCTGGGCAACACCCTGATCAACACAGATGCACAAACCCTCAGTAAGATGCTGGTAGATTCAGTTCAGGCACACATCAAAAAGACTACATGGCAGGACCAAGTGGGATTTACCCTCAGATGTCTGGCTGGCTTTACATAAGAAGAACCAGTCAATGAGATGCATCATATTAACCGATGAAAGGGGGAAGCCAAGCGATCATCTCAACAGATGCAGCAAAAGAGTTTGGTACGGTTCGACATCCATTCCTGATAAAGATCCTCAACCAACAGGCTTAGAATAAATGCCTCACTGGTGAGGAACCAACGGTGCTTCCTCCAGGATCTTGGGCCAGGCCAGAACCCCCACTCTCATCACTTCTACTCAGAGGTCGTGTTGGAAGTACTAAGGAAAGTAGTAAACAAGAAAAAGAAACAAAAGACATCGCATTGGAAATGGAGACGTAGATCATCTGTTTGCAGGTGATGAGACCCTACGTGGAGAAAGCCTACGCACTGATACCATAACCAGGATGGCTTCCGAAGAGCTGCTGTGACCATCAGTGCACACCCATCAGCCCCTTTCTTCATGCTGATGATAAATTAGCTGAAAGGGAAATCAGAAAAGCAGTTTCATTTGTAGTAGCATGAAACAGAATTCTTAGCAATAAACTTAACCGAGAAGGTAAAAGATATGTACATTGAAAAGTACAAAACATTGATGGAAGTTGAAGACACAATAAGTCCATCCCACATTCATGGACTGGAAGAATTCATGCCATTTAAATGTTCCTACTGCCTCCAATATCTGCCTTTTCAGTGCAATCTATGGCAAAATTTCAGCTACATTTTCCACAGAAATAGAAAACAAGCAATTCTAAAATTTGAATGGAACTACAGAAGACCCTGAGTAATCAATTCTGAGCAGGAAGAATGCAGGGGTGGGCTTCTGATGCAGCTCTTAAAACGCTGCTTGGGTTTCCTGCGACCCACATGGTTCACCTGGGTTGAGTCCCAGCCCGGCTTCCTGCTAATGTGCACCTGGGAGGCGCAGATGGTGGCCGATGTCCTCGGGTCCTGGTGGGAGACCTGGATTGGTTCTGGGCTCCTATCTTGGCGTGGCCCAGTTCCAGCTGTTGCAGGCATCGGGGAGAGTGAACAAGAAGATGGGAGTGTGCTCTCTCTCTTTCAAATAAAATGAATAAAAGTTTTAAAATTAAGAATACTGTTGGCGATATCACACTTACTGATTTCAAATTCGGTCGCAAAGCCCTAGTAATCAAATCAACCTTTATGGCACTGACATAAAGGTGATACACAGACCAGCAGAACAAATGGAGTGCCAGAAACAGCCCCATCAGATATGGGGTAATTTTTGACAAGGACGAGAGGAACATGTAATGGAGAAGGGATAGTTTTTTCATAATTGTGCTGGGAAAACTGAATATCTACGTGCAGAAGAGTGAAGTCATGCTGTTGTCTAACAACTTACACAAAAGTCAACTGAAAACAGATGAGAGACTTAAACCGAAGACCAGAAGCAATGCAGCTCTTGGAGGAAATCCTACAGCAAAGCCCCGTCAGGTTGTCCTTGGCCGTGACTTTTTTGAATATTACAGACATCAAAAGCTCAGGCAACAAAGACGAAAGGGAGAAGTGAGATTGCATCAGAAGCTTCTGCACGCACAGCTCAGTGGAAAGGCACCATAGGGTTGGGAGAGCACATCCAACCATATATCTGGAATAAGGGGTGATGACGGAACGAACTAAGAGCTACCATGGATCCTAGCGAAAAACCACATCACCTGATTAGAAAATAGACACAAGAAGCCGTTGACATACAAGTAGCCATCGGGGATAGGAAGTGCAGTGGACATCGCTCCTCACTGGGAACAGTGAGCCATTGCCTTCTGTTAGGAAGGCAGTTACACGGAGACAAGAGAACAGCACCCCCTTTTCTGGGAATGTACTCAAAGAAAATGGAACCACCGTCCCAAAGAGAGCTCTGCCCCTGTTCTTCATTGAAGCCTTATTCACCATAGCTAAGGTGTGGAATCCAGCCGAGTGTCCCTCAGCGGGTGGATGGACGGGAGTGTCACTCTGCTGCCCCTGTGCCGCAGCCCGTGTCCTGCTGGGGCACTTCCTGTAAGGCCCTGTGGACCCTCGGACCCTCGGGTCAGCGCGGGAGAAGGGGCGTACACAGCTTTCTCTGTAAACTCCACGGTGAAGCTTTTGGTTTGTTTGTTTTGGCAGGAGCTCTAAAGAACTGTGGAAAATCAGATTATAGAAATATGTAGTAGAAACACCTAATTATGGCTCAATTTAAGGAGCCAAACTGAAGCGCCAGGGGGAGGGTGGACTTGAGAGGAGACAGTTGCACCTCAGACCTGCTGTGGCTGAGTCTGTCGACACAGCCCTGTGGCTTCCTCCTCCTGTTACCACCTTTTCCCTTCCGTGGCCTGAGGCCCACACCTCCTCTCTAAGGCCCTTGGTGTCCACGGAACCCTTGTGTGGGCATCTGCTCCGCCTGTTCCTCCGATGGCCCCCACTGGCAGCTGGCTGTACCTGCCACCTGGACCCCGCTCTGCGAAGCTCCCTCCCTCCTGTGAGATCTCTGACGCAGCACTTACATGTGCATTTCCTTTGATGTTGACTTTGTCTGTGTCCATGTCAATACCGTGTGATCTAGAAGCAACACCACGAATAGAAGGAAGAGAGATATTTACGTACAGCTCAGAAGGCTCGAGGCAATCAGAATGCAGGGTGGTAGGGAGGCCAGGAAGCTGGGACTGGAGTTTTAGGACTGGATTGGGCCCTTGAAACAGTGGTGGCTCCAGCGACTGTTTCAGGACTGGGGTTAAGCTGTGAATGAAGAGTGAGCTAGCTGGTGGTAGGTGGGACACACAGGTGTGCAGACAACATGCGTGGTATGCCACAGCTCCAGGATGGCTGCACCAGCTTCTCTCTGGGCAGAAGAGGTTAAAGCCACCGGCGGAGATTCAGCCTTTTGTCCAAGTTAACTCCTTGGCCTGCCTGGGGAGCAGCAGTGACACCCCCTGGGACTCCTGCAGTGCCCCTGGGAGCTGGCTCACTGGGCAGCTTCCTGCTAGCACTAACCATCGTGTTCTCTGCTACATGCTGGAGGTGCTCACACCTACCGTGTGTGGGCATCGTGGACACAGCATGCCAACAGCCTTCTAAAGCACAACACTCAGGGTTTGGTAGACGAGATGCCTGGAGAACCCTGGTTTCCACCCGTGACTCTTTACTTACTCTTGGCATATTCTGGGCGAGCTGGACATGGTGAGGGGCTGCTGTGCACCGTTCCTGGTGCTTTGTTTATGTGTGCAGATGCAATTTCTTTAGTGAAAAATAATTGATGATGTGGAACTCAACAATCTCGTATGTAAATCATCATATAACTGCCCACCAATAGTTGTGCGTGTCAGACTTGCTGTAGCTGCAGGAGGTCTCCGTGAAAGCAGGGGGCAGCACAGCCAGGCCCTCTGTGGCCTCATCCTCACTGCTAAGCCACAGCCGCTGGCGGAGTGAATGCCTTAAACCATCTTTTAATGAACCTTTTGAAGCCCCCTAGTATAATCGTGCCTGCAACATGGTGTCTTCTCCATAAATAAATGCCGTTCTTACTGTGTTGTTGCTGCTGGTATTATTGTCATCATGAAGGTCTTCACCTTAAGACCCCTGAAGACCCTCCCCTCTGTGCTTGTTTACTTGCACTTGATGTGCTACGTCAGCCAGAAGCTGTTCTCGGACCACTCTCAGAAGATACGGTGTTTGATCCCAGAGATCATGATAGTCACACGCTGTCCGCCTGTAGTCTGTGTTCTGTTGATGCAGAGCAGCTAAGGCTGGGCCTCTCGTAAAGAGAACAGTTGTGTTTAGCTCTAGGTTGGGGGCACAGAGTCCAGGCCGGAGCAGCTCTGCCTGCCCAGCCTGCAGTGGCGGCCGGCTTGTCTGTGTCGCGTTGTGACAGATGCTGTCGTGGCAGGGGTTGGGCAAGGAAACCTCGTGGTGAGGCAGCCAGCGCGGCCAGGCTCGCTCTTCCAGGAGCACTAACTCAGTCCATGAGAATAGCTCTGATCCCTTCTGAAGCCTGTGTCCCTGGTGCCCTAACATCTTCCCGCAGGCCACACCGACACCCCCAGGCTGGGGACCTGGCCCTTAGGGAGAACCCCGAAGCCATCTCCTGACCAAGACCAGCTGACCCTCGGAGCTTCGCTACGTCCCTGACTGGTGGTGTTCTGCACTCAGTAGAACAGACTCTAGGTTTTCTCCAATTTAAGAAATCCCATGCAAGTCTCCCTGGAGTCATTTACTGTGGTGTTAGCAGAGTCACAAACTCCGGGGGCGTTCTCGGTGGCCATTTCTTTCCCATCTGCCGGACGTGGTCTCGGCAAGCCTTCTGAGACGTGTTCTTAAAATCCACGTGCGCCTGTCTCTTGTTGAAATGACTCCACCGATTCTGAATTCACCGTACATTGCAGGCTTAGTAAGAGACACTTGGTTGTTTTCTTATAAGCAGATTTCAGGACATACATAGACTGTATTGTATTTTTACTTGAATTTGTTTCACATTTTTTAGTGTTGCTATGTTTTGGTTTTGGACCCAGCCCTGTCAATCAAGAATTATTGAGCTGGCACTGTGGTGCAGCAGGCTAATCCTCCGCCTAGTGGCTCCGGCACACCGGGTTCTAGTCCAGGTCGGGGTGCCGGATTCTGTCCCAGTTGCTCCTCTTCCAGGCCAGCTCTCTGCTGTGGCCAGGGAGTGCAGTGGAGGATGGCCCAAGTGCTTGGGCCCTGCACCCCATGGGAGACCAGGATAAGCACCTGACTCCTGGCTTCGGATCAGTGCGGTGTGCCAGCTGCAGTGCGCCAGCCGTAGCGGCCATTGGAGGGTGAACCAACAGCAAAAGGAAGACCTTTCTCTCTGTCTCTCTCTCATTGTCCACTCTGCCTGTCCAAAAAAAAAAAAAAAAAAGACTTATTGAGGCTGCCGATGATGTAAGAACACAGGTACAATGTTAGTCAATTTCTTTCTGTTTCATACCCTTCTTTAGTCCTGAGCACTGCTATGTTTGAATCATTTTATAAATAAATCAGGTGTTATTCTTTATTGAGCTAAAAAGCTAGCACTGAATTCATTTGAGTTATGTTGGAAATGTAAGTAACAGTTTTTAAAGGACATGTTGCACCTTTCCCCTCCTCCCTTTCTTGTTCTTCCCCCGCCCTCTCTGCCCCACTTCCTCCCTTGGTGCCTAACCAGTCCCTCCTCAATGCCTTGCAATGCAGATGGGAAAACAGGTTAGTGAAACAGTAGGAGGGAGACTCCCAGAGACTTCAGAGAGCCCCTGCTCTCCCACCAGCTGCCTTATACACCCCTGTCCCCACCCCACCCCCATGGCAAACTCCCTCCTAACCATATAAAGCCTGAGTCCCACATGTGCCCTGCCCAGTCTTTTCCAAGAACAGACTGTCGCCAGCCTCTTTGCTTTCAATAAAGCAGCCTGTCTGTTGAGGTCGGTCTCCGTCTCCTTTTTCTGTCTCTCCTTTCTGGGGGTACGAAAGACCAGAACCCCGAGCTATTCCAGACCTAACAGTTTTACTCAGAGTTTCCTCTGGGGTTGGAGACGCAGAGCGGCTGTCAGCAGGGCATGGCGTGTCTCAGGGTGGTTCACTGCCCACGCGGCTCCTCCGTGGATGGGATGCTGCCCACATGGCTCCTCTGTGGATGGGATGCAGCCAGGCTGGCCTGCTGCTGCTTTAGGAGCAGAGTTTTCCGGTGCCCTTAGGCCTTTATCACTCAGTTTCCCTGGGGGGTGTGACCCGGGCTCAGCTGCTGTGCCTCACCACACGGAGAACAGCTAACATTTTCCAGCTAATCATTATTTTTAGTTTTGGAAACTGTGGTTGTATCCCACTTGCAGAAGGAAAAGTGAGAAGCTGACATCTATGTCGGCATCCCACTAACAGAAGCCTCCTGATGTTGGAGCTGTGTGCCTTCAGTTTCATTCTGAGCCATGTAAAGTTTCTTAACGTAGTGCCAGTCATGCCAGGTTTTAATGGTTCCCATGAAGCCAGTTTTTCTCATGCAGTAGCATATACAACACTCATCTTTAATTCTAGTGAGGGAACAGCTTTCATTTAGTTAGCTATTCCTTTTATTTTTGGTCATTTAAAGTTTTTTCTAGTTTTTAAAAATAATATATGATACAGAAATGAGGATATTGTCTATGTAATTATTCTCCAAATCTGAGTTATTTCTGTGAGGTGTGCTAAATTATTAAAATGTATGAATCATGTAATTTTTCAAAGTGAGTACTGATAATACATGATATTTTAAAAAACATTCAAGAGTTCTTGCCTTCTGCCTCATTATAAATAATTCTTTTTACATCCTCTCACTCTTTCTCTATATATACTTCAAAAAGCTTGTGGGAAAATGGTTTATTTTGGTGCAAATATTCATTTTTGAAATTTGTGCACAGTTCTTTTTTTCATTTTTTAAACTTTTATTTAATGAATATAAATTTCCAAAGTACAGCTTAAGGATTACAAATGGCTTCCCCCTCCCATAACTTCCCTCCCACCCGCAACCCTCCCCTTTCCCGCTCCCTCTCCTCTTCCATTCACATCAAGATTCATTTTCAGTTCTCTTTATATACAGAAGATCAGTTTAGCATATATTAAGTAAAGATTTCAACAGTTTGCACCCACATAGAAACACAAAGTGAAAAATACTGTTTGAGTACTAGTTATAGCATTAATCACAATGTACAGCACATTAAGGACAGAGATCCTACATGAGGAGTAAGTGTACAATGACTCCTGTTGTTGATTTAACAAATTGACACTCTTGTTTATGGCATCAGTAATCCCCCTAGGCTCTTGTCATGAGTTGCCAAGACTATGGAAGCCTTTTGAGTTCACCGACTCTGATCATATTTAGACAAGGTCATAGTCAAAGTGGAAGTTCTCTCCTCCCTTCAGAGAAAGGTACTTCCTTCTTTGATGACCTGTTCTTTCCACTGGGATCTCACTGGCAGAGATCTTTCATTTAGGTTATTATTTTTTTTTTTTGTCGGAGTGTCCTGGTTTTCCATGCCTGAAATACTCTCATGGGCTTTTCAGATGGATCCGCATGCCTTAAGGGCTGATTCTGAGGCCAGAGTGCTGTTTAGGACATCTGCCATTCTATGAATCTGCTCTGTATCTCGCTTCACATGTTGGATCGTTCTCTCCCTTTTTTATCCTATCGGTTAGTATTTGCAGACACTAGTCTTGTTTATGTGACCCCTTTGACTCTTAGTCCTATCCTTATGATCAATTGTGAACTGAAATTGATCACTTGGACTAGTGAGATGGCATTGGTACATGCCACTTTGATGGGATTGAATTGGAACCCCCTGGTATGTTTCTAACTCTACCTTTTGGGGCAAGTCCGATTGAGCATGTCCCAAATTGTACATCTCTTCCATCTCTTATTCCCACTTTTATGTTTAACAGCGATCACTTTTCAGTTAAGTTTCAACACTTAAGAATAACTGTGTATTGATTACAGAATTCAACCAAAAGTATTAAGTAGAACAAACAAAAAAATACTAAGAGGGATAACGTATTAAGTTGTTCATCAACAGTCAGGGCAAGGGCTGATCAAGTCACCATTTCTCATAGTGTTCATTTCACTTTAACAGGTTTCCTTTTTGGTGCTCAGTTAGTTGTCACCGATCAGGGAGAACATATGATATTTGTCCCTCTGGGACTGGCTTATTTCACTCAGCATAATGTTTTCCAGATTCCTAACAGGGATCACTTTTCAGTTACAATTTAAACACCTAAGAATAATTGTGTGTTAATTACAGAGTTCAACCAATAGTACTAGAACAAAAAAATACTAAAATGGATAAAGTATTACATTGTACATCAACAGTCAGGACAAGAGCTGATCAAGTCACATTTGTGCACAGTTCTTTTTCAAAATACAAATGTCAGTGAACTTTCTGAAGGCCTCTCGTCAATGTGGGTCTGGATTCCTCGCATGGAGAAGGAGACAGAACACATCACAGGCGACTTCATGTCCTCCGCACTGTGTTTACCCAGTGCAGTGGAGATGCTGAGTGGGGAGTCCTGACGTCCTGCTGTCCAGAGAAGAGCAATCCGTGCTGGTCAGAACTCACAGCTGTTCTTCCTGGGTGTTTTCAGGCTGTGCTGGTTGGCTCTGGACGTGGGCTGGGTGGACACGGAGTGCGGCTGTGCTCATCACCATGAGCACCATGGATCTCCTCGGCTGTGTGGTATCTTTATACCCTCTACCCAGCTTTTGATTGCAGTAATTATGTTTCTTTGGTGTTTGCAAGATTTTACAGTCTGTTCTGGACGTTAATCTCCTTCCTCGGGGGCATTACAAATATCTTCTTCCACGCTGACAGTTTTCTATAAACTGTGTTTAATGAATGTAAAGCCTTAAAGTGGCTCAGCTGTGGAGACCTGCAGTACAACCCTGGGCCTGCACTGCAGTGGCAGGACTGTGGGTCTCCACGTTTGTTGAGAGGGGAGACACGTAAAGCATCCTGCCACAACAGCCCAGCAAACCGAGGGACACAGGCCTGCGGGCAGGTGTCGGTGTGTCTGTTGTCCTGACGGGGGCGGTGTGGCGGGTGCTGCCGTGTGTCCAGCCTCACCAGACTGCTCCTGGCAGACGGTAAGGTTCTTTGTATGTCCATTGTCGGTTGTTCCTCCAGAAAGCTGCTAAGGTGGAGGGCCCCATTACGTCTGTAGACTCAAACCCATCGTTGTATTGGTTACAGTGCGAAGTTACGAAGTTTTGTTTAAAAAGTCTTCTTCCTCTTTGTCAGAAATCTGCCCCCTATAATATTTCCTATTAACTTTGAAAGTAATTTTTATATTTAAGCCTTTAATGTAGCCAGAGTTCACTTTCATATATGATCTTAGATAAGAATGTATCTTTATTTTTCTCTATTTAATGGATCAGTTTTCTCCAGCCGCCTACCATGTCTCCATGTAATTCTGGAGGCATCCTCACCCAGGTGAGATGTTCGTCCACACCCGTCTGTCTCTGCCCCGAGCTGCCTGATCCCCTGTCCTGCTGGATTGCTCTTGAGGACCAGCAATGTGTGCATCTTGGGAGACTCGGGAATATGCGCTAAACTCAGCCAACCCTGAGTCATTTTGCTTAGCTCAATGTTGACTTGGAGAGCCTCCAACAACACAATTTTGTATTTAATATCAGCTTTTTTCATTGCATATAAGTTGCCCTTATTAAAATTAGCATTGTTTCCATATATTTAAGCCAAATTTATTTTATACTGTACCTTATAAAACTTTAAAAATTGTTATTGAGAGAGACAGACAGACAGGTCCCATCCGCGGGTTCTCTCCCTAAATGACTGCTGTGGCCTGGGCTGGGCCGTGCTGAAGCTGGGAGCTGAATCCTCAGCCCAGGTCTCCCACGTGGGCGACAGGAACCCACACCTTTCCTACTGCGTCCTGGGGTCCTCAGCAGCAGGAAGCTGGGATCAGGGACCAGAGCTGGGAGTGGACCCGGGTACCCCGGTGTGAGACATGGGCGTCTTAGCCACCGAGCGAAGGGCCGCCCCTCTGTGTTACTGAGCCAGTTCTCCCACTGATCATCTTCTCTAGTTCATTGGGTATTCTTGGACGTGTCTGCTAATCACTCTCGTGAATTTCATCATAGTTTATAAGTTCCATCTTTTAAAAGCCAATTTCTTATTGGCAGCCACTTAGGTTGTTTCCAGTTTTTCACCATTATAAATTACGCTGCGAAGAACAGCATTGCACAGGCATCTTTTTAAACATCTGTGATTGATTCCTCAGGACAGATCGCTAGACATAGAACTCCTTCGTCAAAGTGGGTGCTGTTTTTTGAGGCCTTCTCTTCCTGCTGCCCAAATGCCCTCCAGGCGCTTTGTGCCAAGTGATGCTTCCCAGGCAGAGCCCCGGGAGTGCCTGTTCCCATGCTGTCCGTGTGTGGAGAGGAGATGCTGCTGCTGCTGCTAGAGCAGTTTCTGCTCGTGCAGAACGAGGGATTCTTCCTCCCGGGTGTTGAGTATTGCGAGAGTATCTGTGGCCATTGGGATTGCTGTGTCGTTCATTTCTTCTGAGACACTTATCTTTTGCTTCCTTATCTTTAAGAACTTCATTTCTAATCATTGAGGGAGAAGAACACACACACACACACACACACACCCCAATATGTTATTGTTACATGGTTTGGTTCGTGATTTGTTTCTTGTTCCCATCTTCATGTTGATCCTAAACTCTTGTCTAGTTGAACCTGTCATTTTTTTCTTCTTTGTTTGAATTGATATTAAGAAAGTTGTTTTTCTTCCCAAGATACCATGGAAAAGAAAAAAAAGGAGAAGACCTAAATGAAAGATCTCTGTGAGTGAGATCCCAGTGGAAAGAACGGGGCCATCAAAGAAGGAGGTACCTTTCTCTGAAGGGAGGAGAGAACTTCCACTTTGACTATGACCCTATCGGAATAAGATCAAAGTCAGCGAACTCTAAAGGCTTCCGTAGCCTTGGCATCTCATGACTAGAGCCTAGGGAGATTACTGACGCCATGAACAGGAGTGTCAAATTGTTAAGTCAGCAACAGGAGTCACTGTGTACTTACATCCCATGTGGGATCTGTCCTTAATGTGTTGTCTAATGTGCAGTGATGCTATAACTAGTACTCCAACAGTATTTTTACACTTTGTATTTCTGTGTGGGTACAAACTGATGAAATCTTTACTAATTATATACTGAATCGATCTTCTGTATATAAAGATAATTGGAAATGAAAAAAAAAACAAACCCTGGTGTTAAATTGGAAATGGCATAGAAAATTAATTAATTTTTAAAAAAATATTATGTAGGATCTCTGTCTTTAATGTGCTGTACACTGTTATTTAATGCTATAACTAGTACTCCAACAGTATTTTTTTCACTTTATGTTGCTATATGGGCAAACTGTTGAAACCTTTACCTAATATATACTAAACTGATCTTCTGTATATAAAGAGAATTGAAAATGAATCTTGATGTGAATGGAAGAGGAGAGGGAGCGGGAAAGGGGAGGGTTGCGGGTGAGAGGGAAGTTATGGGAGGGGGAACCCATTGTAACCCATAAGCTGTACTTTGGAAATTTGTATTCATTAAATAAAAGTTTAATAAATGAAAAAAAAAAGTTGTTTTTCTTCCTCAGGTCAGTTAAATATTGAACGTATTTTCTCCTTTTTTTATCTTGCTTTTACTTTTATGCTTTTACATTTAAATCATCCCATCCCAGCTTTGTTGCTCTAATCACGTATAATTGGTCCCTAAAAAGTTCATGGAAAAATGCAATTAAAAAGTAATGTGAGTTTTTATGAGCCCTTTGAAGCCCCCAATATACAAATTTCATTCCAGATTTTGTCTGCTTCATTTTTGTTCAAGGTTACTTTGTACATTTGCCTTAAGTTTCATTTACATATTAATAACACTTAGTTATACAGCCCCATGCTTCACATGCCAATCTACTGTGCCAATACCTCTCAATCTGGAGTTACTTGATTTGATTTGTTTCTCGTTTAACTGGAGTACCTCTGAATAATTACTCTTTCGGAAAGCTAACAACTTTTATCCCTGCCATATGGCCGTACACGGCAGCGTTTAACTGTGAGGAATACGTGTTTCCCACACAACAAGAGTCGTCTCAGGCAGTTAGTGTTCCAGCAGACTTGAGATTCCTTCCATTTATTAGTTTGTCTGCTGTTAATTTTAATTGTTACTTCAGAGTCTGTGAGTTTTTAAAACTTGGAATTAAACGTGCCAGGATATCTGTGGGAATATATTTGCTTTCCTTCATTATTAAATTGTCACTCATCTTTTTAATTCTTCAAATTCTACTTTCAGCTCGGGATTTATCTTCAGTTTATCCATCCCTTCACACACCGATCCATTCATCCACCCATGCATCCATGCTTCCATCCAATAGATCCGTCATCCATCCATTCATCCATCCACCCACCTCCTGTCCATCTACACATCTATGCATCCATCCATCCATCCATCCATCATCCATTTATTCATTACCCACCTGTCTCTCCGTGCATTCACACATCCATTCATTCATGTATTTATGTATTATCCATCCGCCCATCTATCCAATTGATCCATCTCTCCACCCATCCACTCTACCCATCCATATATCAGCCCATCCATCCATTCACCCATCCATCCGTCTTCCATCCATCCAACAATACTTATGGTGAATATTTTACATTCTAGATGGTTGGAGATGCCATTGCATAGGCTTTCTCAACCTCAGTACTATGAACATTTTCAACTGGATAATTCCAGCTGTTGTGGGGTTCTGTCCTGTGCTTTGGACGATGTTTAGAAGCATTTCTGGCCTCCTGCCACCTGGCTACCAGTAGTACTGTCACTGTCCTCAAATTGAACTGACCAAAAATGCTTTTAGACTTTGCTTAATACCCCTTTAGGAGCACAGTTTTGCCCACTTGCGAAGCAGTTCACCTGGAAATACACAAGCAATGTGCTTTGGCTCCTGAGGGAGCTGGGCAGAGACAAGAAGTACAGGGTCATGCGTGTCCCAGGCGGGTGGTGTGGAGGCAGTGGAGCGGTGCAGGTAGAGCAGCAGGGAGAGGTGCACAGCCGGGTGGGGGTGGGGAGAGCTAGGGCGGGAAGTGTGTGTGTCCGGGAGGGGGGCCGCTCCTCCGGCTCCAGGGATGAAGCGCGCTGGGAGATGGGGAAGCGGTGGCCACATTGTACATGGCTGTGTGGGCCGGGCCAGCGCCTTGATGTTACTGCAGGTGGGAAGGCCGTGGCCCGGAAGGCCTGGGAGGGCCGTGCTGTCCTTGGTTGTGGTCTCTCCTGCGGCTTCCTCCTTGGCTCCCTGCCGAGAGCAGAGGGCATTTCTGGCTCTCTCTGTTGCAGGTTTCTGATGTTTGCTTTCATACGCTGTGCCTCCTGGGCTCCTCTCTGCTGTAGGATGCCTTCCCCCACTGTCTCCTGCCGTCTGAGTTCAGCTTCTGAGCGTCCCACCATCGATTCTTGGCCCCAGTGCAATTCTAAGTTCAGAAACGGAAACGTTCTGCTTTTTCTGCTTGCTGTGGCTTCACCTCGGGCTGCTTCACTGCGCGGCTGTCTGAGGCCTCGTAGGCCTCGTGTACTCCGGCACCGGAACGCCATGCATGGCACAGTGCAGGACTGCGTCACATTGCCTCCTGCGTCTGCAAAGCAGAGCCCTGTAGTCTCTGTATTGGCTTCCCCAACGCGTCCCTGATTTCACAGCAAGAGCCTTTCAAGCGTATTTTTTTTTTTTTTTTTCTGGAGAACAAAGTCTAGGTTTCCAAACAGGGAAGCAGGTGGATTCTGTCCTCGTTGGTCATCGATAGGGCACAGTCTGAATTTGCTGTACTTTTTATTTTTGATGTGGAATCTCCATTTCAGGGAATTTCTCCTGACTTTGGTCTGGCACTGCAACATTGGGGGTGGGGGTACACGTCCCCTAACCACTTCCACGTTTGCTCTCTGAAAGCCGCATGAGAACAGTATGGCTGCCACTGCTCATGGGCCTCATCCGCCGGCCCAGGCAGGAGCTTTCAGAACCAGGTGTGGGTCCCTCCCCTTACGCCCGGCTCCTGCTTACCTAGGTGGGGGAGTTTCTGAGCTGCTGCAGCGTCTCACTGTTTGCCCCTTTCTGTAGTCCATGTCACCTGCAGCACAGGCCATGCTGTGTCCTCGTGTGGACTGTGTCGCTGCCCTGGCTTCCAGCACCCAAGAGGCTGCCCGATGGGTGACAACTAGACTTGTGCCCATGGTGCTCTTTCCTGGGTGGGTCTTCCTGCTGCTGGCCGCAGAGGGCCTACTCTACATGGCCTGGGAGGCCTGGCTCCAGCCCGCGCTCGCTGGAGGCACCACCACATGTGCAGCATGGAGGCAGCAGCCCCGGCAGTGTGGTCGCTCTGCTGCGGGAGAGGGTTCCCCAGCCGGAGCCCACAGCCCGGCCACAGAGACGCCACGTTCCTTTGCGTGGACGCCACACCTGGGTGTCTGGCGCCAGGCAGGGCTGCTGCAGCTCTGCCCTGATGCCGGGGACGCAGTCTCCACGCGGAGAACGGTCCACGCTCGCCGTTGCCCAGGGTTTCCCTTCGCTCTGAGCCGTGCGCACCTCTTGGTGTGGAGTTTTCCTCTCTAAGGCAAGGGCAGGCCCGGCGTCGTGAATAGGAGGAGGAAGTTGAAGTGATCACCGACGGGGACTTCGCAGGGAGGCTCCTGAACGTCAGACGTCGTCTCTCGTCCCTGGCGTTCTTCACCCGACCTCTCCAGTGAAGCCCTGGAAGTCTCTCACGGGGTAATGGAGTCTGCGTCACCGTGTTTGACGGGAGAAGCTCCACCCACGGGAGGTGTGCTATGATTTATGTGTTTCCCTGATTTCTCTACGTTGATCGAGAGTGCTTTCCAGTTATTCGTGGTTATAAGATAGGCACAATAAGCCTTTTATGCCTCTACCTATACGCATTTATCCAATTACCTTTGTAGGAAAAATTCCCAAAAGTGCCTTCACCAAGTAGAAAGATAAATAGACGCATTATATACAAAAATCATGCAAATTTTGTTGCCACTTGCCTTATTGAAAAATATCCATTTATGCTTCTTACAACACTGTAAGATAAATATACATGTGTGTGTGTATATATATATATATATATATGTATGTGTATATATATATATTAGTTGAAAGGTAGAGAAGAGAGATAGAAAGTGAGAGAGCGAGCAAGCTCACACTGGTTCTCTGCCCATATGCCTGCAGCAGCCAGAGCTGGGCAAAGCCAAAGCCGGGAGTTGGGAACTCCATCTGAGTCTCCCCTGCGGGTGCTGGGGACCCAAGGACATCAGCCGCAGCCGCGGCCTCCCAGGGCTCCCTGGCAGGAAGCCGGCATCAGGAGTGAGGGCAGGTGTCACACGGAGGCCCTCTGCTGTGGCAGCAGGCCTCCACCTCACCAAACGCCATCCCTGGGAAAACACCCTAAAGAGCTGTATCCTGTAACTGTAGAACCGGCCCCTGGTAAAGCAAACAGAACTCCAGCACCACTTCTCGGCAAGCTGCCTCGGGGTGAACGCAGCCCCTCACCAGGAAGGTGGCAACTCCACCCCCAGGGATTCACAGTGGCTCCTGCACCCAGGACGCCGTCATCAGCTCGCGGCGGAGCTGGGAGAAGCTGGCTCCCCAGGGGCTTTCCTTCTCCACGTCCCCGGTGCCTCCGTCGTTGTGTGTGCAGGGCCCGGGTCCCCACACAGTCTTCTCCAGGGTGAATTCAGTCGCCGCTCAGCTGTGATGGGCTCCTCCAGCATTTCTGGTCTGTCCAGAGAGACGTACTGGCCCCCTACGCGCAATTCATCCCACTCACGGGAGACACCTGGGGTAGCGGTGTCTCCATGAGTTGTGTCCGGTGCACATGCATGTGTGACGTGCACAGCACGTGCTCCGTGTGTCTTCCCGGGAAACAGCGTCATCTGAAAACCTACGCAGGGACTCCCTCACAGGTCACTGCTGCCCTTCCCCACGCTGGGCAGCGTCTCGGGTCACCTGTGGGGAAACTGGAAGCTGTCCCAGTGCACAGGGACTTCGAGGCCAGGCTCAGGCAGACGGGGGTCCAGGGCAGTGGGCTTTCTCACAGAGCTTCTCTTCCCTACCCCATGTGAATCCAGGCTTTGCTGCCACCTGCGCCCTGGAGGCGGCATCCTGGCCGTGGCTAAATGCTGTCCTGACTGGTGGAGTCAGCTGCAGGTAGCAGGGTGCCCCTGAGAGGAGGTGTTTAAAGGTCAGGGGAGCGCTGGTGACCCCTCGGTGTCACAGTTCTGGGAGGCAAGTGTCCCGGTAGCGAGCCAGCGTCCAGCTGCCTCGGCCAGGGGAGCCTCGGACCTCCCGTTCGCCGCGATGATCCTCCTCTCACGGACAGCGAAACGCCTCTCCTGACGTCTTTCCGTCCGTCTGCGGTACCCGACTTTGTTTTCAGCCCAGAGGGTCAGAGATTTGGCCTTTGTTTGCCTGAAGGGTAAGTGTGAGAGAGAGAGTGTGGGTGTTGTCAGGGGCTGGGCAGCCCTGAAGCACCACTGTGCAGGGTCCAGGGGCAAGGAAGCCCCACAGCACCACAGAAAGTGGTGTTAAAAGTTGTGTTAGTGCAGTGTGTCTTGAAATCCACGCATACTTGTAGCACACCTGAGACTACGATGGTGGAAATGCAAATACTATAGGTTTTGAATATTTTCTCTTTATTAGTCCTAGGATGCACATGTCCCATGGCAATGATTAATTGATGATAATTCAATGGATTAAGTAGATACTCTATGTCCAAATAACACGAACCAGTCAATGCTCTCGCTGTCTCCTGAGCAGGTACTGCTGAGGGGTGTCCCATGTCCTGTGCTACTGATCACGTCTCCTTGCCTCCTCCCCATGTGGCAGCTGATGGACATGACGGCGTGGTCTGTCTGTCTGTCTCTGTCTCAGAGTGTGTCTCTGACACTGTGTCCCAGAAGGATTAGGGAACTTGGAAAATCGGGAACAAGCTCTTGGCTCATTTACTTGCTTTTTCTATTCTTCCACATCGCAGTATCATCTCCATCCCTCATGAAAGCCCTCGCTCTTCTGGCGTAAATACACACACGTGACAAACGTACCGGGGTTCACGGGCTCCTGCAGTGCAGCATGAACCCCCACCCTGGCACCCTGTGTGAAGATATCTGAGGGGTGTCAGAGGTTGTGCACCTGTGAGTCAGCTCCCCTGTGCACCTGTGTGTCAGCTCCCCTGTGTACCTGTGTGTCAGCTCATCTGCACCTGTGCGTCAGCTCCCCTGTGCGTCAGCTCCCCTGTGCACCTGTGTGTCAGCTCCCCTGTGTGTCAGCTCCCCTGTGCACCTCTGTGTCGGCTCACCTGTGCGTCAGCTCACCTGTGCACCCATGTGTCAGCTCACCTGTGCACCTGTGCGTCAGCTCATCTGCACCTGTGCGTCAGCTCACCTGTGCACCTGTGTGTCAGCTCACCTGTGCACCTGTGCGTCAGCTCATCTGCACCTGTGCGTCAGCTCACCTGTGCACCTGTGCATCAGCTCCCCTGTGCACCTGTGCGTCAGCTCACCTGTGCACCTGTGCGTCAGCTCATCTGCACCTGTGCGTCAGCTCACCTGTGCGTCAGCTCCCCTGTGCACCTGTGCGTCAGCTCCCCTGTGCACCTGTGTGTCAGCTCACCTGTGCACCTCTGTGTCAGCTCACCTGTGCGTCAGCTCCCCTGTGCTCCTGTGTGTCAGCTCACCTGTGCACCTGTGCGTCAGCTCACCTGCACCTGTGCGTCAGCTCACCTGTGCGTCAGCTCCCCTGTGCACCTGTGCGTCAGCTCCCCTGTGCACCTGTGTGTCAGTTCCCCTGTGCACCTGTGCGTCAGCTCATCTGCACCTGTGCGTCAGCTCACCTGTGCACCCATGTATCAGCTCCCCTGTGCACCTGTGTGTCAGCTCCCCTGTGCACCTGTGTGTCAGCTCATCTGCACCTGTGTGTCAGCTCACCTGTGTGTCAGCTCCCCTGTGCACCTGTGCGTCAGCTCCCCTGTGCACCTGTGTGTCAGCTCACCTGTGCGTCAGCTCCCCTGTGCACCTGTGCGTCAGCTCCCCTGTGCACCTGTGTGTCAGTTCCCCTGTGCACCTGTGCGTCAGCTCATCTGCACCTGTGCGTCAGCTCACCTGTGCACCCATGTGTCAGCTCCCCTGTGCACCTGTGTGTCAGCTCCCCTGTGCACCTGTGTGTCAGCTCATCTGCACCTGTGTGTCAGCTCACCTGTGTGTCAGCTCCCCTGTGCACCTGTGCGTCAGCTCCCCTGTGCACCTGTGTGTCAGCTCACCTGTGTGTCAGCTCACCTGTGCACCTGTGCATCAGCTCCCCTGTGCACCTGTGTGTCAGCTCCCCTGTGCACCTGTGTGTCAGCTCACCTGTGCGTCAGCTCACCTGTGCGTCAGCTCCCCTGTGCACATGTGCGTTAGCTCCCCTGTGCACCTGTGTGTCAGCTCACCTTGGACGACTGGTGTACGCCAGCTGTGGAGCGCATGCATTCCTTCCTCCTCACCTCCTCACGTTCATAAACCTGCCAGCACCTTTTGTGTTGTACTGAACACATGCCCAGGAGACCTCACGTACACAGCCGTGTGTGGTGACGACTCACCGCCGACTGTGTCCCTTCCTAACCTTTCCTGTCCAAGTGCAGTCGCTGCAGGAACCCAGGTGCCGACGCCTGTCGTCACTTCAGTGCTCAGCCTCTGCTGCTGGGCTGACTCTCGTAGGAGTTCCCTGTGTTATGCTCACACAAACTCACAAGTGCCTAATTCGGGCCATTCTGTACCCAGAGTACAGGGGCTGGAAGAGGACCCTCCCCTTCAAGAAAGTGAACGTTTGTAATGGCCACAGGCCTGGGGTCTTTACCCTAGGAAACACCCTTCCCTGAATTACAGATCAGTTGTCCGTGAGGGATCTTTTGTGCTGATGTGCGCTCCCGTGTCATGCTGCCTGGTTGGAGGGTGACCGTAGTGTGCTAGACCCCCGTCAGAGCCCACCTCAGCCCAGCCTGGTGCCTGGCAGCCCTCTGGGATCTGTGCTGCCTGACCACGTGTTGGTCGTGTGCTCTGATGTCATACCCGGCATTCCAGCACCAAGGCCAGTGTCTGAGCTTTAGGACGGATGCTCTCAGCTGCACGCAGTGCACAGACAGAAGAGCAGAAGAGGCTCGGGGACCAGGAGAGCTGCTCTGCCATCCCAGCAGCCACCTCACCCGACACGGGAGAGCGTCTGCTGCAAAGATGGCCAGGAGCGCTGGCTCAGGGAGTGTGCATACTGTGTGTGTACTGCGTTGTGTTGTGTTGTATGACATCCTCTGGGTATCACCAGACAGAGCCCCAGGCATTTCACTGAAAGGAGGGAGCTTCTGGTTTCAGGCACTGTATGGAAGGCACTTGGAACAGGACGGCTGAACAAACAGAAAATCAGCAACTCAGCCTGCGTTCATCAGAAGGCTGGGTCATGGGACAGACGCACGGACAGGGGATTACAGCTTGAAGGGGGAGAGCTCCAGGAGCAGAGGCGCCTGCTGTGGGCAGTCTGCAGGGACAGGTTGGAACGGGAGGTCCATTTCTGGGGAACAGCGTGGACTGGGCTGAGGCAGCTCTGTGGGACCAACTCTCAGGGCACCCACTCCCAGATGTTACCTGTGGGATTCCTGCCTGCACCTGCTGTGAAGATGGCAAAGCAGCCTGGGGGATTCAGTCAGGAAGAGGTGACTATCTTGAATATACCCAGACGTTTTGTTTTCCTTAATCAATCCTACCCCCAATGGAAGCCATTTTAACAGAACCCAACCTGCAGGAGTTTACCTAACATATCCTGGGGAAAGTAAATGCCCGGCCCCAGTCCTGTCTGCCTTTTGGCATGCGGTGAGGTAATCAGGGCTGATTTAAATGACCGAGACCTTACAGGACCATGGAGTCCTTCTCTTCTTCCCACCTGGCCATTCAGACAGAGGGATCCTATTTGTAACTCGGGCTTGCAGCTAGAAGAATGGCCAAGTCTCAAAGCCCATTTGAAGAGCCTGTGTGGCTACCCAGAAGACAACAGGGCAATTAAAACAAGAACAGCACAGGACATGTTAGCCTCTGCAAACACAGCTAGGCAAACAGCACATGGCTGAATTCCTAGCCAGCCCAAACAGAACACACAAAGGCCTTATCCACCTCAGGTTCCACTGCCCAGAAACCTATACAGCCTTCAAACAAAAATTACAGGGCAAACTCAAAGGACAAAAGAGAGGCATAGAAAAATGACAAGCTTAGCATCAAGACCAGACTCAGATACGGCCGATATTTTGGAATTACCAGACGGAGAACATAAGCTAACTGATTAACAAGCTAAGGATTCCAGTGGGAAGAGCAGAGAACATGCGAGACCTGCCAGGGAAAGAATCAGTGAGCTTGGCCGTGCGTCAGTAGGAACATTGAAAACTTAATGCAAAGAGAGAAAAAGGAACAAACTAGGACGGATTTACGGGAGTGTGACCTCTGTCTAGCAGGCTTGGCAGGAAGAGAAGGAAGAAAAGAACAGAAAGAATATTGGAAATGATGAATCTTGGGAGTTTTCCAAAATTAATGACAGGCAGCAAATCACAGATCCAAGCAGCTCAGAAAACACCAGGTAGGACAAGTGACAAAACTTTGCACCTGTGAATGTCACGTTTGGATGGCAGGAAATCAGACAAGTGGGGAATCTTCCCAGACGCCAAGGGAAAGGGGAGCGCACTCATGATGAGGAAGAGTAATCAAACATCTATGCAGATTCAGGAAAACCATTCTTTAAAAGTAAGGAGAAATAAACACTCAGCCAAGCAAAAACAGGACATTCATCTCTGGTAGCGTGGCCCTGCAAGAAATGTTCAACTCTTCAGAGAGAAGTGAAATGTGGGCTGGCAGCCCAGCTACGTTTGTATACATATAGAGAGGAAGCGCCTGGAGGTAGAGGAAACTCTTACTTTTCTTATTCTTGATCGAGGAGACAGACAGGGCTTTGTTCAAAATGCCGGCAGTAACAGTGCACTTGGTGACCGGACATGGATGCGTGGAGTGAGTTACAGCAGTGCTGTGAGGACAGGGAGGGGGTGTGACATGTTCTGTTATCGGGTGCTTGCGTTACCTGTGAGGTGGTGTAGTGTTATTTGAAAGTAGATTTGCACTAGTGCAAAGCATTTATTGCAAACTGATGGGTGCCACTAAGAAAGGGTCAAAAAGAGGTGTAATTTATAGGCTGAGACAGGAATGAAAATGGAATCACACAGAATTTCAAGAAAAAAACAGAGAAAACAGAAAAAGAGTGTAGGACCAAAAAAACCAAACCAAACCAACACAAAACAAAAAAATCCAAACCCCAAGGCACTATGTAAAAGACGAGTTACATGTGTGGTAGTTATTAATCTAATTATATCACCAACCACTTTACATGACAGTGGTCCAAAACACCGATTAAAAAATAGAGATCGCCAGAGTGGGTGCAAACCCAGACCTAACTAAATGTTGACAAGAAATCCAGTTTCTAGGTAATGATGTGGACAGACTACATTCAGAGTGGAGAAAGATAAAACAGTTGTCACTCACCGCAGAAGGGAGATGTAGATGTGTTACTTTTAGGCAAAGCAGCTATCAGGGCAGGGAAAGTTGTCAGGGGTAAAGAAGAGTATTGCCTTGTAATACAAAAGGCAATTCCCCACCAATTCTGATGGTGGCATATCAAAACACAAGAGGCAAAGTGATGGTACTTCATGGAGGAGCAGGACCATTCACTCCTTTTTAAATAAGATTGATTTATTTGTTTGAATGTTGGAGTTATAGAGAGAAGGAGATACAGACAGAGAGAGTGAGGGAGATCTTCCATCTGTTTCGCTCCCCATATAGCCATATTGGCCAGTGGCTGAGCCAGGCTGAAGCCAGGAGCCTGAAGCTTCTTCCAGGTCTCCCATGTGGGTGCAGGGGCCCAAGCACTTGGGCCATCCTCCACTGCTTTTCCCGGGCCATTAGCAGGGAGCTGGACAGAAGTGGAGCAGCCAGGGCTTGAACATGTACCCATAATGGCATCACAGGCAGCAGCTTTTCCTGCTATGGCTCAAAATAATTCACTCTTATAGCTGGTGACTTCAATATCCCTTTATCAATAGTTTTCTAGATTCAACAGATAGAAAACCAGTAAGGAAACTATAGAATGAACAACACATCAGTCAACTGGATCTAATTGATAGCTAGAGGCGCATTCACTCAACAATGGCAGACTACATCTTATTGTCAAGCTCTTGTGGAACGTTCCCAGGATAGGCCATGTTCTGGGCCATGGGCATACCTGAATAAATGTGGAATAGAATTCATACAAAATACACTCTCAGGCTTCATGGTTATCAACCAAATAGCAATAACAAGAAGATAGGTGGAAAAATCTAGAAGTCTTGGAAGATTAAGGAACAGCCTTCTAAATAATATATGGATTTAAAAAGCATGTAGACAAATTTAAAAATGTTTTGAATAAATGAACATGAGGATCTGCTGTGCTGAGAGGCAAATTTCTTCACTGAACATGTCTGAATAGAAGAAAGTGCTAAACCTATAATCTGTGTTTCTACTATAGGAAATGAGAAAACAAAGTGCAAAGTAATCCAGACTAATAAGCAAATAATAATAAAAACCAGACCACAAGTCAATGGAATTGAAGACAGAGCTACAATACAGACAAATTCAATGAAATCAAAAGCTGATTCTCTGAAAAGATCAATGCAATTGATAAAGCCTTAGCCAGGGTCGACAGGGAAAATAGAGAAAACCTAAATCACTGATATCTAAATGGGCTTATAATTATGAAAAATGAGTGAAAATTATTAGCTTTCCAAAAGAGAACATTCCAGTCCTATGATGTCTCCATTGCCGAAGCCTACCGGCCGTTGAAGGATAGATTGTTATCAACTCTCTACATTCTACCAGAAAGAGATGCAGAGGCGACACTTCCTACCCTGTCCGAGGAAGTCGGCCTTACTCTAATACAGAACTGAACAAAGGCAACACAAGAAGGGGACACTAAAGGCCTGCTCTGTCAGGAACACAGGTGCACGGATGTTAGGCAAAATACTAGCACATGGAATCCAATGATGTCTATAAGGAAGTGGAGGCCAAGGCCAAATGGGATTTGTTCCAGGTGTGCGAGGCTGGCTCAGTGATTGAAAATCAATTATTTTAATTAACTGCATCAGTAGGCCAGAAACGCAAGCCATATGATCACAACAATAGATGCAGAAAAATGCATTTGGCTAAACCTAACCCCTGTTCATGTGGAACACGATCAGCTCCCAAACTCAGCAAATAGGAATAAAGAGAAACTTCCTCAATTTGATGAAGGAAATGTACAGACAGCATCCAACGCTGGGGTGGGCATTTGGCCAAGCAGTTAGGATGCCAGTTAAAGTTCCAGAACACTATGTCAAATTATCTGTTTCTATTTTTTTCTGAACAGTTTCATTCTGCATTAGACTAGAAACCTTTCTTTAGTCTTGTAGGGTGCATTGCAAGTATGCCAAGCTGCCAGTTATCACTGGGGCACTCAAGGCCCTGGCCAGCTACCCAGAGGACCGTGGGAACGTGTGAACTGGTGCCTTCAGAACCTTGTAGAATGGGTACTTAGAGTTTTCTCCCTGAGATCAGCCTGGGCGTCTCCAGCAAGACATGGGTGTTGCCATAGCACTTCTGTGATGCTCACAATGCCTCAGAATGGGCTTAATATCATGATTCTTTGGGTTCTTCTGAACGGTTTTGCTGGTAACCTGCAAGCAAATAGTACTAAATGATACTGTCTGCACTCTGGCTGCCAGCTCGCGGCTCCAGCTTCCTGCTGATGTGCATCCTGGGAGGCAGCAGTGATGGTTCAAGTCCTTGGGTTCCTGCCAGCCCCAGAGGAGACCGTAACTGAGTTCCTGACCCCGAGCTTTGGCCCAGGCATAGCCCTGGCTGCTGAGAGCAGTTGGGGGACCAGCAGATGGGGGCGCTCCCTGCCTCTTCCTCTCTGTCTCTCAGAGGAATAAGCAAAACACCCTGCAGTGGCATTTTCCTTAATGGTGACATACTGGATGACTTCCCCTAAGGTTGGAAGCAAGCCAGGGATGCTCCTTGGACCACCCCACGCAACACCATTCTTCAGCTCCTAGCACTGTAGTTAGACAAGAAAAGTAATGAAGGTCTGTGGAGTGGAGAAAGAAGTAAACCCGTCTTCACTCTGAGATAATTTAAAGTATGGCTTAACAGGTGATCGAGTAATTAAAGGAAAAATAAAGTTGCAAAGCTGTAGCATGGCATAGTGAAATTCCGAGTTACACATAAAGTATTAACAAAACAGAAAAATACGGGATTGAAAAACAGGTTTTTTAAAAAAAATTATTCCTTTTTTGATCCTATTTTTGTTGAGATAAACCTTCTTTTCTTCTTCAGACATTTACCAAAGAGACATCTTTGGCCATTTCCTCTAAAGTAATTAGCTCATGGGAGACTGCAAGTGATGGCTGAGGTACTGGGTCCAGGTTGGCCCAGTCTGTGGGATGTTGCAGGGTTAACTGCAAACACACGCGGCAGTGTCCCTGGGTCTCGGCAGCACTGTGCCGAGTGAAGGAAGCCGGACACGAGCTCTGTGTTCCCTCCTTTGTGCGAAGTCCTAGCACAGGCAAGACTGCTCTGTGATGACGGACACCACAGTGGCGGGTGTGAAGAGGAGCAGCAAGTTCCTGGGACGGTGGAAATGTTCCATAGGTGCACTGTGTCCTAGCAGCACCAGGAACACCTTTGTTAAATTCACCCAACAGCTTAAGAGCTGTGCATTTCACTGTATGCAAATTATAGTTGCATGAATAAAAGTATTCCATGTAATAGATTGAACCATATTAGACTGCTCATTTTCAATCATTTTAGCTACAAAGGTGTTTGTATTTTTAAAATATTTAGCAACAGTTTGTTTATCTTCATCGCATGTCTCTTTTACCCGGAATATCCTTCTCTCAGCACATTTCTTGGATGGCATATGATAGTGTACATAGATATACATATATGTACATATGATCGTGTACCTGGGCACCGTGTGATGCATGTGTACTGGATGTAATGCCCAGATAAGGGTAAGTAGCATCCCCATCTCCTTTCGCAGTTGTCATGTCTTTGCGTTGGGGATCTCTAAGTTCTTCTCTCGTAGGTCCTTGTGAAGCATATAACAGGGTGTGAACTATGGATGTGGAACATGAACACTTACCCTCCCAAGACAAGACAATTTTATATGGCCCATCTTACTAATAATTTGGCCTCCTGGAAAGATGTGGAAATTGCATTTGAGACTTTTTCTACAGCTGCTTTGGAAAGATGGGAGCAGGAGAAAGAGGTGACCTCGAGGAATAACAAATAGTCATAAACAGCTTTGTCTGGGAAGTCATTGTGGGACGGCAGGGGACGTCTGCTGCCCTCCCCTCGTGTGTGCGCTGGTGTGTGCACGCCTGTGCGTGTTGACAGGTGCGTGCCGTGATATGTGCGCGCGTGCGCGCGTGTGTGTGTGTGTGTGTGGGCTGCACTTACGAGTGAACATGCAGCGTGTGTCCAGGTGCTAACAGCAGGTTGCCTCTCCTCGAGGGATGCGGGGTGGACCTTCCCGGACGGCTGCGCACTGTGGCTAAGGAACCGCCTGTGTCTGCATTGCTCTTGGCTCAGCTGTTTTACAACTGCCTGCTGAATGCCTGGAGCTGTTTGCATTGCGAAAAAACATTTTTCATTCTGAAAATAGCAAAACTCTGTTCAGATATGGTTTCCTACTGGTTACCTAGACCTACTATTTTCATGTGGAAAAGCTGGAATAGGTTTATTGTGAGTTTTCAGCAAATCCTTCTCAGATTGTCTGGGTCCAAATGTTTGCTCATGTGAGAAAGTACTGAGAGGAGGTTATTGAGATGCATTGAATTATTGAGAAACTGCAAATAGTAAATAGTTAATTGAGTAGAAAATAGGTTGGCATGGCTTTATGAGCTGGATCCTGGAACTATACACATGAGAGATTTATTTCATTCGGACTGAACTCAATGGCCCGTGACTGCGTGGGTCAGCTGGGAGCCTGACCACAGCCTTGGAGAGATACTCTCAGCATGTGTGCTGAGATGACCACTGTGCACAGAGCTTGGCATGGACAGACCCCTGCAGGCGCCACCCTTTGTGGGCTGAGTGGAAGTCATCCCACAAGCAGGCTGCCCTCCCCTCCCTGTTGGGGGTGTGCCAATGGGGAAGGGGTCTTGTTCTGGGCCATGCAGCAGACATGCCTGTTCTGGGATACAGTGTAATCCTTCGTTGCTTCAGATACATTTGGTTCACAAAACTTGTTTTAGTGCGGCACAGTGGGTGCAGCCACCCCTTGCAGGGCTAGCATCCCATCAGGAGTGTCAGCCCCTGCCTCTGAAGCGGCTCCCTGCTGCTGCACCTGGGAGGGCAGGGAAGACGGCTCTTGTAGTTGGTCCCCTGCCACCCATGTGGGAGATCCGGATGGAGTTCCTGGCTCCTGGCTTCAGCCTGTCCAGACCTGGCTGTTGCGGCCGTTTAGCGAGTGAGCCAATGGATGGACGATCTCCCTCTCTTTCCCTGTCTTGGTTGCTTTGCCTTTGAAAGAAGGAAAGAAAGAAAGAAAATTAAAAGAAAGAACAAAAGAAACATTTTTTCTAAAGGGAGTATTATTTTTGTTTTGTTTTTCTTTCTTATTTATTTATTTTAGTTTCTTAACAGATTCAACATAGTCCATAGATGCAACTGCAAGGATATAATTATATTTCTTCTCTCCCTCTCTCCCACAGTCTCCCTCTCTTTCAAGAAAGAAACCTTGAAACAAATCTGTTGGAGGTACCTTATGGAAAATAGAAAACTAAATATAAACAAAAAAGAATTAAGAAAAGAGGAAGCAGAAAGCCAGATTTCAACAAAATGTATCAAAAGTAGTGGTGACAACAGAGCTCAAGTTTATGTAGCAAGCACAGCGGGCTAAGGAATGGCCCCAGCACTGCAGGCAGGTAGTCATTTCCTGAGAAAACCTGGTGGCACAGGTGCTCGTACCCTGCTCATCTTCCAGAGCATGGGACTGAGTCACAGAGAGTTTAAATGGCTGGTCCAAGATAGCAAGTTGATAAATGCTAAAAACCGTTTTTTTAATATAAGCTCTCTTGATGCTTATTCTACAGTCATTTCAATATTTTGAGGTAAATTATTTTTCTGTAGTTTGATTTATATTCACATATAAATACATTAACTAAAACATTTGTATCTCTGGGTATGAACATTTGTACATACCATGGTGCTCCAAACAGTTCCTGGGAAATGGAGTCAAAGGCCTGGCTTCTGCTCCTGTGCATTTTCCGTGAATGTCTTGAAAACCTCCTGTCTGCACAAATCACTGAGCCTCCCTGGTCTCAGTGCTTCCCACGGGGGACACGGCTCTGAACCCTGAACCCCGAACCCCGAGTCCTCGAAGGAGTCGGGGACAGGAGTTGGGACTAAATACACAACAAGACGACAAAACTCTCCGCACCTCTCTTTTTGTTGCCGTTTAATGTTTGGGCCTGGCTCAGACCTGGCTCAGACCTGGCCTCTTCTCTGCTCCTCTGTGTGATTCGTCCTCTGCACATCTCGGTCCTTTCCTGTGCTGGCCGCCTCGGCAGCTGGCCCTCAGAGCTCGGATCTGCAGTGCGCTGCAGCCGCGGGGCAGTGCCCCGAGGGCGTTTCTGGGAGTGAGCGTGGCAGTGGTGTTGCCTGGCCTGGCTCCTTGGTGCGGTTTCCTCGGATCTTCCCACCAGGCACTGCGCTGTCCCAGAGTCTGGTTGTTCGAGGGGTGGGGCGGCAGATGGGGGCTGATTCGACAAGAACCAGGTCGCCTAGAACAGTCTCACAGAACCCTCCGCCGAGTGTCAGAGTTGCGAGTGTCAGTCTTGCATTCCAGGGACTGTTGGGTCTTGTCCTGGGGATCTGGCACACTCCTGTTGGCTGTGGTAAGTGACGGTACCACCTCTGGAAAATGAAGCAGAGGGAAACACTAGACAACCACGTCTCCTTCTCTCTCACTGTTTCTGGTAATTGCATTGCTACTTTAAAACTAGAGAGTGACATTTGATATTCCCGTGGGATTGGGCCTGTTTTGTACAAGTTTAGGTGAGTCTACCGTTGGAATAGGGTTGTGGCCTGGAAAAAGATTTGGCCTCTGAGTAGCCCAAAAGCACAGCAAGGCTCGAAACCTTGAGAACCACCCTCCTAATCGTGGTCATCTTTTGTTTGTACTGACTCCACCACATAGAGACTGGTAATCTGAATAGAAGGAGTCGCAAAACAAATCTTAGAGCTTCTCCATGACTTCTCCTGGCTGAAGTAATCTCTCTCCTCGACATTATAGCTGGCTTACAGCTCTGTGTTAGGTCCTTTGTCATGGTGTGCCTTGTCTCAGAGCTAAGTATCCGTATATCCATTTATACCTGTCAATCAATCTATCATCTATGTCACTTATCTATCACCCTTCCACCTACCCACCCATCTTCTATCTATCTATCTATCTATCTATCTATCTATCTATCTATCATCCATCCATCCATCCATCTCGGTCTATCACAATCTGTTATCTCCACACTCTTTCTACTGCCATGCGATTGAACGGTGCGGTTGGCAACAGAATGAGGGCTATTTGTTTTTCTTGCTTGCTTTGGATTGAAATAAAACAGCAATGAGTTAACCTTTCATTGAACACTTTTGTGCCATTCTTTATCTCCTACAACAGGAGAACTTCTCACATACTGCAATGCATAAGAGAATTTCCCAAGAAATAAGTGAGAAGTTGTGAGTTGGGAAGATGCTAACTGGATTGTGAGTGCGGAGACATAGCAGTAAAACCCTGACACATCCTGGCAGGAATCACGCAGTCACTGACCCCAGTCACTGTGGGGAGGAGGGGCCGTGGCTGCAGAACAAGGCCAGCGTTCTTACACCGTGTGCGTTTTAAGCGCCAGTGATGTCTGCGAATGCCTCGCCCACATTTTCGTGTTCTGGGTCCTGTGGGAGGCATCGCTTCTGCACGGGTCAGCAGTGTGCAGAAGGGAAGCCTGTTCCCTAGGGAAGTCACCTCCCACTGCTGTCACTGTGCTTCCTCTTGACGACGCCCACAGATTCAACACTCTTGTGTCACTGGACCTGGCTGTGGGTGAAGTTAGGGGTTCAGATGGTGGGGAGAACAAGCCTGGGTGCTAAATACATGAGTAGAGTCAGCTAGGGACCCCTCTTCCATAGCCCCCTGACTTCAAAGACCTAACATTTAAAACAACTACAGGGTTCTATCTCATTTAATACATTCAAATAGAATTGTTTAGAATGTTTTTTGTCCTGAAAACTTACTGACTGCCTGATGTGCTGGCTTCAGGAGCTCTAGGAGTCTAATGTTTGTTCTGCGTCCTCATGGAGCTTGTACTCTGGTAAGGGGTCGACACAGTAAAAGAAGAACCAGTGAGCACATGGTGTGCTGAGAGCTCATCACAGCCTTGGCCCCAAGGCGGTGCAGGGAGACTGGCCAAGGCCATCCCGGAAGAAAGCGTTTCTTCATCGAATCCCAGGGGAGATGCTATTCCAGAGAGCCGACCACGTGTAGCAGAGAGCGTCCCTTAGACGAGGCCTGGTGTGGGGCAATGGAGGGGGCAGTGTCGCCGACAGAGAGGCGCCTCGGCAGAGGCAGCCAGGTGAGAGTGGGTTACAGCAACGGTGAGAACTGCGGTGGCTTGGAGCCCGTGCCGTGCGGGGCAGCTGATGGAGAAGGAAGCAGGGGTGCAGCCGTCTTCTGTGTTCGGGGCGGTTCCAGGGAGCCAGGGAAAAGGTCAGTGCATTTGAGACGAGGCTTGGCCACTGTGTGAGGGCGAGACAAGAAGACTGGAGCCAAATCAGCGTGGCCTCAATCGAGAATATAAACTACTGCGGGGGCCAGAATTAGGGAATCTGTCCAAGAATTAGAGATCTATTTTTTCAAAGCAATGCTTATTTATTAACTTGCTTACTTGGGAAGAGAGGGGGTAAGGGAGGTATGGAGGTAGGGAGGCAGAGTTAGAGAGTTATACAATTATACACACAGACTTAGAGAGTTACACACATACACAGGGTTAGAGTTACACACACACAGAGTTACACACAGAGTTAGAGAGTTACACACAGAGAGTTACACACACACACAGTTACACACACAGAGTTAGAGTTACACACACAGAGTTAGAGAGTTACAGAGTTAGAGTTACACACACACAGGGTTAAACAGTTACACACAGAGTTAGAGTTACACACACAGAGTTAGAGTTACACACACACAAAGAGTTACACACATAGAGTTACACACACAGAGTTATAGAGTTACACACACACATACACACAGTGTTACACACACGTAGTTAAACTCACACAATTACACACACATGCAGAGTTACACACACAGAGTTAGAGTTACACACAGAGTGGAGTTACACACACACAGGGTTAGAGAGTTACACACAGAGTTATAGATTTACACACATACACACAGAGTTACATACACACAGAGTTAGAGAGTTACACACACAGAGTTATAGAGTTACACACACATACACAGTGTTACACACACATAGTTAAACACACACAGAGAATTACACACACACACATAGTTACAGAGTGGAGTTACACACACACAGGGTTAGAGAGTTACACACAGAGTTATAGAGTTACACACATACACATAGAGTTACACACACAGAGTTAGTTACACACACATACACACAGTTACACACATAGGGCTACACACAGATGCTCATCTGCTGCTTCACTCCTCAAATGCCCATGATAGCTGGGGTTGAGCCAGAGGTGGGAGCCAAGGACTCCACCTTGGTCTCCCACGTTGGTGACAGGGACCCAACAACTTGAGCCGTCCATAACCTGCTGTCTCCTGGGATGCGCGTTAGCAGTAATTTGGAATCAGAAGCAGCACTGCGACTTCAGCTCTGGCACTCCACAATGAGAGGTGGCAGTTGCAAGCTGCAGCTGTACTGATGCCACCTGAGAGATCTCACGTTCATCTCACTTTCTCCCCACGGTAACACTCGAGGTTTTATTATTATAGCAGATATACATCTTAGTTTGTAATTTTAGGTATGCTCTGGTGGGTAATACATTCAACTCTATCTGTTCTCTATTTACTCTCAAAATACTTTCAAATTGCCTTCCATGAGTTCTGGAGATGGGATTTCAGTCACTCGGGGAACAGCTCTTTCCCCCGCTCCACCAGCCTTTCAGCTGAGGCTGTGTTCAGGCCGCGGCTGACACTGCTGGGGGTACAGGGATGCTGTCCTGATTTTTCTAAGCTGAAATCCTCTGAGTTTCTGGTCTCATCAGTTGTGGCAGGTGGTTTGCATGGTGCGTGTCTGCACTCCTGTGTCTTGTGTGTGGGCCTGGTCTTTAAAGACAACAAAGTCCACATGGGCCTCCGTTACTTAGCCAGTTACGGTTCATCCTGCGAAGGCTTTTCTTGAATTCAGCGAGGATTCCTCATGGTCTAGCTGCTGAACAGGAGACAGGGCAACGGGGGGCCCTACAGAGAAGCAGCGGTTTTGTATTTTTCCAAAGCTTCCTATTGATGTACTCGGGTCCCCACATTACAGGTGGACAGACAATGCCTACTCAAACAGGCCAGGCAGTCGGAGCTGTTGGGAAGAAGCGAGGATGCTACAGAATTCAGGTTTCACGTTGGAATGTGAGGTTGAACAAACATGGACATGCCTTGAATAAGAAGCTGATCTCCATAGAAGGCCAGGTTGTAAACACTACATAAATAAGTAATTCAGCCAAATTGCCTTTTTAGAATCAAAGTGGCGGGCCGAGGACCCCGGCAGATTGATGGTTATGTTGCCATGGTTACTTTTCCCGATTGGAAAGATGCCATTGCAGAGTTGGTGACACGACCTGGACTCCACTTACTGGGGAGAGGAACTTGATTGGCATCCAGATGGATATTTTTACATCTTTATTGCTATTGCGTTTTGATGTAGAAGTAATGCAGATCTCAATTTGAAAATAGTTTATTTACTGTTTTGGGCCTTAAGGTAAATATATATTTGCACCTCAAGAAAGTGAGCTGACTGGTTTCTTGGGGAGGTTAGCACAGGGGCAGAAATGGAAACGCTGTCAGGGAGGGAGCTGGCCAGAACTGTGGCCACATGGCGGCAGCACCGCCGTGAGCCTGCAGCCAGGACGGGGCCATGGCGTCCTCACTGCCAGGCACGGCAGCCATCTTTGTGCGCCACACAGCAGCAGCCACGCCCTGGGACTCCGTTCTTTGCTGCTGGAATGACACAGTTAGCCTCTGTTTCCAAACCCAGGACTATGGGTTCAAAATTAACAGCCAAGCATAAACGTATTTTTGGGTAAAACATCAAAGGAATATTTAAGGGTATTCAGAGCTGCTTGACATTAATTTATGTGGCTTATGTCATGATGGAAAATCTTCCCCACACAAATGAACTTTGCTCACTCTGTGTCCGGTGCACACTTACTGAGCCTCTCTCTGTGCACGGCACACGCGAGTTGGAGGGCACAGAACCGACACTGCCTGGTACTTGCCTTCAGTTGACATGGAGTTGAGGAGACCACATAAGGCACAGGGCAGTGCCCAGTCCAGCCCTGTTGGAGCCTGCTGCCAAAAAATACAGTCATCCAGATGATGTCTTAATTTAGAAGTTTATGTTTTGTACCCCAATTAGAATGACCCTCATACAGAAATCACAAAACAATAAATGCTCACGAGGATGGGGGAAAAGTACCCTAATCCTATTGGTGGGAGTGTGACCTAGCACAGGCACAGTGGGAGCCAGGATGGAGATTCCGCAGAAATCTGAATTAGGTCTACCATGTGACCCAGCCATCGCACGCCCGGGAATTCACCCAAAGGAAATGAACTCAGCGGATGAGAGAGGCGTCTGTGCCCATGTTTGCGGCAGCTTCATTCACATCAGCTCGGACATCCCATCAACCTAGATGTCTACCAACTGATGATAAAGAAAGGGTACACATACACTATGGAGCACCACACAGCTATAAAAAAGAATGAAATCCTGTCTTGCAACAAAGTGGGAAATAAGCCAGTCCCCAAAAGACAAATACGCCGCATTTTCCCTGATCTGTGGTAACTAAGAGAGAGCCATCAGTGTAATGTATATGAGCAAAGTTGACATTTTCAGATTTGATTATTACTTACTGCCCATGTCTCTACTGTGGAGGCAGTGTTTTTTTCTTCTTACTATTTGTTGAATTCTTTACTTAGTGGAAGGTTAAGCCTATGATTATAAAATAAAAATGAAAGTATGTTATTGTAAAATTTGACAGCAAGAATAAGAAAGGAGGAGGAGGGAGGGTGGGTGGGGGTGTGAGCAGGAGGGAGGGTGGGAAGGTGGGAGGTGAGTACCCTCCTCTTCATCACAGAAACAGCCGAGGTGCTGCCGGCTCCGTTCATCTAGTAGAGCTGGGTGTCCCCAGTACGTGAATGCTGCAGCTGTTAAACTTGGGACTCAGGTAGGAAAATGACCCTGGTCTGTGTTCCCTAAGGGCTTATGGCGCAGGCCTGCTGAGCTGCCACTGCACGTGCAAGGTGCACAGAGGTCAATAGGATATTTTCTTTGTAAAATTGAGGTTATCAGGCTGGCCCTCCCCAAGCTTTGTTTTCTTGTCCATGCTGTTGTGACCTGCAGATTTGTAGGATTAAAAATAATAATTCCTGGAAAAATAATGATCATTTCACATAATCCCGAATATTTAATTCAACTGAATGCATAGGAAAGCTTTAGTAGGGAACCTGCATGCTGGAGGCGATGGCCGTGACTGCTGGCCTCCGGGCACTCTGAGTCGGTCCCTGGGCCTCTGCAGACCCCTGCTCTCATGTTCAGATCTTCCTTATCTCAGGCTCACGATTTCCACGTCTGTTTCTCAAGGCAAGACGTTTCTGAACATGAAAGCACCGAGTCAGCTGGGGCTCTCACACCAGGTTACCACTGGCTTCAACAGCAGCCACTCCTTCCTCAAGTTCTGGAGCCCGGGAGGTCCCATGGGAAGGCATGGGCAGAACTGGGGACACGTGAGCTGCTTCTTCCTGGCTTCTACATGGCTGTCTTCTCTTGGTATCCTTACATGTCAGACACACACATGGACACACATGACATAGCTACCTTCTCATTGTATCCTCACCTGTCAGACACACACAGACACACATACATGTACACACACGACATAGCTGCCTTCTCTTGGTATCCTCACATGTCAGACACACAAAGACACAGATATACATACACATGACATAGCTACCTTCTCTTGGTACCCTCACATATCAGACTCACATTCTTGTACACACATGACATAGCTCCCTTCTCATGGCAGCCTCACATGTCAGACACACACATACATGTACACATATATGACATAACTACCTTCTCATTGTATCCTCACCTGTCAGACACACACAGACACACATGCATGTATACACACGACATAGCTACCTTCTCATGGTATCCTCACATATCAGACACACATGCAGACACAGATACACATATACACACGACATAGCTACCTCCTGATGGTATCCACACATATCAGACACACATACAGATACACATACACACACATGACATAGCTACCTCCTCATGGTATCCTCACACACAGAGGTATCTTCTATGGTAGCTTCACATGTCAGACACAGACACAAATACATGCACACACACAAGAAACACAAGGGTACTTCAAAAAGTTCAAGGACAATGAAAATTAGATAAATTTATATTGATACAAAAGAGTTTTGAAATTTATTTACAGGTTTTTTTGGTAACATGCATTTTCCATGAGTTTTCTGAAGATCTGTCATAGGCATGTGTTTCAATTTTTTGCACTTAAAAGAAACTTCAAATTAAACATGCGGTCTTTTTCTTTCTGCGCGTGGCTTATTTTACTTAGCAGGATCTTGAGAGCTACTCATTTAAATGTCAGAATTTCATTATTTTCACGGCTGGATGATGTTCTGTTGTTTCTGCACATCACATTTTCTTTCTTCAGTCACCTATCCATGCATATTTGGGCTGATTTCATTTCTTGGCTGTTGTGAGTAGTTCTGCAGTAAGCAGGGGAGCGCAGGTATCTCTTCTGTGTCCGACTGCATTTTCTTTGAATGCATACGCAGAAGGGATGGCTGGGTCATTGTGGAGGCTGACGTATAGCTTTTGAGGACCCTTTGCACTGCTGTCCATAAATGCTCACTAATTTGCATCTCCACATTGCACATATGTGGGTTCCCATCTCTCCACATCCTCCCCAGCATTTGCTGTTAATTGTCCTTTAGATAATAGTTGTTCCAGCTGAGGTGAGAAGGTATGTGATTGTGGTTCTGATCTGCATCTCCCTGATGGCTAGATATATCAAGCATTTTAGGACCATTTGCACTTCTTCGCTTGAGAAGTGTCTGTCTAGGACCGTAGCCCATTACTCACCTGGATTGTTTGTGTTTTTGTTGCATGTCTTAAGTTGCTCCCATACTCTGGGTACTGGTCCCTTGTCCCTAGTTTGCAGTTTCTCTGGTTCCATCAGCTGTACTTGCACCCTGTTCCCTTTGGGATGTAGAAGCTTCTTAGCTTGCTGTAATCCCATTTCTCTATTTTCACTTTTGTTGCCTGTGCTTTTTGGGGTCCTATAAAGACCATTGCTGTGCCGATGTCTTGAAGTGTTTTTCCTGTGTTTTCTGCTCTTAGCATCATTGTTCCTGGTCTCAGTTTAGACCTCTGGTCCACTCTGGGTTGGTCTTTGTTTAGGAGGTGAGGGGGTATTCGGTTCAGTCCTCTCTATGTGGATATCCAGCGTCATTTACTGAAGAGATTGTCCTTTATCCAGTGCATGTTTTTGGTACTTTTGTCAAAGATCAGCTGGCTGTAGATGTGTTGATTCATTTCTGGGATCTCACTTCAGCTCCATTGGTAGATGTGTCTGTTTTTATGACAGTGCCATGCTGTTTTGGTTACAATAGCTCTATAGTATGTCTTGAAATTTGCTATTGTGTCGCCTCTGGCTTTTTTGTTTAATATTTCTTTGGCTATTCATATATTTTGTGACTTCATATGAATTTTAGGAGTATTTTTTCTAGTTCTGTGAAAAATGCCATTGTGTTACGCATTGAATTTGTAAACCACTTTGAGTAGGATGAATATTTAGCAATGTTAGTTCTTCTACTCCATGAATATGGGGAGACTTTTTGTGTTATGTTCAATTTCTTTTATTAGTATTTTATAATTTTGATTATAGAGATCTTTCATGTTTGTGGTTAAATTTATTCCAGTTTTTTTTTTTAATACAGTGTGATTGGGATTGCTCTTCCAATGTCTTTCTCAGTGAGTTCATTATTAGTGTATAATTTGCTACAAATATTTGTGCATTGATTTTTGCATCCTGTAACTTTACTGAATTTATTTATCAATTCTAATAGTCCCTTTGGGGGAATCTTCAGGTTTTTTCCCGTATAAAATTATATCATCTGCAAGCAAGCATAATTTGACTTTCTCTTTTCTTATTCGTATGCCTTGTATTTCTTTCTTTTGCTTAACTCTCCTGGCTAAAACCTCCAGCACTGTACTGAATAAGTGCAGTGGGAGTGGGCATAGTGTCTGGTTCTAGATCTTAGAGGAAATGTTTTCGGGTCCTCTCCACTCAGTGTGATGTAACACAGTTATTATGTTGAGGTTGCTCAAGGTTTTTCTTATGAATGGATGCTGAATTCTATCAAATGTTGAGATAATTATCCATCTTTCTGTTAATGTGATATATTACATTTATTGATTTGTGAATGCTGAGCCATCGCTGAATCCATGAGATAAATCCCACTTGGTCAGTGTTGGATGATCTTTTTAATGTAAAGAATTGATTTGCTAATATTTTGTTGAAATCTTTGCATTTATGTTCTTCAAGGAAGCTGCTCCGTCGTTTTCCCTTTTTTTGTGATGTCCTTGTCTGGTTTTGGAATGAAGGTGATGCGAGCATTGTAGGATGAGTTTGTGTCTCTTCCCTTGTAATTGTTTATTTATTTATTTATTTATTTTTGACAGGCAGAGTGGATAGAGAGAGAGAGAGAGAAAAAGGTCTTCCTTTGCCGTTGGTTCACCCTCCAATGGCTGGCGCGCTACAGCTGGCGCACCGCACTGATCCGATGGCAGGAGCCAGGTGCTTCTCCTGGTCTCCCATGGGGTGCAGGGCCCAAGGACTTGGGCCATCCTCCACTGCACTCCCTGGCCACAGCAGAGAGCTGGCCTAGAAGAGGGGCAACCAAGACAGAATCCGGCGCCCGACCGGGACTAGAACCTTGTGTGCCGGCGCCACTAGGCGGAGGATTAGCCTGTTGTGCCACAGCACCGGCCCCCTTGTAGTTATTTTTAATATTTTGGGAAATACTTGTGTTGTCCTTAAATGTTTGGTAGCATTCAGCAGCGAATCTGTCTGCTCCTTGGATTGTCTTTGTTGGGAGGCTACCAGTTACTGATCTCATTGCAAATGATTGGTGTGCTCACGCTTTCCATGTGTTCATAGTTCAAACTTGGTAGAAATGTGGCCACTTCTTCTAGATACTCAGATTTGTTAGTTTATTCATAATAATCCTTAATCATCTTTTGTATTTATTTAGTATCAGTTGGAATATCTTTTTTTCACCTCTGATTTATTTATTTGAGTCTTCTTTCTTTCTTTTCCTTATTCTAGTTGAAGATTTATTGATTCTGTTAATCTTTTAAAATAAAAATTCTTCATTTTGTTTGCCTTTGGAATTGATTTTCTAGTTTTTGTTTGGTTTGTGTCCGCGATGGTCCTTATTATTTCTTTCTGAATACTGAATCTTGGTATGGTTCATTCTTGTTTTTCTAGGTCCTTGAGATGCAGAAGGAGGTTGGTCGATCCCTTTGTCTTTTGACACAGGTGCTTATTGCTTTAGCCTTTCTCCTTGTCATGGCTCTTGTTTATCTCACAAGTTTTGCAGTGCTGGATTTCCATTTCAACTAGTTTCCATTTTAACTGGTTTAACTAGAATTCCATTTTAACTAGTTTCAAGGGATTTTAAAATTTGTTTTGATTCCTTCAGTGACTGTTAATTCAGGAGCACGCTGTCCATCGCCAGGGGTTTGTGAAATCTGTGGCGTCTCCTTGCTGTGTACTGGTTGGTAGTTTTATTCCATGTGTATCAGAAAAATTACAGGATATGGTTTGTATATTTTAAATAATTCATTGACGCAGTAACTGTACAGATTAATGAAGGACAGCGTGGCGTTCTGACACACGGGTGCCGTGGGTGAGGCCGCGTCAGGGCACTCGCACGCCTGTCACTCCCGACCATTGCTCCGCTGTTCTTGAGTGCTCGCTCTCCTGACCTCATTCCACCCGAAGACCCCGTCCCTTGAGGCTGTCACCTTGGGGCTAGGATTTCAACACGGGGATTTGTGGAAGGACATGAACGCTCATCCCACAGCACTCATATCTTCACAACCGTTCTCCCATTTGGTAATTTTTAAATGTTTATTTTAAGAAAATTATTTGAAAGGGAGGGTGACACACACATACAGGAATTCTCTAAATATTTTGAATATTGATTCCTTTTCAAATATGTCTCCCATTCCGTGGTTTATCTTTTTTGCTGTTCATAGGTTCTTTCACTGTATGCAATTTTCATTTTTTCATGAAGCTCACTTTGTTTTTTCTTGCGTTGTCTGTGCCTTCAGTTTCATGTCCAAGAAATCATTGCCAAATCCAATGTCAGGAAGCTTTTGTCTTCTGTTTAAAGAGTTTTACAGATTTAGCCTTTACACTTGGATGTTTTATCCATTTTGAGTTGATTTTTATGCATAGTGCTACACAGGATTCAACAACTTCGTTCTTTTGCATATGGATATCCAATTTTCCTGGCACCATTTTTTGTGAAAAGACATTGAATGTTGCTTCCTGTTGGAATGATCTGGGTATTCTCATTGCAAATGTTTTTACTGTATGTGTGAAGGCTCATTTCTGGGCTTTCTCTTCCGTTCCATTTGCCCATATGACTTCCTTGACGCCAGCCCCACAGAATTCTCTTCCTTAGAGAAGTGTTGCGCCTCGGCAGGCCGACTCTGGAGCCCCTTCTTGCGCTCCTGGAGCTCCCTGTGGCCACCTCTCTCTCATCCGGTGCCGTAAGGTCGGAGGCATCCGTGTCTCGGCCTGGTTTTGATTCCCCGTGCCAGGACCACGGGGGGCGCCTAACTGGGAAGGGTCTGTTTTCTGCGTTGAAGTGTCAGATTCGACACAGCCTTTCGTGCTTAGTTGCTTACATGGCCAACCTCAGGTGGGGGCTGTAGTCAGTCCACAGAATTCTCACTGTCCCTCACACAGCATGATGGAGACCGCACATCAAATGAACACTCAAGACCCAAAGACTGGAGGTGGTGGGGACAAATGACGTGGGGCAGGAGGTAAGTGTGCATCACAGCCTCGTGTCACCCACTCCGAGGACAGGCCCAGCCTCCCTTGCAGCCCTGACCATTAGAACCGGACAAGGGGAAGGGGAGGGACGCAGGGCTGCGTTTCCATGTGGTTCGTGTTGATGCACAAATGGCCAGTCCTTCCCTCCCTCACTCCTTGGTGCTGAAACTCCAGAAGTAGACCTGCCAGTCTGAACAATGGACGTGGCTCCCTAGGTTGAGATGGTGAGATGGAGCCAAGTGGACATGTTCCTTGAAGGGGGGTGCTATGTAGCATCACAGGGCTAGATCCCAGAGGCATCTGGGACTTCAGTTTAATTAGGCTTTTCTCTTCCGTTCTCCACATTTTCCCCAGAGTCCTGCTCCTGTCTTGGATACATGAGGGGATATCTGGCTTCCTTTCCTTACCCTGCCTCAGAACGCCTGCAACATACGAGGGTCATCCGTGGTTCTGGCGTTCACGCTCCGTGATGACCCTAAGTCCTAGATAGAATGGGCTCTCATGATAACCCAGGACATCACGCGTGTTCACGCTCCGTGATGACTCTAAGTCCTAGATAGAATGGGCTCTCACAAAAACCCAGGACATCACGAGTGTTCACGCTCCGTGATGACTCTAAGTCCTAGAGCAGAATGGGCTCTCACGATAACCCAGGACATCACGAGTGTTCACGCTCCGTGATGACTCTAAGTCCTAGATAGAATGGGCTCTCACAAAACCCAGGACATCACGCGTGTTCACGCTCCGTGATGACCCTAAGTCCTAGAGTAGAATGGGCTCTCACGGTGACCCAGGACATCATGCGTGTTCACACTCCGTGATGACTCTAAGTCCTAGAGTAGAATGGGCTCTCATGATGACCCAGGACATCACGCGTGTTCATGCTCCGTGATGACTCTAAGTCCTAGATAGAATGGGCTCTCACAAAAACCCAGGACATCACGCGTGTTCACGCTCCGTGATGACTCTAAGTCCTAGAGTAGAATGGGCTCTCACAATGACCAAGGACATCACGCGTGTTCACGCTCCGTGATGACTCTAAGTCCTAGATAGAATGGGCTCTCACGATAACCCAGGACATTACGCGTGTTCACGCTCCGTGATGACTCTAAGTCCTAGATAGAATGGGCTCTCACAAAAACCCAGGACATCACGCGTGTTCGTGCTCTGTGATGACTCTAAGTCCTAGAGTAGAATGGGCTCTCACGGTGACCAAGGACATCACGTGTGTTGCGCTCCATGATGACCCTAAGTCCTAGAGTAGAATGGGCTCTCACTGTGACCCAGGACATCACGCGTGTTCACACTCCATGATGACTCTAAGTCCTAGAGTAGAATGGGCTCTCACGATGACCCAGGACATCACGTGTGTTCGCGCTCCGTGATGACTCTAAGTCCTAGATAGAATGGGCTCTCACGATGACCCAGGACATCACGCGTGTTCGTGCTCCGTGATGACTCTAAGTCCTAGAGTAGAATGGGCTCTCACGGTGACCCAGGACATCACGCGTGTTCGTGCTCCGTGATGACTCTAAGTCCTAGAGTAGAATGGGCTCTCACGGTGACCAAGGACATCACGCGTGTTGCGCTCCGTGATGACTCTAAGTCCTAGATAGAATGGGCTCTCACGGTGACCCAGGACATCACGCGTGTTGTGCTCCGTGATGACTCTAAGTCCTAGAGTAGAATGGGCTCTCACGGTGACCCAGGACATCACGCGTGTTCACGCTCCGTGATGACTCTAAGTCCTAGATAGAATGGGCTCTCACGGTGACCCAGGACATCACGCGTGTTGCGCTCTGACTCCCGGATGCTCCTTGTTGCAGCTCTCGGCGGCTGCGTTGTAAATGACATCAGACTTTGTGCACTGAAGCGAGGGCAGCTCTGCCGTCTCTTCTGGTTCCGTGGTTGCTGAGCCCAGCTGAGCAGCTCTTCTGTTCCGCGTGGTGTTGCCACATTCGCCTGCCCAGGGGTCACTCCCTAGGAGAAGGCTCCTCCTCCAGCGATCTGGATTTGTTAGAATACAGGGGCCGGGATCCTAGAGAGTAAAAGCAAGAGCTAGGAGGCCTGTAAGGGCTGGACCTAAAACCTGCACAGTGTCCACTCACGTCCCAGTGGAGGAAAAACAGAGATGGTTCGGGAGTGAGGGAGGGGGCTTCACGACGCGGGGGGCATGAGCGACTGCCCGGGACCTTCTGCAGTGACCGTCCATCGCAGCCCAGTGCAGGCGGAGGCTCCACCAGAAGCAGTGTCCTGCATCCTGAGGGCCCCTGATCCCAGGGTGAGGGACAGGAGCGAAGTGTCGGGGCTGAGTGTGGCTGAGCCACACACACAAAACTTAGGGAGCTGCCACCTGTCAAACCCGTCGTTGGCTGAATCCCTCTGTCAAAACATGCTAAATCCAACTGTAATTTGGTAAGACTTGTTTTGAAAGGGGATCTGGTTCACATTGTAGGAATTTTCTAGGCCAAAACACTGGTTTTCTTTGCACAACGACGACCTGTAGCAAACAGAGCGTGGCCACCTGTGCAGGAAAGGTCATGGCCCTCACCTGACACGTCCTGGCAGTACTTGGCCTGCCTAGTCATCAGAAATGGGATCTCTGGTACGTCTGTCGTCTTCTCTGGGCCTTGCTCATATAAAACCGGGGGCGCTGATTCGCGTTCTGCAAAGCCGTCAGAAGTTGACTTTGTTTCCCATGTTTCCCCTTGGTGATGCCATCCGTCAGCCCCGTGCTGTTGTGCGGTCTCCGTCCCCCTGTTTGACTCCCAGAGAGACGTGGGGGACAGCCAGCTGTGTCCGATTCTTCCTGCAAACACTTCAGCGTGGAGTAGGCGCAGGTGAGGTGCATACTCAGCAGCATAAGAAACTGTGAACTTCTGCATTTGAAAAGTGAACTCAGCTGTGAGGGCTCCAGTGCGGGTGAGGCTGCCTGCAGGGCAGCTTGACGAGAGGTTCAGCTGATTTGCACCGCAGTTCTTTGTACTTTGCGAGTGCACATCCCGGGCAGCGTGCCTGTCACTGCACCATGGTGCCTATCCAGTGTGCCTGGGAACGGAGCGCCACGCGCAGCTGTGAGTCCACGTGTGAAGAGTATGTGACTCGAGAGCCGGGAGCCTGTGGAGTCTTTGCCACTTTCACAGACCATTCCTGTGTGACCACGGCTGGAAAGCAGACCCTCGCTTTTAGAGGTTTGATTCCACAGAGCCGTGAGTCGGAATAGTTCAAAAAGTTCAGAAAGTTCAAAAAATAAAGACCTTGGAACAAAACGTTCTCAATTTGAATATGTGCATTTGGAGACAAATCTAAGTTTCTTGGTTTCAGTTTGTGTCTCTGCCTTTATTATCTGTCAGTGGATATTTTATCACATCAGTTCAGGGGTGAGCAAGTGTGAGCGTGAGAAGGAGAGACCCCAGTGGCTCCACGGTGGACAGGGCTCTCTCGACAGGAGTCCGTGCCCCTCCCACCGCCCGACACACAGAAGGTGCCGCGGTGCAGGTGTGAGCCATGGAGAACCTGGGCCCTGGACTGACGTGAGCAGCTGCTCCTCCCTGGGCACACGTCCCAGGACACACACACAAGGGCCAGGGTTGTGTTCAGCGTTCCCGCCGTTCCATGTTAGGGCTTCACACAGAAAACCAACAGGTGTGTCGTCTTTTTGTTTTCTAATCTGTACTTTCAAATGAATGTGTAATTGTTTTGAAATAAGGATGTGATTTAAATATTCACAAAAATATCCTTATCCCCAGTCATGTGAGCACTGATAGTACGTCTCTGTCCTCTGCAGCCATTATTTGTAACAAAGTGTGACAGAGACGTCTCAAGTGAGGTGTTTAGGGTGCAGCTGTTTCCTTCTTTGGTTTTCATCTATTGGACTATCCACACTGGCCTTGGCTTGTGGGAAAACGTTCATCACTATGCAAGCACCCGAGACAGTTTAAGACAACTATGCACAATGTACTTTTAATGTTTTCCAATTATTCTGTCTGGACGTGAGACAGTTTTCATGGAAAGAAAACTTGGATGATCATAAAACAGACTGAGGCTTCTCGTGCGGGTTTCATGTGGACAATGTATTGTTTTGCAGTAAACTTGCATCTCCTGGTGTCCCAAGGCCGTTTTGCTGCCCGGTCCCCCATGATCTTATTATTCTCAGGCTCCTCTCCACGTTTGTTCTGGCAGTCACGTGTCTCGTGGCTCATGAAACCACACCTCGGGCTGGCACGTTCTGATCCGCTCTTTCCACCGCTGCCCAGCCCACTGGCCTCCTGCGAAAGCACCAGGACAGTGGTGAGCAGTTCAGAAAGCATGGCTCAGTTCAGGCCAGCGTGTGCACGGCCGTGCGTGTGCTGAAATTTTGACTAGAGAGGCTGGACCGTGGGGACATTTCCATCTTTGGTAGAAGTACCGTGTGAAGAAGACGTAGTAGGTGAGGCTTTGAGCTGACTGTGCTTCTGCACAGTGACCTGGGAGACCAGTCTGCTCGGGCACGAAAGCCGGGGGAACTGGCCTGGAATCCACCCAGGCTCCAGGTGTTACTGCTGTTCACTGTCAGTCCCCTAAGTGGACGAGTGACCCTTTAGCCAGGTGGTTAATATGAGCCAGGAAGACACAAACGTCCTGTGGGAATGACCAAGTGAACCTGCATCGGTTCTTCCCCTGTGAGCGTCACTCGGGGCACTTGCACGGCAGCCTGGTCGGGGAAGCACTGGGTGGACAGTGGCCAGTGGCCAGCGCTCCGCACAGCTGTCTTCCTGGCCTTCAAGCCCCTCACCTTTGTCTCCCTGTGGCTTTGTTCCATTCAGAGCGTCCCGGGGGTGGTGCCTGGGGGCTGTGATCACAGGGTGCTAAGGCTCAGGGGTGTTGGGCGTGTCACCCAACCTCGCAGTGAGAACAGGACGGGATTCGCTGGTGGTCTGCTCATTTCTCTCACCCTGGGCAATCCTCGCCGACTTTTTAAATCCAGTATCTGAAGAACTCCCAGTTGTCATAAGCATTACACCCACGGGTAGATTCTAAGAGTAAGCAAGGATGATTTCTAGATTTTGCTCCATCTGGATCGCCCCGACACCGCTCTATTCAATTAGCACAAGGAAATTGGACATGACAGCCATGCAGCGGAGGGACTGGCTGGTAATTTTGATTTTTGTTATTTTCCTACAATGTAAAAGGCCTGGAGACTTTTAAGTGATAGTGAAAAGTGCACAACCAAAAGTTATTGTGATTTTTTTTTTTGAGCAATGATTCCATTATTTCGCATGAATGCTCTACTTAAGAATAGAGGCAGCGAATCCAGAGAGAAACCAGGAAGGTAACCTTTAATTTGAAACTGGGTGCATTGTGATGCTCATGCTGTAGAAGTCGGATGGCGTATTAATGTCCTCACATATATTATCTCAAATTGTACCTTTCAGTTCTAATGGCTGTTCCAATAACATAATAGCCACTCACCTATAATTATAACTTTTCAAAGCCTGAAATGATTCCAATTGTTTTTCTCTGTACTTTTCTTGTAAAATGGCTTTGTGCAGCTACAAGTCCCAGAAAGGCTTATTTCAGCTCCCTCTGCTCCATCTGTTGTATCTCGTTGCGACTGAGATGAGTCTTGGGTGCACAGGGCTCTGGGACAGCAGCAAGGGCATTCGCCGGATGGAAGTGTGATCCTGGGGGCCTCGGCAGTGGGCGCTGCCAGCCCTCAGCTGTGTGCATCTCTCTCCCATTGTGCGCCACAGGGGAGGGAGCCCGGGCCTCGCTCACTGTGCTTCCTGCTGCACCATGACGTACATCCAGGCCACCCCCTCGTCGTTCTGCACTTAGGTGGAGGAAAGGGTTGGGCCACGTTCCCCTTTGATCGTCAGAGTCCTGGGATGGAGCCTCGTGTTTGGGTGATGTCTGGGGGTCTCCACAGGCTGGGGACACTGATGACGCCACCCACTTCCTCAGACTCACAGGCCCTGGTTCTGAGTGGTAAAGACCCCGGCCTGGCTCCAGGTCTCATTCCTCATTCATGCCTGAGGAAGCTGGCCCAGGGCCTGGATCACTGGCTGTGTAGCCAGGGCCTGAGATAGGCAAAGGGGCCGTGCTGACCACGGCTGGCTTCTCCTGCCAGCGTCTCAGGCTCTCACTAGTTCCTGCCTCTCTCCTGCCTTGCGCCCCACCTTGGCTAGAACCCTTGGCGTTCTAGTGTGTCCTGCTCAGCTCAGCAGCTCGGCGGGCTGCTTAGCGCCCTCATCTCGGACACGGGGGGCGGAGGTGCAGGTGTGGGGAGACAGAACGCACACACAGGTCTTTCAACACGCAGAAGTTCCAATCCCGTTTGTTCTGTTTCCTTTCTTCTCGCTTACCTAAGATCCGTGACACTGGCTGTTCTCTCGCCGTGGTGTGGGATTTTGCATCCCCGGGTTGTGACTGCAGCCCCTTTTCCTCTTGACCCTGGGAGCCTTGGGCACCGTGATGCTGAAGGCCGCAGCTGTGACAGTCACGTGGCCGTCCCATTCCCCTGTTGTCGTCATGTTCATCGTTAGAGGAGGAGGAAGGCTCCCAGAGCTGAGAATGAGCGTCGACCCCAGCGCAGGGGGAGCTGGAGAGCCCTCTGAACTACTTTCGACAGTGTGGACGTTTTGGTGACACCGCGTCTTCCAATCCATGAACATGGGAGATTTTTCCACTTTTTAATGTCTTGTTTGTTTGATGTTTTGTAATTTTCATCATAGAAACCTTTGATGTCCTTGGTTAAATTTATTTCCATGTATTTAACTTTTTTGGAGTTGTTGTGATGGGATTGGTCTTAGAAGTTCTCTCTCAGCCTTGGCATTGTCTGTGTATACAAAGGCTACTGATTTTTGTGTCTTGATTTTACATCCTGTTACTTTACCAATAGTCTCTCAGTGGAGTCTTTGGGTTCCTCTATGTCTGGAATCATGTCATCTGCAAAGAGGGTAACTTGACTTGCTGCTTCCCAATTTGTATCACTCAGATTTCTATTTCTTGCCTGATGGCTCTGGTTAAAACTCCCAGGACTACATTGAATAGCAGTGATGAAAGTGGGCATCCTTGTCTGGTTCCAGATCTTACTGGAAATGTTACCAGCTTTTCCCTTTCAATCAGATGCTGGCTGTGTGTGTGTGTGTCAGAGTCTGCCTCGATTGTGCGGAGGGGTTTTAGTGTCTGATGAGATGTGGACAGTGTAGGTCAAGGTAGAGGAATAAGGGTGGGGCAAGCGTGAAAAGGAGAAGTCAGATGTTGAAGAAAGAATCTCAATTTTTCTGGGAAAAAGGGTCCTTTAGAGAACTGAAAACCAGGGTGGGAGGCTGTGCGCGTCACCAGGTCTCAGGGAAAGAAGGCAGCTGGCCTCAGGGGGTTTCTCCGTGCTATTTGTTGTGATTTAGAGAAGTGGGTATTGAGAGAGAGCCCTGCTCGGGACAGGCAACCAAACGGTCCAGCTCACTGGCAGAGACCTACCGGAACTGTTTTGGCAGCCGAGGTCAAAAGCTGGTGAGCGCACATTTATTTAGCTTGGAAATCGCTTTGGATACGTCCTTCCTGAGAAAACTGTCCAGACACATGGAAGAGCTGTTTGGGACAAGATGGTATTAGAAACCTTTTTCACAAATATTTATTGAAAATACATCCAACACTCGCTCACTGATGGTGCAAGGATCAGTAAATATCAGGTCTGCTCGCTGTCATTTTAACAATTAGGAGGAATACACAGCGACGTCGAGAAAGTGGATTACGTGCTGCAAGTGAGGTCAAGTGAATGTCTCTCATTACACACAGTTAGCAGTCAACCCAGAGGAGTTTAAGCTGGGGTGCACCGTGGCTCATCCTGCAGGCGTCGACCTGTGAAAGCCCTGTTAGCTGTGGGGGAGCTCCTCACTCCTCCCAGCACTTGATCAGCCGACTCACCTCCCAGTCGTGAACTGGCCACTGTCCTCGGTCAACGCCCAGGGCAGGGGCAGCTTAGGAGCGTCTGAGTTACGACATTTACCAAATGACCCAAGCTTCCAATCTGCGGCACCTGTCACGGTGGGGGAAGAGCAGGAATGTGAGTCCCACATCTGTAGCAGAAGCACTCACAGCAGCCAGGGAGTGGGCACGGTGCGAATGTCCACACGTGCAGGCGTGTGCTGTGTCTGGGCGGCGGGCCTCTGCAGAGCTGGGGAGGGCGGGGGTCAGATTCCTGCTGCGCGGCGAGCTTCTGAAAAGTGCCGAGTGGGAGAAGCCAGAGGCACGGAGTCACACAGAGGATTCCGTCCGTGCAGACTGTCCATGCGACAGACTCTAGGCAGAGCGGGCTCGGGGTCGCGGGGCCGGTCTGAGGGAAACGGATTCGCCCTAGGTGGGGAGAAAGGATTCAGTTACAAGGATGAGCAGTGAGTCAGTCTCAGGTGCGCTGACTCTGCTCTACATTAATGATGAAATTACCCCAGTGCAGTGAGGTGCCAAGATGAATATGATAGCCGCTCTGAAACTCACTGCCCATCTAAAGAATGAGACTATTTCTGCAATGTTGTTCATATTTTTGCACTGAATTTGGCGAAGACGCTGGCCCACCCCTGGGCCGCCCACTTTCCCGCTGGCCAGGTGTGTGGCAAGGAATAGAGCCAGTCAGTCCCTGCGAGATGAGAGAAGTCGCCCATTGGATGACTAAGAAGGAAGTGGGAACCCCGGTCCTACAACCACAGATAAATGGACTCTGCTACTCACCTGTGAGCATGGGCGAGCACCTTGGGCCTCAGAGCGGACCCTGACCCTGGCTAACGCCTGGGGTCCAGCCTGCTGAGACCTGGGCAGAGCGCCCTCTAAGCTGTGACAAGTGTCCTCACCCAGGGGTGCAGCCAGATAAGGAAGGCCGTGACGTTAAGCTGCCGACTCCATGCAGCTGTTACCCGGCGATGGGAAGTGGCTGTGTCGCCAAGTGCATCGCTGCGGCCGCGGCTGGATCCATCACGACTCACACGAGCGTTCCGGAGGGGCCGCGTCCTCGGGTTTGTCCCCCGTAGTATTTCACATTTTCCCCATGCGTTTCCTCTGCTGCTTGCTTTTCTTTCGTACTTTTAAGTGTGTCGGTCACACTCACTTCTGCATGTGCTGTGATGGGTGGGGCAAGTGACAGTTTCTTGTTTATTAAGATTTATTTATTTTATTGAAAGGCAGAGATACAGAGAGGGAGGGAGGGAGAGGGAGAGGGGAGAGGGGAGAGGGGAGAGGGAGAGGGAGAGGGAGAGGGAGAGGGAGAGGGAGAGGGAGAGGGAGAGAGAAAATCTTCCATCTGCTGGTTCACACTCCCCAAGTTGCTGTAATGGCTGGGGCTGCGCTGATCTGAAGCTGGGAGCCAGGAGCTTCCTCTGGGTCTTCCACGTGGTTGTGGGGGCCCATGTACTTAGGTCGACTTCCGCTGCTTTCCCAGGTGCACTAGCAGGGAGCCGGGTAGGAAGTGGTGCAGCCGGGACTCTAACCAGTGCCCGGATGGGATGCTGGCCCTGCAGGTGGAGCGTACATCACAGTGCTGGCCCTGCAAGTGACAGATTCAACTCTGCCCTCTTCCGCGTGGAATGGGTCCCGGGGCCATGCACTGTAGGTGAAGTGTGAAGGGTGGGCTGTAGGGGGGGTGGTGGGCCCTGTGCTGTCCCCACAGCTCGGTGAGCACTCCAGGTGAATGCTGAGACGTGACCGTGCGAGGTCTGAGCTCTGCCTTCAGAGGGCTTGCGTATGGAAACCCGCAGGGGGTGTCGGGGGTCAGTGCAGACGCCCCCTGTTCCTCCATGCGGTTCCTCCCCTTGTTCTGCACACACCATTCTTTGATTCTGTTTTCCTTCATTGTGCCGTGTGCTCAATGCCCGGAGGCTGTTTGCAGTGGCAGGAGCATGGACAGGGCCGAGGCAGAGGGTGACGCAGAGGCAGGAGACAGGAGGCTGGTGCTGGGGCCATTGTGTTGGAGGCCACAGGTTGTCATTTGGAGGTGAAGGAGGAACTTGCAAAGGCAGATGGAACGGCAAAAAGGGGAGGAACAGCCAAACCTCAACATTCCGCTTGTACAGCACCGCGGAGCTGTGTGGGCCGTGTGCTTTCCTCCTCACGCGGAGCCAGGACTGAGGTCCCTGTCCCGGTGGCTGTGAGTCCATCTGTGGGACGGTGCTGCTTCTGAGGTCAGTTTACTCCCAGCGTCATCGCAGTAGAATCTCCTCCATTACATTTCACATGCAGTTAGACAGCTCACATCTCAATGCCGGAGTCACAGGAGAGAGGCGAAGGGGTCAGACAACGGCACTGGCATCACAGGCATCTTGTCGGTTTCCCTGAAGATATTATGAGGCAGGAAACTGAATTTTGAGACTTAGAGTGATGGAATTCATGCTGTGTCTAGAAAAACGCTTGAGGCAAAGCCTGCCCTGGGTGGAAGAGCCAGTGAGCGAGCTGTGCACCGTCTGAGGCACTCAGGAGAAGCCAGAGCGGTGCTCTGCCTGCTCCACCCTCCTCCTCCCTTTAAAATCTCCCATGGGCAGCTGTGGGTGCCCAGGTCACAGAGCACAAGGCTTGGGCAAGCCGCAGTGGGCTTGGTGCCACAGGGGCCGCAGGTGGGGATTTAGGGTGCGCACCGGCTTGCACCACCAGTTACCTGCCCTTTGCACCTGTTGTAAGCAAAGATTTGCACAAGGCCACCATCCTGGGCTCTGCTCAGGGCCTCGCCTACCGAAGCCGCCTCTGCATGGGCACCCGCCCTCCCCCCTTCCCGAAGTTTGACCTTCCTCGCCCCGTTGGTTCCGGATGCGTCGGGAGAGAGCGCTGGGGAACTCCCGGAGGAGCTCCGGAGGGCCTGAGCAGCCTGCGCTTTGGCCAGTTGTGCTCCCGGCAGTCTTGGTGATTCTCCCCTCGCGGGCTGACTCGCCTCACATCGGCCTCTGCCCCTGGAGGGGCCGCTGATGGAACTCATCTCAGAGGTGGACAAGTGCCCTTGAGTGTCCAGCGTTTCCGTGTTGTGCCCCGTGCTGTCACCAATCTGCTTATTTAACCCCACCTCCCTGTGCTTGACTTGGCTCACGAACGGGCCCGCACCAGGCCCTGGGACACAGACACTCGCTCAAGAGGAGAGGGCTCTGCACACGGCTCCAGCTCCTTCTAACCTGAAATCTTTGCACACGTGGCTCGTGGGGCACCACCATCCCCTGACGTCCCGTGCCTCACTTGCGTCTGCTTTTCTTGCACGTGTCCTGGGCACTCGGATGCACCTCCCTCTGTCTCTCCAAGCCCCTGACCTTAGAGTCACAGCTCTCAGCAGACTCCCAGATCAGCCGCTCACGCGGCCTCTCTGCTCGGGAGGAGAACTGGGCTCTCACCGGCAGCGTGGCCAGCAGCGACCTCTGATCTCTCTGCCCACACGTGTGCTCCCACGTGCAGTGCTCGCAGCTCACACGGCTCCTTCTTTGCTTGATAGACATGGAGTCCTCCGTGTGATTTCGCGCCTCTTTCACACCCCATGTGTATTTGCCAGGAACGCTCTGCCTTCAGATCGCATCCGTGGTTTGGACATTTCTCCACCTCCACCCGTTTGCCCTGCTGCAAACCAAAATAATCTCACCTAGGAGGTTGCGACCCCCTCCTGCTCCCCACTCTGGCCTGCTCTCTGCCCCCATTCTGCCTTGTCCTGCTTCCCACTCTGGCCTGCTCTCTGCCCCCATTCTGCCTTGTCCTGCTTCCCGCTCTGGCCTGCTCCCTGCCCCCATTCTGCCTTGCTCTCGGCTCAGCAGCCGTTTAGTTTCCCATCCAAATTTACGCTGGCCAGTGCGCTTCTCCGCCTCACACTTCCTGTGCCTTCCCGGTCCACCCTGTGTGTGCTGACTGTAAGTGGCCTTTGGGTCCCCTCTTGCCTCTCGTGCTGTCGCTGAGTGTGCCCGCCAGGCTGGACTCTTTCTGCAGCGACCAAGCCTCTGTGCAGTTCCTTGAGTCACGTGAGCCGGCTCCTGCGAGGCCCTTCCGCCTGCTGTGAAGCTGTAGAATCTGCCCTTCCCAAACCTGCAGATCTGTCTGTGGTGTCCCCTTCCAGGCGATGCCATTTTTAAAATCTTTTTTTTTTTAATTTTCAGCTCCTCCTTGTGTTCACTATGTTGCTGCCAGAGACTAAGACCAGTGCTGGGAACACAGTGGTGCAGCTGGGGAGGTGCACAGTGGGGTGCAGGGAAGTTGGCCTGGTGATCTGACAGAACATTGTCTGAGGGATGGGGCATTTAGCCCAGCAGGTAACACACGAGTTGGGACGCTGGCTCCCCCCTCAGAGTGTGGGATTCTGTTCCGGGCTCTGTCTCCTGACTCTAGCCTCCCGCTGATGCAGATCCTGGGAGGTGACAGAGATGTCTCAAGTAATCGTGCTCCTGTTGCCTGTGGGAAGCACTGGATCGAGTTCCTGGTAACCGGCTTCTGTCCAGCTGCTGAAAGCCCTGGGAAAATGAGACAGTGGCTGGGATCTCGCTTGCTCTCTCTGAGGAACAAATGTAAAGTAAATAAATGCGGCTGGGGCGGGCGCCTGGCATGGCACTCGAGACGCCTGTGGCACACCTTCATCCCACAGCCGAGTGCCTGGTTCCGGTCCCGCCACCTCCACTTCCAGCCCGGGAGGCAGGAGGGGGTGGCTCAGGCACTCAGGTCCCTGTCATCCGTGAGGGAACTCGGACAGAGTTTCGCCTTCCTGACGCTGGCCAAGCCCAGCCCTGCCTGTTGTGGGCATTTGCAGGGTGAACCAGCGGACGGAAGGTCTCTGGCTCTCTGCCTTTCAAATAAATGGAAAGTAAATAAGTGACAATTTAGGCCCACGAGGCTGTCTGCAGAACGCCCCTGGGAACCGTCAGTGCGCTGCTGAGCACACGTAGCAATGGCGGCAGCAGCGGGGTCTGGATTAGACGGGCCCCGCGAGTGTGGAGCCACACGAGCCCACGGCCCTCGCCCCTCCTCTCCCACCCCTGGCCTCGGGATGGGCCCGGGCACTGCTTCTCCCCCGGGGTTTTGGTTGGGAGCTGCCACGGCCTGGTTCACTGCTCAGGCCGCTCTGGGGGCGTCCTGGCACTCACGGCAGCCCCCATCAGAACGCAGGCTTCACGCTCTGAACGTCTGGGGTGGTGACTCTGCTGTGAGAGTGGTGCTCTGAACAGTGGCTGCTGTTTGTCCCAAGTACTGTGTGCTTCTGTCTGCAGAGCTGGCTGCCTGGTCGCCCCACCCACCCACCGCCATCTTAGCTGGAAGCTGACCGCTCTGTCCGCCTGTGCTTGCTACCAGAGGAGGGGAGATTCTCAGTATTCAGCTGATCTTGCTTTTAAATGCGCAGCCCAGGCCAGGAGATGTGCCAGGCTGCAGGTCAGGCGCCTGCCGTGGCTCCTTCGTCTCGTGTGGGAGTCACTCGGGGAGAGTTCCTCCCTGCTGCGCCTGCAGGCGGGACCCTCCCTGCCCGAGAATCTCAGCGAATCCATACAGGGGAGAGTGGACGAGGGATGGCAGTCCTCAGCCTGGAGAGCTGTTAGACGCGTCGATGACAGGTCATCTCGGTGAATCTCTGCAGGGTCTTGCTGGTAAAGCATCACAGAGATCCTACTGCTGTCCCTGGGCTCCTTGCACGCATCGGGATTTTGGTGTGAAGAATCGTTGTGTGAAATAGAGGGGTCAGCAGGGACGGGGGTGCACCAGGAGCAGGCTAAGAGCAGCGCCCAGCGGTGGGCTGATGGGGGGTGCCCCTGTGGACCCGTGCTTGGGGAGGGAGAGCTGCCGAGGAACCAGGCGACCCCCGCTGGCCCCCAGCTTTGCCCTCTTGTTCGCAGGAAAGTGAGGCGCGGTCTGCACAAGCTGCCGGTGCTGGTCATTTGCACCTCAGCCTCACGGGCCCCAGTGTTCCTGTGCCAGCAGTGGTCTGGACAGGCCCATGCTTTGGGGTGTGATGGGAGTCCGGACTTCCTGATTTGGTAAGTGCAGCCAGATCAGGCAGGCTCGGGGTGCGTCCTCTCCCTCCCCCAGGAAGCTGCCCGATAGAGGGTCTGTGCACAGGTGTCCTTCTCTGTGAGTGTCAGCACTGACTGCGGTACGGGCAGGCTCGCGGTGCGTGCTGGGGACTGCGTGAGAGACGGAGATCCGGGCGCCCCGCTGCGGGTTTGTGAGATCGAGGCATCTGAGCGTTGAATTCCCGTCCAGAGAGTATCTTTTTTTATTTTCTTTCATTTTTTTGACAGGCAGAGTGGACAGTGAGAGAGACAGAGAGAAAGATCTTTCTTTGCCATTGGTTCACCCTCCATTGGCCGCCGCGGCTGGCGCACTGCTGCCGGCGCACCGCGCTGATCCGATGGCAGGAGCCAGGTGCTTCTCCTGGTCTCCCATGTGGGTGCAGGGCCCAAGCACTTGGGCCATCCTCCACTGCACTCCCTGGCCACAGCAGAGAGCTGGCCTGGAAGAGGGGCAACCGGGACAGAATCCGGCACCCCGACTGGGACTAGAAGCTGGTGTGCCTGCGCTGCAAGGTGGAGGATTAGCCTAGTGAGCCGTGGCGCCGGCCCCGAGAGTATCTTATAGTGAGTGCTTCCTCCATTACTTATGCTTAGTGGGGTTACTACAGTTTGGGGTTGTTGTTGCCATATCAACTCCAGCAATTATCCCAACAGAAATCAGTGCCCCCTCAGGCTAGAAAAAAGAGGAAGGACTGACCCAGCTCGTGGAGTCTTCCACTTTACTAGAGAGTAAAATGGCAACCGGTGTGCTCCCTCGAGGGTGGGCCACTAGTGCTTTCCCTGGGTCAGAGTTCACATGGCGTTTGCGAGTACATAGAGTGCTTCCCTCCTAAACCGATTGCATCAACAAGGGTTGTCTTGTCACATCAAATATGACACACATTTGGTGTTTTGGCTGAGCAAGTGTTCCAGCAAGGCAATGGTGGTGAATTCTCCCAGCTCGACGCAGTCAACCCCCCTTCAGCTCGTGCAAAGCAGGCGTTGCTTTTCCGCACTTAGGGGACACTCTTTGGGTCTCCTCCCAGTTTGAGACAAAAGGCACAGGGGCATGCGCCGTGTGTGCCTCAACTCACACCCCAGCAAAGCTGCAGCACTCGTGGTCTGCCTGCCTGAGCCCCTCCCCTGGAATGGTTCTGAGGAGCTGGCAGAAAAACGCACTCGGGACAGAGTCACGTTTGTAAAGCAGAGGACGAGAGCCGGAGCCTTCCCTGGGTCCCAGTCATTGTCAGAGACCGAAACGGCTGTGTCCCTTCCACGCGTGTGCCTGGGCCCTGCTTCAGACATCTCGTCACGCTGCCTGTGCATGTGTGTTCCTGGGCATCAGAGTGATTGGAACTCCGTGCCCTTTACTCTGCCTCCCGGGGACAGAGCCAAGGCCGCTGTACCCTGCTGTTTCGCAGAGCTTCGGTGCAGGAGCTCAGGATTTTGCCGCCTGAATTGCTCTGTTTCAGGGAAATAATAAATGCATGGGTGGAAATACCAGAAAAGAGAAAGCAAAACAACATTTCCATCCAAAGCCTGTGGCATGCAGCACATCTCTGCTCCTTAAACCTCTACTTTATAAAAACATGAGGGCGTGAGGGCTTATTCCGATGCGCATGCGTGTGCGCGGACCACACATGGAACTGGAGGTGCCTGCTTCATCTTGAGACACATGCACACATGCTTGTCGCCCTCTCGTTATCCATACTTGTCCTGTGTGTGTGTGTGTGTGTGTGCTGTCCTTGATTTCATGTCATTTCCATTTTGTATACTTTAGATTGAGAGAGAGAGAGAGAGAGAGGCACAATGAACACAGACCAGGTGTCATGACCCTCTTCTTTCTGTGTGACTGACTTAATGGGCCCTCGCCTGTAAGAAACAGAAGAGACCAGGACCCAGGGGTGTGTCCAGGGGAGGTGAGGACGTCCTGTGTTGGTGAAAGTCTAGGTCTGTGTTCAGAACTCACTATGTTTCTACCTGTGGCAGGAGTACATTTTTGAATGTGAAGTAAGACTTTTGTCGTAGCTTTATAATTCATTTCATTGGACTTCGCAGTAATTTTGAGCTGCTCCCCTTCTGTAATCCCTCCCCCTGTCTCTCCAGGAGTATGTGCATGTGTGCGTGTGCTGTGGGCAGTGTGCACATGTGTGCACATGTGTGCATGTGTGAGCATGTGTGAACATACACGTGTGCACACAGGATTGTGACATTATCCCCAGCACTCCCAAGTCCCTTCTCTCCATTCTCCTTAGTTTTCCATGCAAGTTTAATGTCTAGGAAGGAAACATGAGGACCAGAGAGGCCACAAGGAGGGGAGGCATGGAGAGACCACTATGGAGAGACCACCATGGAGCTGGCAAGGAAAACGTCCTAGAGACAGTGTTCCCAGACCCCTGGGACTCCTGGCAGTCACTGAAGAGGTCTAGTCATAGGGCCAGGTGTTTTGGTCTGATTATCGTAGAATAAAGGGTAAAGAAATGGATTATGGGGAAGGGGTGTGGCTGAGCGTCCCATGTCAGAGTGCCGAGTTCAAATCGCAGCTCCATATCAATCCCGTCTTTCTGATAGTGTGTGCTCTGGGAGATAGTAGGTGATGGCTTGAGTAGGAGTCCCTGACACCCGTGGGCTGAGTTCCTGGCTCCTGGCTTAGACCTCAGTCTAGCCCTGGCCACTGTGGCATTTGAGGGGTGAGCCAGCAGATGTGGGCTCTCTCTTTGAAAAATGAATAAAGTCAAACATGAAAATTTCAAAAAGAAGCACGCCAGATAGTTCTACAGAAGTGTGTCTGCCTCTCTACCCCTGTGTTTATCTAGCCATCTTTAATCAGAGCATGATGGGAGGAACAGAGGTGAGTTTTTTGAATCCTTTCTTCTCCGTAAACCTCATTATTTATTTTACTGTTTTCACATCACAAATTTTGAAAAAATTCAACCACATAAATTTTGAAAAGCTTAGTAAAGTGGCCATCTGTACGCATCTAGGTTTAATAGCTGTGGGCATTTTGCGGTAATTGTATGTGTTTTCCCATGGTTCAACCCCGCTGAGCCTCACAACTCGGGATCCCACCGTGCCCTCCAGGCCAGGCGAACCCCTGTGAAGGAAGCGACAGACCGGTGCATCAGCGCCAGCTGGCGGGTTGGACTGCACCACCCTGGAGAACTGCTGCCTGTGGCATAGAGTTGGTTCCAAGAGTGTGCGATGCTGTCAGAGGACCCTGGCCGCCGCTGGCGTTACTGGTCTGGAAGCCCCTCCTCTCCCAGGGTCTTCCCTCTGAGCAGCAGTCCCTAGACTGACGAGGCCGTGAGCTGCGGGCTCCGTTTTCTTCCGTTTTTCCCTGCGGCCTGAGTCTTCCCCTGTGTCTTGCTGTGACATGGCTTGGCCGGAGCAGGGAGTCACCCAAGGGTTTTGGCAAGGCCTTCGCAAGGTCTCCGAAATCGGGAGCCCTTGGACGCTGCACCTCCCCCGCTGTCACCCAGATCCAGGCACATCCCCAGGGAAGGGGAAGCCCCGTCTGAGGTCCCTGAGGCTCCAGGGTATTCCCTCAACTGGCCCTTGTTGTGTAAGGACGGGAACGTGCCAACTGTGCGGCATGTGTTCTCACACGTGTCGTCACAGCAGAAGCTACTGCTGGCCACGGCTGTGGTTTGAATGACCCCAGAACTCATGTTGGCATTCAGTGCCCATTGTGAGCTATGAAGAGAGGGGAATGTCGTCTGACCAAGGCATTTGGAGGACTCTGCGGAGATAGTCAGGGTCGTGAAGGCACAGCGTCCCTACCAGGGATAAGGCCACCTTCGAGCCGGCAGTGGAATAAGCTTCTCCATCCAAGCCACTCCATCTGCAGCCCTCAGCGAGAGCAGCAGGAAGCAGGGTGAGATGGGACGCCCTCTGTACGGTTTTGCAGGACCTGTCAAAAGCGTCGTGGCCGGGAAGAAGTCCCTGCTGGTGGTAGTGGTGACAAATGAGAGACAAGAGTATGGAGAAACCTTAGCTGAAAAATTGGGAGATGTCAGGAAGCACCGGGACTGTTGATGAACAGTTGGCGCCTCCAGACATTTACACGCAACCATCCAAAACGTCAATGGCCCAAAGCTAGTTTTAGACAAAGAATAATCCATTTTAGGAACCGTGTTCTTCAGTAACATAAATTGTCTCAATACAGCATTTCAAAATTATAATTTAGTCTCAAAGCTGTCAAAAAGTCAGCATCAGGTGAGGGCAGGAGTGGAATGAATGGTTTGGGTTTTGTCTTTGTTTCTTTGTTGTGATGAAATAACTCCTCGAGAGTCCCCTCCTGTAACAGCTCTCAGGAACTGACGGGCTCGCAAAGCGGAACCGTGTCGCACACGCATCGTGGCACCTATCATCTGGCTTGCTTTCTCACAATTGTTTGAGACCTTGGAGAGCAACAACAACAGACTTAGCAGCTCATTTAAAGCAAAGGGGAGAGGCTGGTGTGGTGGTGCAGCAGGTGGAGCCACAACCTGCGATGCCGGCATCCAGTGCCAGAGTCCGTTCCAGTCCTGGCTGCTCTGCTTCCGAGCCAGCTTTCTGCCCACGCACCTGGGAAAGCAGCAGCAGATGGCTCAGGTCCTGGGTACCTGCCATCCTCGTGGGAGACCCAGACACAGTTCCAGGCGACGGACTTTGTCCCAGCCCAGCCTGGCTGCTGAGACCGTTTAGGGAGTGAATCAGTGGATAGAAGAGTCTCTCAGGGCTGGCACTTTGGTGCACTAGGTTAATCCTCCGCCTGCGCCGCCGGCATCCCATATGGGCACCGGGTTCTAGTCCCGGTTGCTCCTCTTCCAGTCCAGCTCTCTGCTGTGGCCCAGGAGGGCAGTGGAGGATGGCCCATGTGGTTGGGCCCCTGCACCCACATGGGAGACCAGGAGAAGTACCTGGCTCCTGGCTTCTGGCTTCGGATCAGTGTAGCGCTGGCCATTGTGGCCATCTGGGGAGTGAACCAATGGAAGGAAGACCTTTCTCTCTCTCTCTCTCTCTGTAACTCTACCCGTCAAATAAATAAATAAAAATATTTAAAAATAAAAAAGAAGATTCTCTCTCCTTCTCTCTCTCTCATTCTATCCCCCCTCCCTTTTCCCTCTGTAACTCTGCCTTTCAGATACATAAAATAAATCTTTAAAAAACAGTGGATGGTTCAGGCGTTTTCTCTCCAGGAATTTATCAATCTGTGGGCAGCCTGCTGGGGAGTCCCCAGGAAGGAGCCATTGACACAGGCAGACTTATTGAGCAGGCACTGCAGCAAGTACAGGGTCTCCAGCAGGTGTAGGGTGTAGGAGCTACAGCAGGTGTAGGCGCTGTGTTGCATTTAGGCATTGCAGCAGCTGCAGGTACCACATCAAGTGTAGGTGCTATAGCAGGTATAGGTGTTGTACAGGTACAGGCATTATAGCAGCTGCAGGTGCCAAAGTAGGTGTAGCACCTGCTGCAGCAGGCATAGGCACTGTAGTAGGTGTAGCTCTACAGCAGGTGTAGGCCCTGGGGCAGCTGCAGGTACCACAGTGAGTATAGATGCTGCAGTAAGGGTAGGCACTACAGCAATGATGGGCCCTAATGAAGATGCTAAGAGGAAGGAGTGAGCTTCAGGAGCAGGGAGCAGAGCTCATCTCAGAGAAGGAACCAAGTTCCCTCAAGCGCAGTGGTGAAAATGACAGAGTCTGGAAGGTGCGTGGGCTGAGGCTGCCTGGGAGTTAAGTGAGCTGCTTGTGTGGGATGCAGGGGGCTACAGTTAACCAGGAGGTGGAGCTGGAATGGGAGCCTGTCTCAGGGTCTGGTCGCAGGTTCCTGACAGCACACTGAGGATGGACGATCAGCAGGGCTGAGTGCAGGAGCAGAGCCGTCTGAAAGCCATGGTCCCCCAGGACCCCTGCTCCTCAGGTGCAAGCTCACGGCTCTGCAGAGCACCCTAGGAAAGGCCCACGGTGCCCCAGTGTCCAGAGCCTCCTCTCATGGGCTGCCGAGCCTCACCAGCATGTGCGTGCATGTGTGCGTGTGTGTATCTGTGTGTGTGCATGTATGTATGTGTGTGTATCTGTGTATGTATATGTGTGTGTGCGTGTGTATATGTGTGTGTGCGTGTGTGTGTGTCTTCATTTGAACAGGAATGTAGTTTCTCCCTAAGCACCCTGCTTAGCTGAATGATAATGCCCTTGACCTTTCAAACTACTCTCTATTCAGTTCATGTTTCTTGAGTTTTCAAACTCAGTTTGGGCAGTTATGCCATAGGTAGCATCCTTGGGTGCTGCTGTGTTACACTGAGGGTGATTTCCCTAGGGTGAGGCCGTTGGCTAAATCATGCAGGAGTTGTTGCTGAGCGTGCCCTGTGCTGCACAGGTCGCTCCCTCCCACCTGGCTGCATTTCATAGTGGGGTTTGTGGGAGATGAGTGAGCCAGGGAGGGTGTGATGCTGACCCCACAGCCAACCCCCAGGCTTAGTGCACAGAGGGGAGAGGGTGTGCATGGGAGAGCTAGGCCTCAATTATCCTCAGCCTCAAAAGCACAATAGAAGTCGCAGGGCATCTTCTGTTGATTTTTCTTAGGAATAAATACCCAGGAGTTGGATTAATAGGTCAGAGGTTAATCAGCTTCTCCAGGCTCCTGAAATGTATTCCCGTTATGCTTACCAAGATGTACCACTGGCCGTGTTATGGGAAGGAATTAGAGGGATTCTGTGTTTCATGTTGAATTAAGTCCTAGCACACATTTAGACTTATGTTAATTTAATAGGTATAAAATTGAATATCAACGTTGCTTAAATTTCTATGCTTTTATTGTGAATGTTCTTGGATATTTTCCTTGTGTTTCTTTATTCTTCTAATCTGTGATGATTCTATTCATAATAATTACCCATCTATCTGTTGGACTGTTGATAATTTTCTTCCAATTTTATAATAATTACTACTCTTCTGAAAAAGATACTTGCTAAACCTGAAAACAGCAAATATATAGAGAGGAGTTGGAGGGGAGCACTGTCAAACTGCAGGGGAGTGTGAGTGAGGGGAGCACTGTCAGACTGTGCAGGGGGGTGTGAGTGAGGGGAGCTCTGTCAGACTGCAGGGGAGTGTGAGTGAGGGGAGCACTGTCAGACTGTGCAGGGGGGTGTGAGTGAGGGGAGCTCTGTCAGACTGTGCAGGGGAGTGTGAGTGAGGGGAGCTCTGTCAGACTGCAGGGGAGTGTGAGTGAGGGAGCACTGTCACACTGTGCAGGGGAGTGTGAGTGAGGGGGCTCTGTGACTGTGCAGGGGGGTGTGAGTGAGGGGAGCTCTGTCAGACTGAGCAGGGGAGTGGGAGTGAGGGGAGCACTGTCAGACTGTGCAGGGGGGTGTGAGTGAGGGGAGCTCTGTCAGACTGTGCAGGGGAGTGTGAGTGAGGGGAGCTCTGTCAGACTGCAGGGGAGTGTGAGTGAGGGAGCACTGTCACACTGTGCAGGGGAGTGAGAGTGAGGGGGCTCTGTGACTGTGCAGGGGGGTGTGAGTGAGGGGAGCTCTGTCAGACTGAGCAGGGGAGTGGGAGTGAGGGGAGCACTGTCAGACTGTGCAGGGGGGTGTGAGTGAGGGGAGCTCTGTCAGACTGTGCAGGGGAGTGGGAGTGAGGGGAGCACTGTCAGACTGTGCAGGGGAGTGTGAGTGAGGGGAGCTCTGTCAGACTGAGGGGAGTGTGAGTGAGGGAGCTCTGTCAGACTGTGCAGGGGAGTGTGAGTGAGGGAGCTCTGTCAGACTGCAGGGGAGTGTGAGTGAGGGAGCACTGTCACACTGTGCAGGGGGTGTGAGTGAGGGGAGCTCTGTCAGACTGCAGGGGAGTGTGAGTGAGGGGAGCACTGTCAGACTGTGCAGGAGGGTGTGAGTGAGGGGAGCACTGTCAGACTGTGCAGGGGGGTGTGAGTGAGGGGAGCTCTGTCAGACTGTGCAGGGGAGTGTGATTGAGGGAGCTCTGTCAGACTGTGCAGGGGAGTGTGAGTGAGGGAGCTCTGTCAGAATGCAGGGGAGTATGAGTGAGGGGAGCACTGTCAGACTGTGCAGGGGGGTGTGAGTGAGGGGAGCACTGTGAGACTGTGCAGGGGGGTGTGAGTGAGGGGAGCTCTGTCAGACTGTCCAGGGGAGTGTGAGTGAGGGAGCACTGTGAGACTGTGCAGGGGAGTGTGAGTGAGGGGAGCTCTGTCAGACTGTGCAGGGGAGTGTGAGTGAGGGAGCTCTGTCAGACTGCAGGGGAGTGTGAGTGAGGGAGGTCTGTCACACTGTGCAGGGGAGTGTGAGTGAGGGGAGCTTTGTCAGACTGTGCAGGGGAGTGTGAGTGAGGGGAGCTCTGTCAGACTGTGCAGGGGAGTGTGAGTGAGGGAGCTCTGTCAGACTGCAGGGGAGTGTGAGTGAGGGAGCTCTGTCAGACTGAGGGGAGTGTGAGTGAGGGGAGCTCTGTCAGACTGTGCAGGGGAGTGTGAGTGAGGGAGCTCTGTCAGACTGTGCAGGGGAGTGTGAGTGAGGGAGCACTGTGAGACTGTGCAGGGGAGTGTGAGTGAGGGAGCTCTGTCAGACTGAGGGGAGTGTGAGTGAGGGAGCTCTGTCAGACTGTGCAGGGGAGTGTGAGTGAGGGAGCACTGTGAGACTGTGCAGGGGGGTGTGAGTGAGGGGAGCTCTGTCAGACTGAGGGGAGTGTGAGTGAGGGAGCTCTGTCAGACTGTGCAGGGGAGTGTGAGTGAGGGAGCTCTGTCAGACTGCAGGGGAGTGTGAGTGAGGGAGCACTGTCACACTGTGCAGGGGGGTGTGAGTGAGGGGAGCTCTGTCAGACTGTCCAGGGGAGTGTGAGTGAGGGGAGCACTGTCAGACTGTGCAGGGGGGTGTGAGTGAGGGGAGCTTTGTCAGACTGTGCAGGGGAGTGTGAGTGAGGGGAGCTCTGTCAGACTGTGCAGGGGAGTGTGAGTGAGGGAGCTCTGTCAGACTGCAGGGGAGTGGGAGTGAGGGGAGCTCTGTCAGACTGTGCAGGGGAGTGTGAGTGAGGGGAGCTCTGTCAGACTGTGCAGGGGAGTGGGAGTGAGGGGAGCTCTGTCAGACTGTCCAGGGTAGTGTGAGTGAGGGGAGCTCTGTCAGACTGTGCAGGGGAGTGTGAGTGAGGGGAGCTCTGTCACACTGTGCAGGGGAGTGTGAGTGAGGGAGCTCTGTCAGACTGCAGGGGAGTGTGAGTGAGGGAGCACTGTCAGACTGTGCAGGGGAGTGTGAGTGAGGGGAGCTCTGTCAGACTGCAGGGGAGTGTGAGTGAGGGAGCTCTGTCAGACTGTGCAGGGGAGTGTGAGTGAGGGAGCACTGTGAGACTGTGCAGGGGAGTGTGAGTGAGGGAGCTCTGTCAGACTGAGGGGAGTGTGAGTGAGGGAGCTCTGTCAGACTGTGCAGGGGAGTGTGAGTGAGGGAGCTCTGTCAGACTGCAGGGGAGTATGAGTGAGGGTAGCACTGTCAGACTGTGCAGGGGGGTGTGAGTGAGGGGAGCACTGTCAGACTGTGCAGGGGGGTGTGAGTGAGGGGAGCTCTGTCAGACTGTCCAGGGGAGTGTGAGTGAGGGAGCACTGTGAGACTGTGCAGGGGAGTGTGAGTGAGGGGAGCTCTGTCAGACTGTGCAGGGGAGTGTGAGTGAGGGGAGCTTTGTCAGACTGTGCAGGGGAGTGTGAGTGAGGGGAGCTCTGTCAGACTGTCCAGGGGAGTGTGAGTGAGGGAGCACTGTGAGACTGTGCAGGGGAGTGGGAGTGAGGGAGCTCTGTCACACTGTGCAGGGGAGTGTGAGTGAGGGGAGCTTTGTCAGACTGTGCAGGGGAGTGTGAGTGAGGGGAGCTCTGTCAGACTGTGCAGGGGAGTGTGAGTGAGGGAGCTCTGTCAGACTGCAGGGGAGTATGAGTGAGGGTAGCACTGTCAGACTGTGCAGGGGGGTGTGAGTGAGGGGAGCACTGTCAGACTGTGCAGGGGAGTGTGAGTGAGGGAGCTCTGTCAGACTGTGCAGGGGAGTGTGAGTGAGGGAGCACTTGAGACTGTGCAGGGGAGTGTGAGTGAGGGAGCTCTGTCAGACTGAGGGGAGTGTGAGTGAGGGAGCTCTGTCAGACTGTGCAGGGGAGTGTGAGTGAGGGAGCACTGTGAGACTGTGCAGGGGGGTGTGAGTGAGGGGAGCTCTGTCAGACTGAGGGGAGTGTGAGTGAGGGAGCTCTGTCAGACTGTGCAGGGGAGTGTGAGTGAGGGAGCTCTGTCAGACTGCAGGGGAGTGTGAGTGAGGGAGCACTGTCACACTGTGCAGGGGGGTGTGAGTGAGGGGAGCACTGTCAGACTGTGCAGGGGGGTGTGAGTGAGGGGAGCTTTGTCAGACTGTGCAGGGGAGTGTGAGTGAGGGAGCTCTGTCAGACTGTGCAGGGGAGTGTGAGTGAGGGAGCTCTGTCAGACTGTGCAGGGGAGTGTGAGTGAGGGAGCACTGTCACACTGTCCAGGGGAGTGTGAGTGAGGGGAGCACTGTCAGACTGTGCAGGGGGGTGTGAGTGAGGGGAGCTTTGTCAGACTGTGCAGGGGAGTGTGAGTGAGGGGAGCTCTGTCAGACTGTGCAGGGGAGTGTGAGTGAGGGAGCTCTGTCAGACTGCAGGGGAGTGGGAGTGAGGGGAGCTCTGTCAGACTGTGCAGGGGAGTGTGAGTGAGGGGAGCTCTGTCAGACTGTGCAGGGGAGTGGGAGTGAGGGGAGCTCTGTCAGACTGTCCAGGGTAGTGTGAGTGAGGGAGCTTTGTCAGACTGTGCAGGGGAGTGTGAGTGAGGGGAGCTCTGTCACACTGTGCAGGGGAGTGTGAGTGAGGGAGCTCTGTCAGACTGCAGGGGAGTGTGAGTGAGGGAGCACTGTCAGACTGTGCAGGGGAGTGTGAGTGAGGGGAGCTCTGTCAGACTGAGGGGAGAGTGAGTGAGGGAGCTCTGTCAGACTGTGCAGGGGAGTGTGAGTGAGGGAGCTCTGTCAGACTGCAGGGGAGTGTGAGTGAGGGAGCACTGTCACACTGTGCAGGGGGGTGTGAGTGAGGGGAGCTCTGTCAGACTGTCCAGGGGAGTGTGAGTGAGGGGAGCACTGTCACACTGTGCAGGGGGGTGTGAGTGAGGGAGGCTCTGTCAGACTGTGCAGGGGAGTGTGAGTGAAGGGAGCTCTGTCAGACTGTGCAGGGGAGTGTGAGTGAGGGGAGCTCTGTCAGACTGTGCAGGGGAGTGTGAGTGAGGGAGCTCTGTCAGACTGCAGGGGAGAGTGTGAGGGGAGCTCTGTCAGACTCCAGGGGAGTGTGAGTGAGGGAGCACTGTCAGACTCTCCAGGGGAGTGTGAGTGAGGGGAGCTCTGTCAGACTGCAGGGGAGTGTGAGTGAGGGAGCTCTGTCAGACTGTGCAGGGGAGTGTGAGTGAGGGAGCACTCTCAGACTGTGCAGGGGAGTGTGAGTGAGGGAGCTCTGTCAGACTGAAGGGGAGTGTGAGTGAGGGGAGCTCTGTCAGACTCCAGGGGAGTGTGAGTGAGGGAGCACTGTCAGACTGTGCAGGGGGGTGTGAGTGAGGGAGCTCTGTCACACTGTCCAGGGGAGTGTGAGTGAGGGAGCTCTGTCAGACTGTGCAGGGGAGTGTGAGTGAGGGAGCTCTGTCAGACTGTGCAGGGGAGTGTTAGTGAGGGGAGCTCTGTGACTGTGCAGGGGGGTGTGAGTGAGGGAGCTCTGTCAGACTGCAGGGGAGTATGAGTGAGGGAACTCTGTCAGACTATGCAGGGGGGTGTGAGTGAGGGGAGCTCTGTCACACTGTGCAGGGGAGAGTGAGTGAGGGAGCTCTGTCAGACGGTGCAGGGGGATGTGAGTGAGGGAGCTCTGTCAGACTGTGCAGGGGAGTGTGAGTGAGGGAGCTCTGTCACACTGTGCAGGGAGTGTGAGTGAGGGGAGCTCTGTCAGACTGCAGGGGAGAGTGAGTGAGGGAGCACTGTCAGACTGTGCAGGGGAGTGTGAGTGAGGGAGCTCTGTCAGACTCCAGGGGAGTGTGAGTGAGGGAGCACTGTCAGACTGTGCAGGGGAGTGTGAGTGAGGGGAGACTGTCAGACTGTGCAGGGGAGAGTGAGTGAGGGGAGCTCTGTGACTGTGCAGGGGAGTGTGAGTGAGGGGAGCACTGTCAGACTGTGCAGGGGAGTGTGAGTGAGGGGAGCTCTGTGACTGTGCAGGCAGTGTGAGTGAGGGAGCTCTGTCAGACGTTGCAGGGGGATGTGAGTGAGGGAGCTCTGTCAGACTGTGCAGGGAGTGTGAGTGAGGAGGCTCTGTCAGACTGCAGGGGAGTGTGAGTGAGGGAGCTCTGTCAGACTGTGCAGGGGAGTGTGAGTGAGGAGGCTCTGTCAGACTGCAGGGGAGTGTGAGTGAGGGAGCTCTGTCAGACTGTGCAGGGGGATGTGAGTGAGGGGGCTCTGTCACACTGTGCAGGGGAGTGTGAGTGAGAGGTGCTGTGTGTTGTCCCATGAGGCATGAGCTGGTGGAGGGGTGTGGAGCAGACACGAGTCCCCTCCCTGGCTGTCCCCTGGTGGAGAACAGGAGAGCTGGTGTGCGGCCCAGCAGCCCCACGTCCGTGTCACCTCCGTGAGGTGTGGGTGGTTTGCATACAGGCTTTACTGTGTGCAGGTGCCTGGGGCTGAGTGTGCCTTTGGCTAACACCATGGTGCAGCCACACGTGATGCCCACTGGTAGCCGACCTCGCTGTTGGAGGCCCTGTGGTCTGCTGTGTTCTCTCTCCATGGACTGGGGAGTCTTCATGTCTTTTCTCTCAGGCTGCACCCTCAGACGGAGGCCAGACAGCGAAGGTGCACCTGTGGTGTGCGGGAGACATGCGTGCTTTGTTTCTAGAAGTCCCTGGGTCGGCAGGGATTGGTGTCACCGTTCCGTTCAGACAGCGTCCTGACGCAGTCACGTTTCCTGAGGCAGGCCTGTCGTCACCCCTGTCCAGCTCCTTCTGAGTCGTCACCCCTGCCCAGCTCCTTCTGAGTTACGCTGCAGTTGTGTTGCCGCTGTGAGCGCTGCACATTTTCATTCTGCCCTCTTGTTGACAACTGTTGGTGCAGTTGTGCCCCAATCCAGCCTCTAAGCTACGGACAGCATGAGTTTGCTCCTCGGTTCTCCCAAAGTTTCCTCTGCCAGGGATCCAGGAGCCCCAAAACTTAAGCCGTTAGTGCAGCCTCCTCTTTGAACACCAACAGTATATTGTGCATCTCAGCCTAGATTTCCCCAAGTCCATCGGCAAGCTGATTAAATTAACGAATTCTTGAATTTTGCATCTCAGAGCTGGTTTGACTCCCACAGCAGCGGCAGGCGGCTCCCCGTCACCGGCGCTCCTGGTGTGGGAGCCTCCCTTGTCTCCTCTGCAGTGCCAGCTGCTCCCATCTGTTCTTCCTCAATGCCTGTTTGCTTTCAACCTTCACTGCATTATTTTCATTTTATTTATTTATTTATTTATTTATTTATTTATTTATTTATTTATTTTTTTGACAGACAGAGTGGACAGTGAGAGAGAGAGACAGAGAGAAAGGTCTTCCTTTTCGCCGTTGGTTCACCCTCCAATGGCTGCCGCGGTAGGTGCACCGCGCTGATCCGATGGCAGGAGCCAGGTGCTTCTCCTGGTCTCCCATGGGGTGCAGGGCCCAAGGACTTGGGCCATCCTCCACTGCACTCCCTGGCCACAGCAGAGAGCTGGCCTGGAAGAGGGGCAACCGGGACAGGATCGGTGCCCCGACCGGGACTAGAACCCGGTGTGCCGGCGCCGCAAGGCGGAGGATTAGCCTAGTGAGCTGCGGCGCTGGCCTTATTTTCATTTTATTTGAAAGGCAGAAGCAGATGGGAGGTCTCCCCTCTGGCAGCATGTTCTTCCTCCTGCCACCGCGGAGGCTGGACCAGGCTGAATCCAGGAGCCTGGAGCTCCGTCTGGGTCCCTGTGGGTGGCAGTTGTGTCTCGGAGTGCCACGAACAGGAAGGTGGATCGGAAGCGGCAGAGCCCAGACTCCACCGGGCACTGCAGTGTCCTGGGCAGTGTCATCACCGCTGCGCCTGTGCCTGCCCCAGAACGTGCTGTGTCACTCTGATACTGAATCACTGAAACCGGCAACCGCAGTGTCTCAGCTGCTTCCAACCCTGCTACACTGGCACCGTAGGGAGGTTTCTACCATTTGTGATGGACGGCTGTCAGTCATTTGCATTCTGCATTCAAGGATGTGAGCACTCCATCGTCATCGTTGTGAGGGGCATCCCCTGAGGTCTGGTGGGTTCTTCCAGTGGACAAGGGAGGAGATGTGATGTCTGACCTCCCCAGGACTCAGCACCCGCAGCTGGTCGGCAGAACTGAGAATAAACCGGGTCCTTTGGCTCAGGCGGCATTGGGAGAGGGCTGTAGTCTTGCAGTCCAGAGACTGGGGACCTAGAGGCTCCCCGGCCGGACCTCGGGTGGCTTTGCCGTGCAGCCTCGGGTTACCAGCCAGCATGCAGGCAGCATCAGACGCCAGATGGCTCCCATCCTGGGGATCCTGGAGGCGTCGCGGACTTGAGCGGTTGATTGCAGTGAGATAGGTGAGGCCCTCGGCGACACGATGCGTGGTTACCTCTCCTGCCTTGTTCCCTAGCCATTTGCCCCTGTCTGGAAGTCACTGCTTTGGGACCTTGCTTCCCTGCCGGTGCCTTCATGTGGGGTCTTCCTCCCGCTCAGCAGTGTTGCCACTCTTCCATGTGCGTCAGAGCCTTGTGACTCACCAGCGTCCGGCTCAGCTGTCTGGGTCAGACCACACAGCACCGTCTCCTCCCTCCTGTGTCTGTTCTGCAGGAGCACACGCGCTTGTGTAACGAGTGCCACAGTGCACGGTGCACGCTTGCTCACCTGTCTTCCCTCCCGGCTGCGTGAGCTCCTTCAGGAAAGCTTGTCTTCTTCATCTGTCCAAAGACACACGCAATAAAGGTGAGAGAAAGAACTGAGAACCCAAATCTATACTGGAACAACTGAGAAAGGGTCATCTCTATTTTATTAAAATCTGCTACAGGAATGTACGTGGCTCCCCACCCAGGAGACAGCAGCTTGAGACATCACCCCGTGCCAGCAGAGAGTACCTCGTCTCCCCATGTCAGCAGGAAGTAGCTCTAAAGACAGATCATCGTCCCTCCACCCCTCCTGGACTTTCGGGACTAATGTAATCCCACACAACTGCTGCTTTATAAAAGGCAAAAGGTGGGGAATGTTAGGAAAATGGTGCAGTCTTATCCATGGTGCGATCTACACCCAGACACCATCCTAGACTCTGGCCCCCGCCGCCATTGCTGGAAGCCAGGTGACCCCATGGCTCAACCCCTGGTGTCAGCTGCACCCCCACCCTAATGGGATTCGCTGCTCCTACTTCCCTGCCCACCCCCTGGCAAAGGTTTAAGAGGACTTGTTCATGAACACATGGCTCTCTGTCTCTCGATCTCTCTGTCTCTTGATCTCTCCCTCTCTCTCTTTCCCTTCTTCACCCCTGCCCTCCCGTCTGTCGGGTTTCCCCACGAATAAACCCTTTCCCTTAAAAAAATACTTGAAATAGGTCTACTAGGTTGGCAGAGTTTGGTGTAATAACCAATGGCAGGTTACCTAATAAAGACAACTGACTAGTTGCACAGGAATTTCCATTTATTATTATCTTTGGATTTTTGTTACAACAATTTAAAAGTGTAGAGGAGGGGGCTGGCGCTGTGGTATAGTGGGTAAAGCTGCTGCCTGCAATGCTGGCATCCCATATGGGCACTGGTTCGAGTCCCGGCTGCTCCACTTCTGATCCAGGTCTCTGATATGGCCTGGGAAAGCAATGGAAGCAAGTGCTGGGGCCCCTGTACCTGCGTGGGAGACCCGGAAGAAGATCCTGGCTCCTGGCTTCAGATCAACCCAGCTCTGGCCATTGCAGCCATTTGTGGAGTGAACCAGCGGATGAAAGACCTCTGTTTCTCTCTCTCTCTCTGCCTCTGCCTCTCTGTTGTTCTGCCTTTCAAGTAAATAAATAAATAAAGTGTAGAGGAACAGTGGCTATAATAATTAACATGTTCATTTGTAGGTTTGATAATTGGAAGTACTTTTCCATAACTGCTGTGGTTTTGAGCTGAGATGTTTCATGATAAATTCTCTGAATCTCCAGTTGCTGCGTTGTTTGGGTCCTGTAGGGATGGTGTCGCTGAACTCTTTGGAGTTCTTTCCTGCCTGCTGTCTGGTTGAGCTGTCTCTGCCAACAGAGAGGAGGTGGTCCCATGTACAGCCGTGGGTTTGTGTACAACTGTGGGCTTGTGTACAGCTGTGGGCTTGTGTATGGCCATGGGTTTGTGTACAGCCGTGGGTTTGTGTACAACTGTGGGCTTGTGTACAGCTGTGGGCTTGTGTATGGCCATGGGTTTGTGTACAGCCGTGGGTTTGTGTACAGCTGTGGGCTTATGTACAGCTGTGGGCTTGTGTATGGCCATGGGTTTGTGTATAGCCGTGGGTTTGTGTACAGCTGTGGGCTTGTGTACAGCTGTGGGCTTGTGTACAGCTGTGGGCTTGTGTATGGCCATGGGTTTGTGTACAGCCGTGGGTTTGTGTACAGCTGTGGGCTTATGTACAGCTGTGGGCTTGTGTATGGCCATGGGTTTGTGTACAGCCGTGGGTTTGTATACAGCTGTGGGCTTGTGTACAGCTGTGGGCTTGTGTACAGCTGTGGGTTTGTGTACAGCCGTGGGTTTGTGTACAGCCGTGGGTTTGTATACAGCTGTGGGCTTGTGTACAGCTGTGGGCTTGTGTACAGCTGTGGGCTTGTGTATGGCCATGGGTTTGTGTACAGCCGTGGGTTTGTATACAGCTGTGGGCTTGTGTACAGCTGTGGGCTTGTGTATGGCCATGGGTTTGTGTACAGCCGTGGGTTTGTGTACAGCTGTGGGCTTGTGTACAGCCGTGGGCTTGTGTACAGCCGTGGGATTGTGTACAGCTGTGGGTTTGTGTACAGCCGTGGGTTTGTGTACAGCTGTGGGTTTGTGTACAGCCGTGGGTTTGTGTATGGCTGTGGGTTTGTGTACAGCCGTGGGTTTGTGTATGGCTGTGGGTTTGTCTGCTTCTCTTTTCTTGTTCAGTGCGGAGGTTTGTCCCTCTGCCTCTTCTATCCTGCTCTTGAGTCAGTCCACTGAACAGGTCATGATTGTGCTCCTCAGTTATAAAACTTCCCTTCCACGTCATTCTTTGCTGAGGCTTTTCGTTCTGATGTCTCTGAGTGTGGCTGTAGTTGTTTGCTGAAGCATATTTATGATGGCTGCTGCGAAGCCTTTGTCTGGGACCTCTGAAGTCTCCGCCGCCTTGGTGCTGGCGTGTAGTGATTCTCTTTTTGCATTCATTGAAGAGCTTCTGCTACTTTGAATGGGGATTGCACCCTTCAAATTATGTCAAGAGACTGGGTCTTTCTGAGACCACCTGTTGCAGAAGGCTTCCCTTTGCCTCGTGGGAGAGGGGGGCACTGCCGCGGTTCCTCTGGGTGTGCCTGGAAGTCCAGGTTCCCCACTCAGCTTCGCTGACTTGGGGGCACCTTCTCACTGTTGCTTCTGTCCTATGACCCCCTGTGGTCTTGGCGCACACCTTGTCGGGGTGCCCTTGTTGCTGCTGGATGACGCTGAAAGTCCAGGCTGTCCACTGGGCTGCCTCTGACAACCCCAGCGTGGATGGGCGTGGGAATTGGGGATCCTGCGTGGTCTCCACCGGCACTGTCAGGGTGTGTTGGGGGGGGGGGTTCCTGCCAGGGAGTGGCTCCCTGGTTAGCCTTCCCGGGCTCTGTCTTAGCATGGGTGTTGGGGCGAATCACCCCAACCTTCCGGTAGTGGAAATCTTACCCTCACGGGGGTGGGGCCAAAGCTTTTCTCTGTGATTTCTGTTTATTATGGAACAGTTTTCTATCTTTCTGTCCTCCGCCTTGCCTGTCCCTGTGAGCAGATTTCCACCGGGGCTGTCTTTGCTTTTGTTCTTCGGCAGTTCTGGTTTCTGACTCCTTCAGCCCCAAGTCTGGAATAAACGAATGGGAAAGAAAACGCAGAGATTTGCTACCATGTGTTTTCCTGGACCCCCGGATGCTCAGGCACTGTGCCTTCTCTCTGCGCCTTTCAGAATTTTCGAATGTTCGTTTTATACAGAATTCCAGGAATTTCAGTTATACTTTACGTTACTCGAGGCTAACCTTAGTTGTATATAGATTTTAACACATTTTGGTGCAAAAAGTTGCAATCCATACATAGGTTTTTCAAATACGTATTTTTCGTGAAGTTTTTACAGATTCCTGGCATGCATGAATTCACAAAATAGAAAAACACACACACACAAGTCAATATATATTGGATGACAGTGGAGTTGACTGTTACACCGAGTCTGTGAGATTTACTTACTAATTTGTGTGTAGAGCAGAGGGACAGAGGGACAGACAGAAGGAGACGGAGACTTTCCATTGGCTGGTTCACTCCCCAAAAGGCCCCACCAGCCAGGGCTGGGCCAGTTCAAAGCCCAGAACCAAGAACTCCATCCGGGTCCCCTACATGGGTGGCAGGATCCATGACCTTTGGCCATCTTGTGCTGCCTTCCCAGGCACAGCAGCAGAGAGCTGGATTGGAAGTGGGACAACCGGGAGCCCAGCCCACGCTCTGACACGGGCTGCCAGGAACACAGGCAGAGGCACGAGGCCCAGCCCGCTGACTCCGTCTTTTCAAACTTGCTGATTTGGAGGGAAGGAGTGAGTGGTGAGCCACTTTTCCAGTATGCACTCATGTTTCAAGATCACTGATAAGGTCCGTTTCTTGAGCAAGACCCTGTAGATGAACGTAAAGTGAGTAGTTCAGGCTGATCATGGCCGTTAGAGAAATCAACCGTAGTTCAATGAGACAGTCATCGTCATATGATGCCGTCAGCATTATTTGAAATCTTGCCAGAAAGTGGAATGTTTGTGCTGTGTGAAATTATCCCGTGCCGCCTTGCTGGTCTTGAGGCTGCATGCTCCTTATGCCCGCGGGTGGCTTAGCCGGACCCTGACCCTGGCCTCACTGTGACTTCAGGCCCACGTGGGCCCGAGTGTGTGTTTCCCGTGGAGGGCTCTCTGAAATGCACAAGCCTCCCAGTTAAGCCTCAGCTGTGACGCTCACTTTATCACACATCCAAGATAGGAGAACACGTCAAGCGACCCCGGGGAGGCCAGCAAACTCCGGAAGGCAGGGCGCCCCAGCACTGCCTGGTGGTTTTCACGGCAGCTCCCTGTCTTGGGTGGAAGGGGTGGGGAGGTTCTTATGTGAATCTCATGATAGCTCAGAGACTTCCGGCAGCTTTTACATGCTCAAGGATACAAGACCCAGTGAGAGGCTGCATTTATTATTTCCCTGTAACCATTTTACCAAGAGCTGATTGGCACGAAGAAGGGAGGTGATATCGGGAAAGGGCTCGGCTCTCACTTCACTCGTGGGAAAACACACACTGACACCATGAAGGCGGTTTTCCAAGGGATCCATCCATACCCTTGTCTGTGTCCGCCCCAGACAAGACAGTCTTGCTGGGACGGATGAGCAGAAGTGGCCGGGAGGGCGTCGCTGCCGCTGTTTGCTTTCTCAGGGGAGCGGGGAGCACCCTGCTCCTAGTCCGAACGCCAATAGAATCTTCGCTGCACTAAATCTCTCTGTGCCCAGCTCTTCATGTGTCAAATGAGGCTAATGATCTCACCCAGGTCCTAGGGTATTATGGGAATTAATAATGCAAAGCGGTTAGAAACATACCTGGCGCACGTGATGGCGATGTCCGTCAACACAGCTGTAACCAGCTACACGCTCAGAATGAGTCAGGCTGCAGGGGGTACCCGCGCCCTCCGGCCCCTGTGCTACCTGACCAGACCTGGTCCAAGTCACAGCCGGCGCTCCATGCCTCCAGCAAGGCCCTGACCCCGTCAGCTGGGAGGTGACCTCGCTTTATCCACCACCGAGGGCCTTTGCTGCCTCTTGTCCGATCACGCAGTCGATAGAGTACTGTGATGGTTGTCTCATCTAGCACGCCTGATGTGTTGGGAGTAATTTGATTGATTTCACTTTAACCCGCCTGACTCTCCTAACAACCTCGCGAAGCTTCCTGCTCTGAACTCCCTTGTCTCGGTGGGGAAGCCGAGGCACAGAGAGGCCCTCTGACATGGTCACTGCTCGCAAGGAGTCCAGCATGGACTTGAACCGTTGTTTTCTGGTCCCGAACCAGTGTACTGCATCACACTGGAATCCTGAAGGCAGAGACGCCTCTACCTCTTCCCGCCCAGGTGCACACACACTGACGTAGGAGAGTGAGCAGCTGCGGAAGCCCATGCAAGCCCTGTGGGAACCCACTTCCCGCAGCTCCCACAGATGGGGGTGGGCGGTGATGCCCTGCGCTCTCCCACGTATTGGCCTCGCTCTCCTTGGGTGGCTGCACCGTGCTGTCCTATCCAGGAAGCCCCGTTTGCACACATCCCTGCACATGGGTGCACAGAAGAGCTTGAAGTCCAGCATGGTACTGCTGGGGCCTTGCTCATTCCGAGTGCTGGAGTCAACGTCAGGTGCAGCCTGTGCTGCTGGGGTGGCCCCAGGACCCCGCGGAGTGCAGCACGCTGGGTGTTCCTGACATGTCGATCTTGGGTGTACTTCCTGCTGTTTCCGTGCGGGGATTCCGCGTGTGGCTTTCTGTTTGTCTCGTTTGCTGAGCAGCCTCGTCAGCTGCTCTCGTTTGTCGGGCTGGTGCACAATTGGAACTCGGATGACAGGTGGGTGACGTGAATGCTTCTCCTGGATTGTTCTAGGGTCCAATCAGATGGACGCTTTCAGGTGTTGTTAGAATCCGAGGATACTGACCTTTCCTGGTGAGAAAGTAAATCGATTGTATTGGGAACGTTTTCTGGGGCTTTGAGAAATTGTGGGCTGCTTTCACCTGACAACTGCACACAATAGAAAATTGGAAAAAAGTTTAGGGCACTAACGCTATTCCACATGACTCTCAGAGTTCCTGGAGAAAGCTGTGTCAGAATTGTGTCAGGGCCTGAGCGCCCGTGGCACTGGCGTGTGGTGGGAATGGTTTGGATGTTGAAACTCCACTTAAGAGACATTTTGTAAGTGAATAGTGGGCTCTCAATTTGTTCAGTGACTCAGGGTCTCTGGAAAACTCCTGGGTGCTGAGTGCGTCTGAGCTCTCGGCTCTCTCCAGCGGCTTCCTGGTGGGACGAGTGTTGATTTAGGTGAATGACTTTCTTCGGGTACAGTCTCCCGCTGGCCTCCAAGGAGGTTTGGTTCCAGAACCCCTGTGGATAACAAAGTCTGTGGACGGTCAGGTCTCTCGCGTGGAGCGATGTGGTGTTTGTGTAGAATCCATGCAAACCTTCTTGCAGGGTTTAGTCCATCTCTAGATTCCTTATAAAACCCAGTCCAGTGTGGACTCTGCAAACAGTGGTTACGCTGTGTGGGCTCGGGAGTTGTGACAACAACCAGGAGCCTGGGTGTGTTCAGGACAGAAGCGATCATTTTCTGAATATTGTTCATCTGCAGTTGGTAGAATCCACGGATGGATAATGAATAATGACCTTTACTTTGCCTTGTTTTTTTTTTTTTTTTTTTTTGACAAGCAGAGTGGACAGTGAGAGAGAGACAGAGAGAAAGGTCTTCCTTTGCCGTTGGTTCACCCTCCAATGGCCGCCGTGGTAGCACGCTGCGGCCAGCGCACCACGCTGATCCGATGGCAGGAGCCAGGTACTTATCCTGGTCTCCCATGGGGTGCAGGGGCCAAGCACTTGGGCCATCCTCCACTGCACTCCCTGGTCACAGCAGAGAGCTGGCCTGGAAGAGGGGCAACCGGGACAGGATCGGTGCCCCGACCGGGACTAGAACCCGGTGTGCCGGCGCCGCAAGACGGAGGATTAGCCTAGTGAGCTGCGGCGCCGGCCTTTGCCTTGTTTTTCTTCTTACCCTTCCACCCCCTGTCTCCTGCACTACAGAAGGGCGTGCCCAGGGCAGCTGCTCTGCTGCTTGGGTTCCCGTTGAGGACCTGGAGCCCGGGGTGGCACCTGGCACAGGGTGAGCTCAGCACATGCTTTTCAATCCATCAAGCAATCAGTCGGTGCAGTTCTGTGCAGGGGCTGGAGTCCAGGTCCCTGAGAGAGACCATTTGCACTGAGGTGCTGGGGCACCTCTGACAGCCTGTGTGGCCTTGGCTGTGCCGTTAGCCAGGGACTCATCTGCTTACTGGGAGGAATAGCAGTGTGGGGATATTTGATCTGTTAATATGGAAAACTAGGCAGCTAAGCTCACAATGCAAATGTAAATCTTGTCTCATAGTTATTTCCATAGCATTTACATTGTCGGAGTAATTTCCACTTACTGTTGTTATTTTTGAAGTTTCCTTATACCTCCCCCCTTTTAAATATTTATTTGTTTATTTGAAAGAGCAAGAGTGAGAGCGTGCACGCGTGAGAGAGAGAGCAAGAGAGAGAGAGAGGGAGAGAGGGAGAGAGAAAGGTCTTCCACCTGCTTGTCCACTTCTCAAATGCCTGCAACAGCCAGGTCGCCCGCCAAATATCCAGACACTCAGTCTGCGTCTCGGGTCTCACGTGTGACTGGAAGGAACCCAAGTTCTTGAGGCATCACTTGCTGCCTGCCAGGGTGAACTTTGGCAGGGAGCTGGGTCAGAAGCGGAGGTGGGACTCGGTCTGAGGCGCTCTGATCTATGGGGTGCAGCAGCTTAGCCAGCTGTGCTACACGCCTGCCCCCATTCTCACGTATTGTTAAATGGTTGTAATGAATCCAAGACGGAGGAGGATTGAATAGACGACCACCCAGGGGAGAGGACTTGTTAGGCCCTGAGCTAGGACAGCACCGGGTTGCGAGTAAAGACCCCACCCACTCATCCAGGGTTTTGGCAAGTGAAATCAATCTATGTTTCTTTCCTAAAGGGTGCCTGTGCCTCCAGTTGATGTCTAGGTTGCCCTGTTCGCCCTGGACCACTGTCGTTTCCTTCAGGTTGTCTTGGGGTTTTTTTGTTTTTTTTTTTGAGGATACCCAGGGCTTTATTTTGTAATGCAGAGGCCACACCATGGCCCCAACCCCACTTCCCACCCTGCGCTTCTTAAATGTTTATCACTCTAGGAGACCCAGCAATCCCCTTCATGATCTTTTGAAGATCATTGAACTGGAAAATCACACCCTTATTTCTCTTAAACAGATCAATAGCATTACTTACAGAATTCATTTTACATAGATAGCAAAAGTTATACTAACATTTTCACTAAACTAACTTTATATTTTCCTTGCTTCAGTTTCATTGCTAAACATCCTCACAATGCCTTCTGGTTCTCATTTTCTTGGTGCTCACAAAGTCCTTATCTTTCTCTGGATCTTCTGCCTGTCTCTTGATCCCTCGTGTTACTCTCTGCTCAGATTTACGCTCCACAGAGTCTGCACCAGACTTGAGAATGGTCTTTCTGGATCTCAAACTCATTACCTCTGTATTTTCAGTTACTCCTTTCTGATTCTTCATGGAGACGTCTACACTTTCCCCCTTCACTTTCACTTCTGTTGTGTTATGCATGGGGGGCGCGTTCTCTCTTCCAGACCTCAAGCACATTCTATTTTTACTGACTTTGCCCCGGATGTAAGTTTCTTGGCTTCATCATCTGGTTTTTGTAGCTCCTGGCTTTCACAGAGCTCATTTTTCTTTGTTTTAATAATTTCTCTGGTATTAGAAATGCAGGTCTTTGCCTTTCTTCCACATTTGTTTTATTTTGGCATCTGCGACGCAAGGACATTCCCTTATTTGGAGCGATCGCGTCTTCTTCATGTTCCTTTTTTGTAGCTTTCATGTTTTCTCCGTTCAGATTTTCCACGGGTTCGACGTTTTTTGCAGAAACTCTCAGCCGTTTCACTGTCGTCACAGGTTCTGGTGCCTGGCATCTCTCCCTGGGGACAGTTCTCTGCCTCTTGTTGACTGGCTTCTGCTGCACAAGTTCCTGTGGGCTGGCCACGGAGCACAGCTTCTTGTTTGCTGTGAGACCTTCGTCTTCTCTGGACTCCCTCATATGGGCCAGGGAAGGGTTACTTCTGCCTTGCAATTTTACAGGATCTCTGCCACCCGCTAAGTCTTCTATGGGTTTTGTCTTAGGAGCCCTAAGAACTCTTTTGAACATTTCAGGAGGCTTTTCTCCATCAGGTGTTTGCTTTGGTGTATCCTTAAGGGTATCAACATCAATTTTCAGCTCTCCAGCATGACCTGGTGTTTGTGATAGTTCCCTGAAGCCACCCTGCTCTTCTAGGGGCTGGGCCTTCTCCTTAGCTGCTCTTGGCCGCCTCCTGCTACCGGTTACACTCGCTGCTGAGTCCAGTTTCTGCTCTGCAGATTCCTTAAAGACCCCGACACCTTCGTCTGGTACTTCAGGTGCCTGCGTGGTTTCCCCTGACGTTTGTGTGCGCTTCCTGCGTGTCCGTACTGAGACCTCTTCTTTCACACTGGCTTTCCTGAGACTTGTCTTGAGCTGTCTCCTTGTGCCAGTGTGGGTGTCCTCAGGGTTTAATACGCACCTTAGACACCCCCTTAGTGCACGGCTGCGCCGCTGTGTAGACAGAGCAGGCCGGGGTGGGGGTGGGGCAAGGTGATGACCACCGGAGGAAGCACTGATTCAGGAGCGCCTCCCTAAGTGCTGTTCCTGTTGCCAGCGCTTTGCGGTTCAGCTGTTCCTCAGAACAGCCCTGCGAGAGAGGGGCGCAACCTCAGTTCCTGTTTTACAGATGAAGAGCCTGGAGTCCGGAGCATTAAGCAAGATGCACATCCAGTCAGCTCCAGAGGACACAGCCCTGGGACCACCGCTCAGCATCTCAGCAGGAAGCTGCTGCCACCCCACCGGGCCGGCTGAGGTCCCCGAGCCCTCCTGCCTCCCCAGGCTCACTGTGTGGAGGCTCTTGCTCAGCTGATGCCAGAAGCCTGTGTGACTGAGGCGTCAGCCGTCAGCGTGCCAGGGGAGATCCGCCTGCAGAGGGCGGCCCACGGTCAGAAGGGCTGCTCGCGAGAGGCCTTAGTCCTAGCCAAAGAAGGAAATTGATTCCCCCTGTGTCCTCAAGCCGCCTCTCACCTGAAAGAGCGAGTCTGGATCAATCGACGTGAGCGAATGGCTGAAGATCTGACTGACGGCAACAAAGGCTCGGTGCTGGCTCCCCGGAGACTCACACGCAACCCGCTGAGGAGCTCAGCTCCGCACAGAGCAGCCCGGCCTTCCCACCACCCCCTGCACAAAGAACAAGAAAAACAAGGTCTCGTGAGTAAACGCTACAAAACAGGCGACCCCAAATCATGACTATTCTAGAGGCGCCTGCCGTGGGTCAAAATGTAAAACTCAACTTTTAAAAAGGCTTCTCAAACTCTTTGAGCTTAAAGAAACTTGAACTGTGCAGGAGGTGTGAGCGAACGGAGGACCTTGGCCTGCAAGTTCAAGCGTGATGACTTCTACTGCCCTTTGGTTGTCAAAGGCCCCCTGGGCCCCCTGCACCTGCTCTCTCCTCATGCCCATGGCTCTGCCTGCCCCATGGTGAATATTCCCGCACATTGGATGCGACCTAAACAACTGGACCCCTGCAGAGCTCCCCCTGCAGGGTCTGCTCTGTGGCTGTGTCTTCGCTAAGCGTCAGGCAGTCATGGAGGAAGGGTCCCACGTCACGGGGGGAGCTGGTGGTTGGAAATAGTGATGGGTTTCCATGGTCCCCGCACGCAACGGCCACAGAGAGCCAAAGCAGCCCAGCAAGCTGAAGCACAGAGCTCAGAGGAACCGGCTGACGGAGGAGGCTGCAGGGCGCCGGGGGGAGCTCTTCTGCCTCTCTTCTCGTCAGGGTCCCCTTCTCAGTTCGGAGAACTCGGATGGAGCACCGAGGAGGCCCTGGAGCTGCTCTGTGGGCAGCCGGCTGATGGGGTTGCAGCAGGCCATTGTGTGGTCCCCCGGGGGCCCTGGTCTCCCGCTGACCCTCAGGTGAGAGTGGGGAGCACTGTGTCAGGAGCTCTGCTCCTTTGTCTGCCTCCAAGGGGCAGCATTTTGAGGTCATGCATTTTCATGCTGAGATACGCGCATTTTGTGGTGTATGGAGGGGATTCTCTCTCCTTCCTACATGGTTGTGCTTTGAATACAACTTCTCTCTCCTCCCCACAGGACTGCCACTTCCATGGAGGAGCCTCCCCTGGCTGCACCTCTGTGCCTCCAGGAGGCTCCCACAGAGCAGCCTGGGCCGCGGGTCCTCAGCCCCCACCTCGTCCTCAGGGAACATGTCCCAGGATGCTTTGTGGGATGCTCCTCCTTGTGTTGGGGCATTGTGCACCATGTACCTCTCCTCGCGTCCTATTTGTGTTCTTGGGAGACACAGTCTGGCTCATCCAGCTCTGTTGTTGCCTTGTAGCTCCTCTTTCCTCCGCCATCTCCAGGTTCATTTTTCAAGCCGCTTGATCCAATCAGGTGGTCTCCAGGTGAGCAGACTTTGCCCCTGAGAGGTCCTGTATTTCTGCATCCGAAGTGTCGGTCAGGAACACAGACCTTTCCGAGACACCAGCTGTGCAGCCCCGTTCACTTTGCTGTTTTCTCACCGAGAAGAGTGGCAATGTCACTCTCGTCCGTCAGCCTTTCCTGGCTCCACTGAGTTGTCCCTGGGGCTGCTCCCCAGGCACCACCCCAGTCCCACGAGGTCAGGGGAGTGGGCTCGCGGATGGGACCCCTACCACAGAGCAGGTGGAAGCCCAGGAAACGAACTCTTCTCTCGGTCACCACTCCCAGCTGCCCCCGCCTTCTGTGGCGGCTTCCTCCTGGTCCCACTGTTGTCTTTCTGTGGGACCACACAGGGTTTATTCACCCCCACGCGTGCCGCAAGAGTGCTCACCAACGCATCTACGGCAACCTTGCAAGGCTTCCTGCCAACAGCCCTCGGGTGTGGTCAGGGTGTTTCTGGAAGGAACACACAACATACATGAAAATGCCTTCCTGTTCATCTGTATACCCATGAACGTCAACTTTCAGAAAACAGCGTGAGAGTACCCTGACTGACTGACTGCCCGTTTTTGGACTTGAACTCGGATGACAAGGGTTCAACTTGAAATCTAAGAAGCACCCCCTCGTCCTCAGGGAACATGTCCCAGGATGCTTTGTGGGTGGCGAAACTGCATAGTATGGGACTCTATGTACACTATGATTTTTGTTATCTATACACACCCACGATAGGGTTCAGCTTATAAATTAGTACAGAAAGAGGTTAACAACAACCAGGAATAGACTAGAACAATCACAACAACATGCAGTAATAGGTTACTGAAAATGTAGGAACTCTTGATTTCTAGACTTTTCCGTTTGATATGTTCCAGCAATGATGGATCGTGAGTAACTGAAGCCGTGAAAAGTGGAGCTGTGGATAAAGGAGACGATTTTACAGAGTTGTAATTAACCGAAGAATGACCGAGGTTTTTCCGTCTTTAAGATTGTGAGTGTTTGCCTCTTGCACGTCTCAGGAGAGGAAAGGAGAGAATTGACGACAGACTTGCAGAATGGTGCTGGGCCTGCACGTAGGAAGTCTGTGGTATTTGTTGTTAAATAAAGGAAAAGTGAGAAAGAGCTTAGAATCTAATTATCTATTTGATAATTACCTACTCTGTAATCTGACAGCTTGTTTGGCCTCTGAGGGTGGAGAAGCCTGGGCAAGCACTGGGAGGTGCGATCATGTTTCTGTTTGTTGGATTTACTGCACATGAATAAGTACTCCTAACAAAAATCCCTCAGGCCCGGCGCTGTGGCACAGCCGGTTAAGCTGCCGCCTGCAGTGCCAGCATCCTATAGGGACGCCGGTTGGAGTCCTGGCTGCTCCACTTCAGACCCAGCTCCCTGCTAAAGGCCTGGGAACGCAGTGGAGGATGGTTCAAGTCCTAGGGCCCCAGCACCCACTGGGGAGACCTGTGAGAAGCTGCCGGCTCCTGGCTTCAGCCTGGCCCAGCCCTGGCTGCTATGCCCATTTCAGGAGGGAACCAGCAGAGGGAAGATCTCTCTCTCTCTCTCCTTTGCCCCCTTTCTCTCTGTAACTCTGCCTTTCAAAGACATCAATAAATAATCTCTGGGAGTGAAATCCCTGTTTTTTTATCAGCTGAGGCACAGATTAAGGAACCCCAGTTTAGAAAGAGCCCCACCAACACAGAAGTCCCCACCCGCTCCGTACCCAAAGGTCCTCACTGAAGATCTGCACAGGAGCTGAGGAGACCCCCAGAGCCTGGCGCAGCTCCTCGGTGGCCCCAGCACTCAGTAGCCGGGGAGGAGCTGGGGGCAGCTGGGAGCTGGGCGGGCCTCCCGGGAGACCCCGATCCCCACCGCAGAGGGCTGGGCATGGAGGGCAGGACTCCAACCATGAGCTGGGAGGTTGGGTGAGGATCCTGCTTGGAGGAGAGCCTGATGGGGCAGCTGGTACTTTGGCCACTGGGCTAGGGTCCAGTCCCGGAGGATCACGAGGGGTAGGGTCCATCCCAGCACTGCAGGATGCAGCTCTACCAGTCTGGCCAGCTCCAAGGGCAGGTAGTGTCTGTAGCTGGCAGGCACTGGTGTCTAGACTCTGCCTCTTGGGGCATGGCAGGTGGGGTCTTCTCTGGGGCCTGGAGCAGCAGGAAGACGTGTCACAGCAGCACAGCACGGGAGCCTGCCTCAGACACTCTGCTGGGGTGTGTACCTCTGTGTGTTGTGTGTGTGACATGTATGTGGTATGCAGCATGTATGTGTTGTGCAGTATGTTGGATGCCTTGTGTGGGCTGTGTTGCATGCGTGTGGTGGGGCAGCTGCTCTGTGTCACATGCATGTGTTGCATGTGTGTGTCTGGGATTACTTGTGCGTATGTTTTGTTGTGCTGCATGTATATATTGTGTGCTCTGTGTGTGTGTGCACTGGGAAGCAAGCCTCTCTGAGGGCATCAGTGTGGGGAGAGAAGCTAGGTGTTCGGTGTGAAGTTTCCGTGCTTTGACCTGAGCCCGTCTCCCATGGACACAGCGGCCCCTTCCTCGGGGTGGGGGTGGGGGCAGGATGCCAAGGTTCGCAGAGCGGGAGGCCCCGGCTGTCAGGGTGGATCAGCCTGGCACTCCAGGCCTCGGCCTCCTAGAAGCTTGCACACAGGAGAGGCGGAGGAGGCCTGGGAGTGGAGGCCTGCGGCTGGATGGGTCCTCCCGCAGGGCAGTTGTTACGGGATGGTTTCCAGCGGAGCAGGCGTCCGTCGCTGGGCGCCTGCCGCTCACGTCCCAGGGCAGCGGGCGAGAGGCATTGCCGGCCGTGGCTCTTCTCTCTCTGAGCCTCCTGAGGGGATTCCGTGCTTCTCTGCTGACGTCAGATGATGGCCGAGACAGAAGCTCACGTGGGTGGCCACCTGACTGCCTCAGTGCTCAGCAGTCGGTTCTTGGGTGTCAGCCCCTTGCCCCATGGCCCCGCGGAGCACACGTCCCTGCCACGTGTGTCACTGTCTCGTGCGTGCACCCGTGTCATGTGCGTGTGTCTCTGCCGTGTGTGTCCACACGTGTTTCCATCCCTGTGGCCAAGCACCCGAGATGGATGAAGCGCAGATTGTTCAACGGCTGGAGGCGAAGGCCGTGGAAAGGCCTTCCGCGTACGGAGTGACGTGTGGGTGCACCCTAGCAGGAGACGCTGTGAGTCTTTCGCCTCTGAGCAAAGCAGCAACAGCTAAGGAGACACCAGGGTTGGTTTTCCAGTTCTGCTTCCAGTCACCCCTTATCAGTCAGTAGAATTGCCGACACAATATCAGGTCAGACTTAATTCTTTGGGGTAGGCAGGGAGCTGTCATTCATGGCTTTCCATGGGGCGAGATAACTCGATCAGTGACCAAGGCTCATGAGAGACAGCATGGAACTCTAGCACAAGGGTGCTTCAGAATATTCGTGGGAAAATGGAATTAAAAGCTGATTTTATATTGGTGCAAAAATGTTGAAATCTCTGTGTATGTTTTCATAGTGCACATTTTCTGTGAAATTGTTAAAGAGCCCATATGCAACGGGAGGCAAGCAGGAGTGACAGCGGTGTTTTGTTTAGCTTCACAGGAAACGTCAGCTCTAACGGCATCCTCCAGAGAAACTAACCCAACTAGAGGTTGTAACATCACAGCCACCCAAAGAGTGGAGCTTTGAGATGACCAAACTTGTGTCTGGACCACCTCACTGCCGTCACTTACATGTGCACGCATACGATTGCTAACAGGCTGTGAAAACCTGCAGGCCAGAACCTGGCAGCAGAGAGGCTGAGCAGGGGCTGGGGCGGGGTGGGGGGCAGCTGCAGGGGTGGGGTCTGCAGTGGGTGATGGATGAGAAGCCGGTGGGCGTGAGTCTGGCAGGCCCTGGAGTGGACGAGCTGCACACTGCCTCACGGCACGGAAGCCCTCCAGGATGCTCATAGGGGGCGAAGAAGCGGGGGCCCTCTGCACACGGGGCTGGTGTCAGTGAGGGTGGCCGGGAATCCGTGGGCATCTCAGCAAAGCAGAGAGGGAGAGGCTGGCACACCAGGAGAAGGCGTCCAGGAAAACGCCTCCCCCCAGCTGCCTGTGCCGCAGCAGCCTCCTTCCTCGGGGAGAGGCAGCCCCTGTGGAGTGCCAGGGCCTGAGTCCAGTGCGGCTTGTGGTCCAGCTCCCCGGGTGGAGCAGGGAGTGCAGGGCGGGGCTGGGGCAGGGCCAGGCCCAGCACCTCCGCACTGGCCAGCCCCAGCTGCTGAGAGGGATCCCTGCCCTCAGCCCGCCCCGGCACAGCTGACCTTTGTGCGTGTTTGGTAAAGGCTGCCACCTGCTTCCCTAAGGCTCTGCACGTTCCTCAGACTCCCAGCGCGACGTCCGCCGTTCTCAAGGCCTCAGGTGGTGTCAGGAGTCCGGTTGTTTCAAAGCTGTGGGCGTGAGAATGCTGCACAGCTCACAGCGGCGGATGAAACCGGGCCGCCGGGGGCAGCTGCTGCCTCGGCCCCTCCAGGACTGGGCTGGGCTGGGCACGGGCAGACGGGCTTCCACTGGAACATTGAACAGTGGTGGGGTGGGCATGTGGGGTGGCTGTTCAGGGCCATGTCCACGTGATATCTTCATCCCATTTTGGAGAGCCTGGGTTTGGGTCCCAGTCCCACTTCTGACCCAGCTTCCAGCTCGGGTGCGCCCTGGGAGGCAGCCGCTGAAGGCTCCAGTGTGTGGGTCCCTGCCACTCACGTGGGTGATCTTGATAGATTTCCAGGCTCCTGGAGTGGAGTGAACCAGTGGATGGAAGATCTCAGTGGATGGAAGATCTCTGGCTCTCTGTCTCCATCTCTCTCTCTCTCTCTCTCTCTCTCTCTCTCTCTCTCTCTCTCCATGTCAAATAAGATGAAAATAAATAGAATTTTAAAAAAGAGTGGAGAAAAATAAAACCTTCCTGGTGTGTACTTTTTGGGTACTAAAGTTAATAATAACGGTTAGGATCCTTTCAAAGAAAACATTGAAGATGGACAAAAGACGATGGAGCTTGCATAAATGGATTACGGTAACACCGCTTCAGTATTTTGTGTTCCAAAAGAAAGAAATAAAGTGCAGGAGTGCATTTTATGAAAACAATAAATGGGACTTCATATTTGCAATTCCATAGTGTTCTTTATGGAAACAGTGGATGAGTAAGAAAAGGTTATGGTTCCTGGAAAATACGAGCACTTTGCAAGAATCACAGCTGAACTGCTATCATCACGCTAATAAAATATTTAGAATGTCAAGACGCCTCTGAAGAAGCCTCATTCTGCTATGGGTTTCTAAATCTTGTTTCTGAGTATGTCCACTTCAATTCAGACTAACCCAAGGGGTATTTCTATGCAGTCTGAAAGACAGTGGAAAGCAAACAAAAAACTGGAATGGCAGAAATAGAAGTCCCCGTGTCCCCACAGAGAGCACAGAGCCTCCTCCAGCGATCACAGCTGTGCCAGCTGATCCCATCAGCTCTTCTCTGTCACAGAGAGCATTTTTTAAAAGCCTTGATTTACTGCATTTCTAGAAGACTTAAAATCATGAAACAGTGTGCGGAAGGAAGTTCAGCAGAGCTTGAAAGGCTCAGTGAGGGCACTCCTAGCACGGAGGGTGTGCACCCAGCTGTAGGCGCTTGGCGGTGTAGAGCAGAACCGTATCTGATTAGGGTTTGGGGGGCAGGAAGAAAAGGCGCCTGCGCGAGTGGACCCCAGCCTAGTGCTCTCAGCTCTCAGCGGTGCTGCTCATCCCAGAGTTGCGAAGTCGCCTGTCCAGTCTTTGCAGCGCCTACGCTGGTTTTCCACCAGCTGACAGCATGTCCCCACATCCGCGTCGGCCCCGCCGTGCGGGCTCCCAGAGACGTGCGTGGATGCTTCCATTCCGTCCTTAAGCCCACTGTGGCTGCCTCACCATCTGTAGCCCCCGCCGTCCTTTGGGGCCTTGGGCTGACTTGCTGCCCCCAGCCGCATCGTGTGCCCACCCTGAGGCTGCCGTCCAGTTGTGCTCAGAGTGGCCTTGCTGCAGAGGCCACCTCCTGGGTGCAGGCCTGGGCTATCCTGCACCTGCTCACCGTGTTCTGCAGCAGCGCTGTCGGGTCTGCACGCCGGATCCTCGCCAGCGACCCTGGCCTCTCGGCTGCTCTGCCCGCAGAGCTCCCTGGCAGCTGCACTGCTCACGGCTCCACTGCCTTCACTTCTCCAGGACGCCTGCTCTGGATGTGGCCCCTCATGAGGTCAGGGCGCACAGCCGAGGTTGTTGCCTGCTGCTCACGCTGTGCCCACTCCCAGGGAGCAGGGCCGCCCGCCTCCTCTCAGCCTCCCGAGTCCTCCAATCTGCTGGCCGCTGCCTCTACCTCTCCTTGGCTTTCCCAGCCCCTTCCTGCGTTCTCATCCTGAGGTCCCATTGCTTTGGAAATCACATTGACTTTGCTGCCAGCCTCCACGCCCTGAAACGCGTGCTCCGGCGGGACAGGCTGGTGTGCTTTCTAGCCGCTGATAGAGAGCAGTGCGTCCAGAACAGCGCGCGACCCACAAAACTCACTCAGTGCATTCGTCACTCTTCTGTATGTTTGAGCGTTTTGCAAAAGTTATTGTGCTACAGATATTCTTCCAGACTGTCTTTTTTTAAAAATATTTATTTATTTATTTGAAAGTCAGAGTTACAGAGAGGCATAGGCAGTGGCAGAGAGAGAGAGAGAGAGAGAGAGAGTCTTCCATCTGCTGGTTTACTTTCCAGATGGCCGAAATGTCCAGAACTGAGCCGATCTGAAGCCAGGAGCCAGGAGCTTTTTCTGGGTCTTCCACATGGGTGCAGGGGCCCAAGGACTTGGGCCATCTTCTACTGCTTTTCCAGGTCATAGCAGAGAGCTGGATTGGAAGAGGAGCAGCTGGGACTAGAACTGGTGCCCATATGGGATACTGGCGCCACAGGCAGAGGATTAACCTACTGCGGCACGGCGCCAGCCCCAAGGTTTTCATTTTTATCATTTACCTACTTCCTGTCTCTGCTGAGTTCTAGTTGTTTATGTTCTGACTGGTTTACATTTTAAGGAATCTCTTCGGACTACTATTTAGAGCATAAGAGAGATTCCTGGAAACGTGAACAAATGCAGGAAATCTAAAGAAATGTCTTGCATTTGTCCAACCTCCTGGAAGAGATATTTTAAATTTTGATGCAGTAAGTTTCAGTAATGACTTTGATCGTTAACACTTTGTTAGTGCCTCACTTGACTTAAGAGAAAAATCTCTACCCATAACTCACAAAGATATTGTTCTGTTTTCATCTCTTGGCTCATGTCATCTTTCACATTTAAGTCTTTAATACTTACCCAGCTTGAACTTCGTGTGAGTTGTAGGCCCAATGTTATCGTCAACTGTCTTCTCCAAATGAGCTGGTAGTTTCTTAGAAAATAGCGATTTCTTGGTGTCACTTGCACTTGTTGTTATATCTGCTTAATGAGCTTTTACTTCTGGACTTATCATTCTATTCCAAAAGAGATTATATTGTAATGGGTACAGCAGGACATGAAGTTTTATGACTACTAACATTACTGTTGTTACATATTATTGTGTCATATTCTTGTACGACAAGTTCCCAAGACTTCTAATGACTGGTCCAACACGTGAGCAACTCAGAAGCCATCATTCCTGTCCATTCAGCAAGCACCAGCAGTCAAACTGCAAATCAACAGCTCTCCTTAAACTTGTCAGTGAGCAGAGGTCACAGGACAAAGTGCTACCCCAAAACTGAAATAAAAGGAGACGGAATTCCAGTCTGCAGGGACAAGAGACTAGGAGCTCCACAGGAACACGCACGGGGGCAGGAAGATGTAACCTGTGTGCCAAGAATTGCTTGAGGCTCAGTGAGAACAAGTCCAAAGTCAGAGCCGGAGGGCCTGTCACAGGAGGTACCACAGCCAGTGATCTCGCCTCTGGGAACCCCGCCAGGTTCTCTTGTGCAGACCAGAGGAGAGTACCCCCCCCACCTTTTCCATAGCTAGGAGCTGTGTTGAAGTCTGCTCTGAAAATTCTCAGTTCCTTAAAAAAGACTGACCCTCTGAGAAGCCATTTTACTAAATTTAACCTTGTGGGGTTTTTCCAGAGTTTAACCAACCAGGAGAGAGGGAAATGTCCAACCTCCAGCCTTCCCGTCTCAGCCGAGGAAGGAAACAGACCAAAAAACACGGTCGCGAGACACGCTGTGCAAGTCACAGCGTGGGCTGTGGGCTCAGTCGTGGAGTGGCGGGTGCTTCCCGACCACGCTGCACCACACCAGCACACAGGTCAGTCTCCCACGTGAACGCAAAGGAAAGAACCCCAGAGCTCAGGGGCTGTAGGACACACGGAGACAACAGGGAAGTCAGGAACAAGGACTCCCCCTCTGAGACCTGCAGCTGTCACTCACCATGGTCTCATGCAAACCACGTAGAACAAAACCTGGCGAGAGGAGTGCGGACATCAGTTCCTTCTGCCTGGGACATCACGTCCAGATTTTAAACAACGGCAACAAAAATACAGACCAAGTGTGGTGTGAAGAATCAGGTAAGCATCGGCAGAGCTTTTGGAATCAGCAGGTTGGAAAGTGGAGCGATTGTAACGGACAAGCTAAGGGCTCCGGCACGAAGAACAGAGCAGAGCTGTGAACCTGAAGGGCAAGTGAGGCGGACATGTCAGGAAAGAAAGCCGACGCAGCAGAGCGGAGCACTCGTGGCGAGCTCGTCTGTGGACCACACAGTCAAGGGGACTCCGTGAGCGGAAGAAATGTCGACGAAGCTGCAGAGCTGCGGTGCCAGGAGAAGGAGTGGAAGAGAAAGAGCGGACGTCCAAGAGCGGCGGGGCTGCCCAGACACAGCGTCCGCACGGCGGGGACTGGAAGGAGGAGCAGCAGGCAGGAACACGCATGGCTGAAGCAGTTGTCACTGAGGTCCTCTAGGACAGACCTGACATGAAGGCCGACGGGGAGCTCGAGAACGCCAGGCAGAATGCCCAGCAGAGTAAACAGCCCCCAAAAGGCCAGCCAGCCAAGCAAGCGGCAGCTCGACACCTCGTACTCAAGCTGCAGAAGATCATAGCAGAGACTCAGAGATCGGGAAGGGAGAGAGATGCTACCTACAGAGGAGCAACCAGAATTACGTCTGGTGTTGCTTTAGAAGCCGTGCATGGAGTGAACGATTTAGGGGCTGAAATAAGAGTCACCTTCTTAGCATTCTGCATCGAGCAAAACCATTTTTTCAAAGTGAAGGAGCAAGAAAGACCTTCTGAGATGAAGACAAAGTTGAAGACATGTGTCAGCAGTGGGCCTGGACCGACAGAAATGGCTAAGGAAATTCTTGAGAGGGAAGAGTGATGTTAATCAGAAATGCATTAGAATACGTGGGAGTGTCAGAAAAGGGAACCGTACCCTGCTTTTCCTACACTTAGTGCATCCACCAGACAGAAGTTCCCTCAAAACAAGAAGCAGCAGTGTGTTTTGATGTCCATAACTTAGGGGTAGCAAAATGAATGTCAATAATGATGTAAGGGACAGGAGTGGGGAATTGGAAATGCTAGATTACAGGCACTTGAACCACCCGAGACGTCACAGTGTTACTTGAAAGAGCACTTGCAGCACTTGTAAATTTATAGAGCAAACTCAAAAGCAACCATCAAAAAAAAAAAAAAAAAAAGTAAAGCTTGCGGCTGGCGCTGTGGTGTAGCAGGTTAAAGCCTTGGCTTGAAGCGCCGGCATCCCTTATGGGTGTCGGTTCTAGTCTCGGCTGCTCCACTTCTGATCCAGCTCTCTACTATGGCCTGGGAAAGCAGTGGAAGATGGCCCAAGTCCTTGGGCCCCTGCACCTGCATGGGAGACCTGGAAAAGTTTCTGGCTTCGGATCGGCGCAGCTCTGGCCGTGCGGCCATCTGGGAAGTGAACCAGCAGATGGAAGATCTCTCTCTCTCTCTCTCTCTATCTCTCTCTGTAAATCTGTCTTTCAAATAAATAAAATAAATCTTTTTAAAAAAAAGTAAAGCAAAAAGTGTAATTGATATCCCATGACAGGAAAAAAAATAGACAGAAAGTGGAGTTAAAACTAGAGAAGACAAAACAGTGGAATCGAAAAAGTGAACAGAAAACAGTAAACAATAGTAAATATGGTAGCTGATAATCCAGCTCTCTCAATGATTACTTTAAATGCAATGGTCTAAATACACCAATTAAGGTAGAGAATGTCAAAATGGATTAAAAGGAGAATCATGCCCCAATTACATATTGCTAGTGAGTATCCCACTTTTAAATACAGAGACACAGATAGAAAAGTAAGTAAAGGTAGGAGAGAGAGAGAGAGAGATGGATTGCAATAGTAATAAAAGCTGAATAGGAACAGCTAGGTTAACTTCATATGCAGTAGTCTTCAGAGCAAGGATAAAGAAGGGCAGAGCATAATGATCATGGAGTTAATTCTGTAAGAAGATGAACGAATCCTTGATGTGTATGCACAGGAAACCATTACACAGGGGCTGGCACTGGGGCAGACTGGGTAAAGCTGTCGCCTGCGATGCCAGCATCCCATATGGGTGCTGGTTTGTGTCCCGGCTGCTCCATTCCTGATCTAGCTCTCTGCTGATGACCTGGGAAAAGTAGCAGAATATGGCCCAAGTGTTTGGGGTTTGGGCCCCTGCCACTCATGTGGGAGACCTGGATGAAGCTCCTGGCTTGATCCTGGCCCAGCCTTGACTGTTGTGGCCACTTGGGGAGTAAGCCAAGGGTTGGAAGATTCTCTCTCTCTCTCTCCCTCTTTCTCTGTAATCATGACTTTCAAATAAATAGATAAATATTTCTGTAAAAAAAAAAAGCTTTATATTCTACACCTAACAGCAGAGAGTCAAAAGACAGGATGGACAAACTGGTAGAACCGCAGGGGTTGAGTCTGCTGTTTCAGTGGGAGACTCCAGGGTCTTCTGTTGTAACAGCCTGGCAGAGCAGTAATTCTGTAGTGGAACTGAACAATGCCATCCACTGTCTTTTGGATTTCACTAATATCCACAGACTCTGCTAGCAGAAGGAGGCACAGCCTTCTCAGCTCACGTGGAACAGTCACCAGATTGAATAGCCCTTGGGGCCAAAAACACCCCTTAACAAATTAAAGAACAGAAGCCATACAAGGCCGGCTCTTAGACCGCCGTGTCATTAACTAGAAATCAAGAACAGAAAGATACATGGCGACTGAAGAACAGAATTTCTAAATAACATATGGATTAAAAAAGAAATCACAAGTGAAATTTTTAAAAATGTTTTAAACCAAGTGAAGCCACAATCTGAGGGATGCAAGGAAAGCAGTGCTTAGCAGGAGTTTGCGGCATTCAGTGCGGACGATGGAGAAGAAAGAACCAAAATCAACAATCAGCGCCTCCACCGCAGGACACTAGACAGAGAAGAGCAATTAAATTCAAACTAAGCAGAAACAAAGACGTAATAAAGTTTAGAAGCAAAATCGTTGAGCTTAGAAACAGGAAATCAATGGAGAAAGTCAATGAAGACGAAAACCTGTTCTTCAGGGTAATCACTAAAATTGACAGATTTCCATCCAGTTTAAATAAGAAAAAAGAAAGAACATCCAAATTACTAACATCAGAAATGTGTAGGGCAATCACTGCTGATTTTATGGATATTAAGAGAATATAAAAGGACTCTTAGAGAAAAATCTGTGGCTGTAAGTTTGATAATTTAGATTAAATGAATCAATTATTTGAAATACACAAAAGACCAACATTCAGACATGGCCGGCATTGTGGCAAATTGGGTTAAGCCAGCACCTGCAGTACTGGCATCCTATGTGGGTGCCATTTGGAGTCCCAGCTGCTCCACTTCAGATCCAGCTCCCTGCAAATGTGCCTGGAAAAGCAGTGGAGGATGACCCCAGTGCTTGGGCCCCGCCACCTATGTGGGGCACTCAGAAGAAGCTGCTGGATCCTGGTTTCGGATTGGCTGAGCCCTGGTCATTGTGGCCATTTGGGGAGTGAACCAGCAGATGGAAGACCCCTCTCCTTCTCTCTCTGTAACTTTGTCTTTCAGACAAATAATATAAATCTTAAAAAAATCAAAACCTTGGACATGGAGAAGTAGAAAATCTGAAGTGGCCTGTATTTGTTAAAGAAATTGAATCAATTACGAATCTCCAAAATGGAAAGCGCTATGCTGAAATGGATTCTCTGATGAATCTACCAGATGTCTAAGGAGCAAATTGTATCACTTATCTACAGCATCTTCTAGAAAACGGGAGAGATATTTCCTAACTCATTCTATGAAGAGAATATTATTCTAATGTCAAAAACAGACATTATAAGAAAACTGCAGGCTAGTATTGTTCATGAACACAGTATAAAAATCCACAGTTAGCAAAACAGTTCCAACAATGTATAAGGAATGGCATAAGCCAGGCCAGGCGCGATTTACGCCAAATATGTAAGGCTGGCTCCATGTATAAAAATCAGCTAATGTAGCCATCACATCAACAGGCTCATGAAGATATATATGATCTTATCAGTAGATGAAGAAAAGCCTTTGACAAATTCAAAATCCATTCATAATAAAAAATTACAGGAAGTCAGAAATGAAAGGTGTTTCCTCAACCAAATAAAGAATTTCTACAAGAACATTGTCAGCTGGCCTCACACACTGGAGACAGACTAGATGCTTTCTCACTTCCATCAGGAGTGAGGCAAGGATGCTCCCTCTCACCACCCTCATCCCACTGTGCTTGAAGTTCTGGCCACTGCAACGTAAGGCAAGAGGAGAAAACAGCGGGTGTACGACCGGGAAGAGCGAGTAACACTGTCTGCACATGACATCGTTCTCTAATAGAAAAAATCCTGAAGAATTAATAAGCGAGTACAAACCCTCCCAGAACTAGACAAATAAACAAGCAGTCATTGGAAGGTTGCAGGAAATGGGGTTAACATAAAAAAGTCAATTAATTTCTTACATTCTGGGAATGACCAACAGGACTTTGAAATAAAGAAAAACATAGCACCTTTCACATTGGCATGAAAATAGTTACTACACAGGTATAAATGTAAGAAGTTATATACCAAAATATCTGAAACAGGAGTGAGGTCTTCAAAGTGGAATTCTGACGTTGGGCTGCTGTTGGATCCACAGAGATGGCTTCTTGCGGAGGGGTCTAGGATGGTTTACCCAGTGGCAGCCACCTTGCTTCTAGTCCTCTGCCGCTGCTTGCCGTAGAGACTGCAACACGCCCTGGGCGAGCTGCGTGTGAGCCTTGAAATGGTGACCACAAGGCTGTGGCTTGGAACAACCTCTCAGGGTCAACCCATGAAACCACGGCAACCGCAGAGCTAACGTCACACCAGAGAACCTCAGCGTAGATATGGGGCCCCCAAAATGTTGCTGTGGGGAAAATGTGGGTGCAAATCAGGCACCACATGTAAGTGTGCAGAGCTGAGTGATAGACTGTGGCTCCAGAAGCCATGAGGAAGTGAGACTGTGGGTGTGGATTTTGGGGCGGGCCCTGATAAAAATGAGAACTCAATTACCCCCCCCCCTTTCCATCTCCAGCAGAACGAGCCCCTGCTCCTAAACAAAGCACAGGTCTCTGCTCCAGGACCGTGTAGACACGTCCCCGTGTTCCAGCTCCTTGACAAGGAGGCACCGAGATGAGCTCGCCCCTCACCGTTACCCCCAAACCCGTGGCTAGCACACTGAGAAGCACAAGTGGGACTGTGCTCTGTGAGGAGACAGCCTGTGTGTACCGCCACACATGCACACACGGGTACACACACGTTTATGCAGAAACGTGAGAGTATGTGCAGGAATGGAGTCTTGCATAACCAGAGGCGTGGTTGTGAGCCCACCGGAGGCTCCTGTCTTTTCAAACCTGCGCACTGGCCCCCTCAGCCATGGAATGAGCGCTAACATGGCGGAAAGCAGCGAGTGGGAGCTCCTGGCACTTCCTCTCCAACATGGAGCCACTGCAGGCAGTGTTGTGCAATTACAAAGGTTTGTGCCAACATCGACCCCGAAAAGTTGCATTGTAGGTTCATTTTTTTCATCCCTCTTCAGATGAAATAAGTTTATTTGGCTTTATCAGAAAGCAAATATGTCTTAGCGAGTGCCTATGTGTTGTGTTCAGCTCTCTTCATCCTGGGATTCCAGCTGCAGACGCTGTTCCAGATGCAGTCTTCGCTGGGGTGAATCCACACAGCCCCACGTTCTTGGTGTGCAGTGCTGGGTTTAGAACACGCTTTCTCTCTGCATTGCTTTTAAAACCCTCTCTGTTGAAGAGGCTGGTGCTGTGGCACAGTGGGTTAACGCCCTTGCCTGAAGCGCCAGCATCCCATATGGGCACCGGTTCGAGACCTGGCTGCTCCACTTCCGATCCAGCTCTGCTATGGCCTGGGAAAGCAGTGGAAGATGACCCAAGTCCTTGGGCCCCTGCACCCACGTGGGAGACCCGGAAAAGGCTCCTGGCTTTGGATTGGCGCCGCTCCGGCTGTTGCGGCCAATTGGGGAGTGAACCAGCGGATGGAAGACCTCTCTCTTTCTCTGCCTTTCCTCTCTCTGTGTAACTCTGACTTTCAAATAAATAAATAAATAAATCTTAAAAAATCCTCTCTGTTGCAGTTTTCCTCAGAGGAACAGCAATGCAGTTCCTTGGCTGTCTTGTTTCTGATTTTGCCTCATAATCTTACGGCAGAGCCCTTAACTGGCCGGCCTGCCTGTCCCCCCGCTGATATTGTTCTGCTGTGTGCAGTGAGGCGAGCGCTCGTATCCCATTGCCCCGAGGAAGACACATGCGAGTCAGAGGGTGAGTGACAGGGATTTTTATAGTATTTGCATACGGTAACATTGGCATTCTGTTTTGGCGTGCAGCTCTGTGTGTTTTCACCTATGGTTGGATGTGTGGAATGTGTGCAATGGCACCGGGACCACACAACAGAGAACAGTCCCCTTGCTCCACATTCCTTAAGGAATTTTGCGATCATCTCTCTCTGCTCCCGACATCTGGCAGCCACTGTTCTGTTCTGTGTCCCTGGAGCTTTGTCGTTTCCAGAATCTCCAGTGCATGGGGTCAGATAACACAGCAGTGCAGGCTTCTTTCGTTCAGCACAATGCCTTTGAGATCTGTCCAAGGTTTTAGTATTCTCCGTAGTCGGGGTCAGTTTTACTGATGATGAGAATCCTGGTGTATGTGTCTATATCTCCAAGGATTTTAAAAAATATTTATATTATTTGAAAGAGTTACAGAGAGAGAGAGTGAGAGAGAGATCTTCCATCAGCTGGTTCACTCCCCAGATGGCCACAATGGCTGGGCCTGGGCCAGACTGAAGCCAGGAATCAGGAACTTCTGGGTCTCCCACATGGGTGCAGGGGCCCAAGCACTTGGGCCATCTCCAGCTGCTTTCCTAGGCCATAAGCAGGGAGCTGGATCAGAGGAGGAGCAGCAGGGACACAAACTGGCGCCCATATGGGATGCTGGCCTCTCCCATTTTTTTCAATCCATTCACTTGTGAAATACATATGGGTGGTTCTGCGTATAGCTTTCACAAATGAAGTTATTATAAACATCTGTGTACAACATTTTTGTGAACACAAACTTGCGTTTCCCAGGATAAAATCCTAGGAGAGTGAGGCTGGGTGTTTGTCAAGTGCAGAACTAGCTTTGCTTAATGGCTCTGTCAGTTCTGCACTGGCGACATCACCTTCGTCCTCCCGCGTTGCACCTCGGGCAGTGCTCATCCGAGCCGGTCTAGTGGCCGTGGCGCTGTCTCCGCATCACCTTAGCTGCCATTTTTCTAATGGCTGCTGGTGGTGAGTGTCTTCACAGGTGCATATCTGTTCTGGCTAAGTTCTTTGGGGAAGTATTTGCTCAAGGATTTTGCCTATTTTTAAATAGTTTATTCTCTTCTTGTTGCTTTTGAAGGCCCTTCATGTCTTTACAATATGCATATTTCCGGATATGTGATTTGGCAACCTTGGCCTTCAGGCAGATCCCAAGTTTAACACGGGGTGAAATCCAGGCTCTCAGTTTTCTTCTTGGGACTGTACTTTTGGTGTCCTATATATAAGCATACTTTGCCTAACCTCATGTCGTGAAGATTTTGTTAGGTTTTCTTCCATAAATTTTATATCTTTAAATTTTGTACTTAGATTTATGCATAAATTTGACTAAAGTTTTTTTTTTTTTTATTTGACAGGTAGAGTTAGACAGTGATAGAGAGAGAGTCAGAGAGAAAGGTCTTCCTTCCGTTGGTTCACCCCCCAAATGGCTGCTATGGCCGGTGCTGTGCCAATCCGAAGCCAGGAGCCAGGTGCTTCCTCCTGGTCTCCCATGTGGGTGTAGGGGCCCAAGGGCTTGGGCCATCCTCCACTGCCCTACCAGGCCACAGCAGAGAGCTGGACTGGAAGAGGAGCAACTGGGACTAGAACCCGGCGCCCATATGGGATGCTGGCACCACAGGTGAAGGATTAACCAAGTGAGCCATGGTACCAGCCATGGCTAAAGTTTTTAGAAGGTGCTAAGTGTATATTAAAGTATATATTTCCTTGAATTTTATTTATATAAAGAAAACAGACTTCATGTATTTTATGTGTACAATTTTAAGCTCATAGTGATACCACCCTCCCTCCCTCCCTTCCTCCCCTTCCTCCTTCCTTTTTTTCTTTTAATTTTTGTGGTAACATGCTTTCAGTTCACTTTACAATCACAGACTTAACCCTCCACCAAATAACGAATTCAGTGATTAGTAAGTAGAAAGACCCCTGGTCCATAGGAATCTAGACAAGGACTATAAACAACGATCAGATCTCAAGATGCCAGTTTCACTTGTATGCGTTACATTTGATTTGTAATCTTTATATGAGCTATCACAAATCAGAGAAAGACATATGTGGTATCTAGTGCACTGGACAAGGTCATCTCTGTGTGTGGCCGTCCGAGGCGTTAGAGGAACCCTGACCACACCAGCATACGACATCCTCTCCGGGTAGCCAAGGGCGGGGCAGCCTGTCAGATCATGTCCAGATCCAGCGTGGCGTTCTGGGTACTTTGTAATCTAGGTTTTCTATGTCCTGGTTTTGACATCAAACCTGGAGATCCAAGTGGAATTTTGCTGCCAGCAGGAGGAAAAGGCAGTGGGGAGCTAGCTGGCTTTGCCAAGATAAAATCTTGTTTAAAGGATGTCTTTTATTTATTTATATTTTCATCATTTTTACCTGCAGCTATAGTCGTTCATAGGCAACAAGGGACTGAATATGTAATCGCGGTCCCCTAAGATAAAGGCACTGAACAGCGCCGTTAGCTAGAGACACCGTGGCCTCGAAGTGCGGTGGTGCAGCGCGTGGCTCCCGCGTGTCCGGGTGCTGGTGCAAACACACCTGCCCTGCTGCCACTCACACACACAGGTGACACACACAACGGCGCACCAGGGGGTCCTGGGACACCATCCATGCTCGTGTGAATTCATGTAATGACGGCGTGGCTCACCACACATTTCTCAGCTGTGCCCCACCCGGAAGCAGCACGGGCCTGTCCGTCCGCAGCTTTATGCTTGGTTGGTTGACTCCTCGTGTCTGGAGAACCCACAGCCCTGTAACCACAGCCCCTGAGCCACCAGCTGCAGCTGCAGACCCACCGTGCTGGGATGAAACCCGTGCGTGAGCAGCGTGCGCATCTCAGCGGCCGGCTTCACACCAGGGCCCCTGCGGCCCACTGACAGTGTGAGTTATTTCTCCACCTTGTAGTCTGGTTTTTCTCCTGTTCCTACGTCTCAGCATCATCGTGGAGTGTGTTCTGTTGACTTGGCCATTGTCTAAGGGTATGCAATACTTAAATGGATAATCTGGCCAAGAAAATGGGGCAGTGCCCGCTCTCAACCAGTTCACAAGAACCGAAGAAACCTCCACACCGTGCCATTGATGTCGGGACCCACCCCAGCCTTATAGCCTTGGGGCGGGGAGGGGTGCTGGCCTGCCGTAGACCCAATGCTGGCCCTGGAGAGCCAACCCCACCCCTCACTGCACTGTGTGGGAGACTCCGCCATCGCCATTGCTGTCCCCCCTGCCCCCCAGCGCCAGGCAGTGCTCCCCCAGCGCCAGGCAGTGCCCCCTCAGCGCCAGGCAGTGCCCCCCCAGTGCCAGGCAGTGCCTCCCCAGCACCAGGCAGTGCCTCCCCTGCGCCAGGCAGTGCCTCCCCTGCAGGCTCCTCCACTTGCTGGCTCCTGAACCTTGGCTTCTCTTGCCAGCCCTTCCTGCCCACGCCCGTGTGGCTGCTGGGTCCGCAGCTCCACCTGCACTAGAATGGCACTTTTCTGATTCCTCACTGATTGTGTGTCAATTTTGATGGCTCTCTCAGGCGGACTCGGTGCCCCCGGCCCCGTGTACTTAAGGAGCAGACTCCTGCCTTCTGCTTCCATTACTCACCTGGAAAATGAGAGCTCTGAGCAGGCCATTTCGTAGACAGGGCAAATTTTCCTCCTGGACGCGTTATCTTTCCTCTTCACGGTGGAGATGCGCTGGCAGGTGTCTGCTCAGTCTCTGAGCCTGACGAGTTTCCTTTTGCTTAGAATTTATCTTTGCCAGCCTGGCATTTCACTGCCCCCGAGGGCAGCGGAATTCAGTCCTTCACGGTATAATCCATGCCCACATCTTCCACAAAACGTTGAAACCTGGCCTTGCAGCCCTGTGTGAGATGTCAGCCTGTTTACATATTCTTCCAAGAAAGACTGATTAAAAATGTAAACCATGTGTGTGCCGTGCAAGAGGGGTGTGCGGGGAGGCGCCGGGAGTGTAAGTACCAAGATGACAAATCTGCAGTCTCTGCCTCAGAATGGAAAGAGCAGGTGTGGACGTGGCACGGGATGCTGGCTGCCGGGCTGGGACTGGCAGTGCCGAGCAGGCAGTGCCTTGCAGGAGAGGCCACGGCCACGGCTCCCTGGACTGGCTGTGTGTGGGAAAAGACAAACAGCAACGCTGGCTGACTCTGCAGGGTGTGGGTCTCAGGGTGGCAGGGATCACCACACAGAACAAACCTTTGCAAATGGTGACTGCACCACCCGGAGGACCACACACGGTGGACACCGGGGAGACAACAAGCGAAGGCGCGAGGGGAGACAACAAGGAAGGCCCGCAGGGAGAAGGACTCTCCTGCAGCTGCCTTGCCCGGCACGGCAGCCACGATCCACATGTGGCTCCTGAGTGTGAAGAATGTGGCTGGTCTGGATGGAGATGTGCAGTATTGTGGTTGTACACTGGGTATCAGAGAGTACGGAAAGTGAAACAGATGTCATGTCTTTTATATGCATTAAATGTTGAAGCACTAATACTTTGGATACACAAAAGGATTTCAAAATGTTATGAAAAATATGAATTAAAAGATAAGCTTATTTTTGGCTCCAGTGTTGTGGAGTAGCGAGTTACGCTGCTAGTTCCGACACGCGCATCCCTTTCCCGGGTACTACTTCTAGTCCTGGCTGCTCCGCTTCCAACCCAGCTTCCTGTACTTACCTGGGAAGGCAGTGGATGATGGCCCAACTACTTCAGTCCCCCTCACCCATGAGAGTGGCCCAGTTGCTGTTCCAGGCCCCTGCCTTCACCCTGGCTTAGCCTTGGCCATTGTGGCTATCTGGGGAGTGAACCAGTGGATGGGAGATCTCTCTCTGCCTTTCCCTCTCTCTGTCACTCTGTCTTTCACATAAATAATCTTTAAAAAATAAGTTCATGGTGGTTCAGAAATTTTGAAATTCCTGTATAATTTTTATTATATGTTTCCCATGCATTTTTGAAGATTGCTTACATTACATTAAATTCAAACATATGTGTGACCCACACTTTATTTCTTTTGAACATCACTGGGCTCCCTTCCTGGAGTGACCTCAGGCTCCAGTCCAGGGATGTTCAAAAGAAATAAAGTGTGGGTCACACATATGTTTTCAAGTTTTCTGACAGCCATATTAAAACAAACAAGTGAAAAAATTGATAATATTTGAATTTAATACTCCCCATGTGGGAGACCTGGAGGAAGCTCCTGGCTCCTGGCTTCAGGTTGGCGCAGCTCCGGCTGTTGTGGTCAACTGGGGAGTGAACCAGCGAATGCAAGACCTCTCTCTCTCTCTCTCTCTGCCTCTCCTCTTTCTGTGTAACTCTGCCTTTCAAGTAAATAAATAAATCTTTAACAAAAAATCCACAGGCCCTCTCACTGGCTGACACCACGGGGACCACATCACCAGGGGCACCATGGCTGCGCCAACCTGAAGCCAGGAGCCAGGAGCTTCCTCCGGGTCTCCCACATGGGTGCAGGGACCCAAGGACTTGGGCCATCTTCTACTGCTTTCCCAGGCCATAGCAGAGAGCTGGATTGGAAGGAGAGCAGCTGGGACTTGAACGGGTGCCCATATGGGATGCCAGCACTGCAGGCGGCGGCCTTACCTGCTACGCCACAGCGCCGGCCCCATCATTGATTTTTGAGTTGAGGGAAACAGAATACCGAGGGAAGACTGACCCTGTGGCAGGGGCTCTTTCAATTTCCAGCTCCTCATCCATGATGAAACGCTACTGCAAGCCCTGATACTAACTCATTAGCTCTGGTTAAAATTCTGCCAAAGCGGGAATGATTGATTGGTGTCATACAGCTGTTTCCAGAGAGAGGCCAGGTCCCCTAGTGGCGTAATTGCACGGTGAGCCCTTGGTGCATCCCACCCTCCTGCACAGCAGGAAAGAGCCCCTTACTCTTTGACCCCCGGGTGTCCTGGGCGTTCCTCAGCGCCCACGGCAGGCACGCAGGGAAGTACGTCGCTGCCTCGTTCTCCACGCGCACAGCGATCCAACCGTCTGTGGTAGAGCCAAAGCTCGTGTTTAAGTTTCTCACAACTTCGGATTCATACACGCGGATTTTTTTGGTGCTATACTTTAAAAAATTGATCTACATTTTGATACCCAAATGACAAATGAAACTGTCAGTGTGTACTGGGCTTAATCTCACTGTGTAAATTTTCAGTCCAAATAAATGATGTAGGTGATTTAATCATTCTTTGTCATTTACTTCTTTTTTGTTATTTAAAAAACCTGTTTCTGCCGTGCTCTGTTTAGTATGGGATGATGGGGCTCGCCTGTCTGATCCTCTCAATATGAGCAAAGCTTCGTCATTTCGTCGCTTCCCATCCCTTCTTCCGGATGGCGGGGAACACCTTGGCAAGTTCCAGAATAACCTGTGATTTTATCAAAATTGTCAAAGTTGTAGCACTTTAACTTGAGATTTAAATCATTACTCCAAAGAAGGATTTCTTTTAGGAACCTGATATGCCTATGCACTCAGCCTACTCCTGTTAGTTTCAATAATACTGGGTAATTTTGACTGCATAAGATTTTACATATTCTGTTGAATTACATGGATAAGGTCATTTATATGAGAAAGAGATATGGAGAGAGAGAGAGAGAGAGAGAGAGAGAGAGAGAGAGAAAGAGAGAGGGAGAGAGAGAGAGGTCTTTCCCATCTGGTAGCTTGCTTCTCAGATGCCAGCTATGGCCAGAGCTGGGCAAGAGCCAAAGCCAGGAGGCAGGAATGCAACCCACGTCTCCCACTTGACATGGACCCAATTATGTGTTCCATCATGTGGTGGCCTCCAGGCTCTGCACAAGCCGAAGTCTGGCTCAGGAGCTTGAACCAGGAATCAGATCCAGGTACTCAGGTATGAAGCATCTTACACCCTTTGCTATGACAATCCTGTGGTATTTATTTTGTGTATGACTTCAGTACTGTGTTCTTATTTCTGGGAGCCGCCCACTTTCTAAGTCTGCAGCCATAACCCAGAAGCAAGGAGCATCGCTGGCTCTTTCCGACGTGGATGCCTCTCTTCCACTGACGTCCTGCCAGACGAGCACCAGAGCGGCACGGAACGATGCAGTGGGCATCACCGTGGGTTTTCTGAGCCCTGTGGATGATGCCGAGTCCTGCTGAGTTTAGAAGACATTTCTCTCCATCCTGTTAAGGTTCTGTAAATGTATCACTGGTTTAGTAATTTGCTTTCTAGCAATGGACATGCAATTATATAAAGTGCTTTTCAGAATTATTTAGGACCACGAAATGCTTTTTCACCCCTTAATGATTAGTATGAGAACTTATGTTACTAGTTTTCTGCTAATACCAGTCATTCTTGAGTTATTGTACTGTGGCCATGATATGTCATTATTTTAGTATGATACAAAAATCTGTTCAAATTATGGACAGAATGCTTGCACGTTCTTTTAAACATAGTGTGCTATTTGATTTTTGCTAGATTTAGTACCAGTTTAGTATAGTACCAGTATTTGTTTTTTCTAAGATTTTATTTATTAATTTTATTTATTTATTTGACAGAGTTACAGACAGTGAGAGAGAGAGAGACAGAGAGAAAGGTCTTCCTTCCGTTGGTTCACTGCCCAAATGGCTGCCACGGCTGGAGCTACGCTGATCCAAAGCCAGGAGCCGGGTGCTTCTTTCCTGGTCTCCCATGCAGTGTAGGCGTCCAAGCACCTGGGCCATCCTCCACTGCCTTCCTGGGCCACAGCAGAGAGCTGGACTGGAAGAAGAACAACCGGGACTAGAACCCAGTGCCCTGGTGCCACAGGCAGAGGATTAACTGCCCCCCCCCCCATTATGTTGTATTTGTAAGAGAATAGAAGGCATTCCATTTTTTAAAAATTCTCTTCCGTGTTTTAGAATGGGAATTGTTTATTCTTGGTGAATTTGAAAGGAAGTATCTTGAACTTCATTGTCCACATAATACCCTTTGTCAGGTGTTCCTGTCCAGGTTTTCCTTCGTAGTAACTTTTCCATGACTCGCAGGAATAGGAGTGAAGTTTGATTTATTCGTTCACTCAAGTTTCAGTTTTAAAGGTATCTTGTCCCATGTTGTTCTCTCCTGTAGTTTGCTTTGTTATTGGTTTCATTATATTTTCTGTGATACTTAGAGAATCGCTTTGCTTGGCAGGTTTAGGACTTTCCTCAATTCACGAATATTTTCCTCTATGAAGTCCTACGATAGTGTTTCCCTCAGTCTGTGTTCACTGTCGGGGGAGCATCTGGGGCCCCCACAGGCCTGGTGGCAGCACCTGCCCTCCCCTTCTGTCCTCTCGCTCTGTTGTGTCCCCTGAGGGACTCTGGACTGGACCTTCCCAGGTGTGGTGGTGGTGGCCTGTGTTCTCACTCATGCCCTGTGCCGCTTTCACAGTCCATTACACTGGGATGCGGTTACAGCCACTTCTATTTTATGTCAACCTCCCCCTTTATAATCCCCTCATCTCGTGATTTGACATCCCATGGTTCAGCCATTTTACTTACAAGGGATTTGAGTTTTCACCATATCTGTTTAGAGAGTGTGAATAGATTCTTCCCATGATGAGTTCTTGTGACAAATCCCTTTTATAAATTTCGTTTTCAGTTTCTTTATGTCGCTCTTTGTTGATGGCCAAACTGGCTCCAATTCTGCACTCCTTTTTGTATCCACACCATTTGGAATATCTCCTTAGAGCTCCTGCCATTGGGAGGTGGAGTCTGTTTTGCCACCCTGGGATCTGGCTGGAATTGTCACCTGCTGGGATCCATGAGAGTGAAGCTGAAGTAACGCGCTGTTCCGAGCCTGTGCCTAGGGGCTCACGGGCCAGCCCCGTCGTCTCCTGGAGCCCGGACTCCCCCAGAGAGGTGCCCTTGTGGGGGCTAGAGGACAGCGAGCGGCTCTCAGCCCTGGTGTCGGGAGGCCTGAAGGGACAGAACCACCTGAGCAAAGTCTGGCCCCGCCAACACACAGGGCTCCGGAGCCGGATAAACGCCGAGTGTTGAAGTCTCCAAGTTTGGAACGCTCATCTCCTTCTCACTGCGGCATTGGCCAAATGACGAAGATGGCAACGACTTTTAACTCACAGCTTTTCATCGACGGTGCAGTGAGATACGTTCCTGGGTGCTGCTTCTGCAGCCAGGGCCTTTCTCCTTCAGTGCTGGGACGTTTATGCGTCTGACCGGCACGTGGACGGACTCCTCCATCCCATCGCCATGTTCCTGGGGTCCTTGTGGTCATTGCTCTCATCCAGCTCAGTGACCTGGAGACAGGACAGAAGCTGTAGAAGTGCAGGAGTCAGGGGTGTGCAACAGAAAAGCCTGCATTGTATGTGCCTTTCTACGGGAGAATCCAGCGCTCTCCCTTCCCTCGAGGCTGAGGTGTATCTGTGTGCTTCCTGTGTGGGTCCCTGGCAGGTAGGTCAGGTGGGCTGTCACTGCGGCGGGGGTGGGGCTGGGAGGGGCTGGGGCAGGTTCTCCCTCGCTGGCGGAGAGGTAACGGAGAGCCTTGCCGTGCTTGCGTGCACTCTGCTGCTGTGGCTGCACCTGGCGCCGTGGAGCCATTTCCAGATGGGCAGGGTGTCTGGAGCACAAGGAAGCCACGTGATCGGGGAAGTTACAGACCCGTCCTCTGCTGTCGCCACTGCTCTTTCCTTGTGCGGTTCACCTGGGCTCCTGTCAGTGTCCCTGGAAACGCACCCCTCCGCCCGCTGCGTCGTGGTCAGAGCACGTGGACGGCTGTCGCTTCCTTTCTTAGTTTCAGCCTTTATGCGAGGAGGGGGCCTTCCTTCTTTTCTGGTTCATTTATGTTCACCCGACTGGAAAGGCAGAGAAAGAGGAAAAGGGAGTGAGAGAGAGAGAGAGGTGTCTTTCACCTGCTGGTTCAGGCCGCAGCTTCTGAGGCTGGGTCGGGTTGAAGCCAGGAACTCCACCTAGGCCTCCCACATCGAGGACCCAACGACTCGAGCGTCCATCACCTGCTGCGTCCCAGGGTCTGCATTAGCAAGAAGCTGGGTTGGAAATGGAACCAGGACCCAGACCATACATGGATGTAGATGTACCATGTGGCACCGTGAACGCCAGGCCAAATGCTCATCCCATTTTTTCAGAGACTCGGGTGGATATGGACTTGGTCATTGGGCAGTGCTTGCCCTCTGGAGACTCATCCTAGCTCAAAGCTTCCCAGGCTCTACCCCACTCTCAAGTGAGGAAGACACCAAGCAAGGACCTTGGGCCTCATGTGGACGGATGGCTGGGTCTGGAGGGTCCTCTTCCCAGCCTTGCTTTGTCACAGCAGCTGCCATCACCCTGTGCAGAGGGGTACACCCTCCCTGGATCTGCCCTTAGATCAGGGGCTCAGTAAGGAATGCCAGAGGCCAGGCACCCACGACATGGAGTGGAACATCGTGTGATTGTAAAATTATCGATGTCTTCGCTTAATGTGGGTGTAACTATGGCCAAGATTTTCACACTTTACGTACCAGGGAGCCTGGTGGTGCTGTTTGCCATACTCTCTAAATAATAGACTGTTTTCTAAATGGAAATGAAACTGGGTTTTAACCCAAAGGTCAGTCTTACCGCTGGATCAGAATTATAAATGGAGCCATCTTAAAACAGAAAATAATCAACTATTAATTATTTAAAATGATTAATGATGCATGAAATTTGTTACATTTCCAAGTGCATTTCTGATTAAGCACGGGCAGATGACAAAAGCCTTGGGATCTACATCAGCTATTAATTTCAAACCAAAATACACTGGAAATTTTGCACTCTTTACTCAAAATCTAAAGGCATGGGGCATTTAAACCTTGCCTTCACATTTTCTTTGGTAGCTATTTCAGTAAATTGAACCTGTTTGCATGAGAAAGGAGAAAGCACAGTTTTTCTTGAGAAAACTTCGGCATTTCATAATAAATTTATGGCAGTGTGGTTTGAAAGCCAGTGAATGTTATGTCCAAATCTCTTGCTAGCAAAATTAGAATAAATGCTAGTGACATATGAAAAAGAATGACATCACTCTATTTAACTACTGTAGCCTGTGTGAATTAGGAAGAGAGTAGACATTTGAAAAACACAATTAACCTTTGAAAAGAAAAAAAAAAGCCACATTCACATTAGGGAACGGACCAGCTCAGCTAATGAAAATTTATAGCCCTGTAATGTTTGCAAAGAGAACAAATCTCTCTTATTTGAAATGTCAGAATAATCTCCAATCTCCTGTTAAGCGATTTGTTAAGCTTTAAATGGTAATACATATTAGATTTAATAAGTGAAAAATACTCAAATAGGAGGCGAGAGCTGGAGTGCATTTGGAAGATGTGTCTTTTAATTTCAAACATCTTTTTGTTGATTACATTATTTATTCATCCTTTTAATCATTACTTCAGCAAATTGAATATCCCTTGGATCCCAAGCCACTGAGTATCCCTTGGATCCAAGCCACTGAGATGGGTTCTCGCGGCAGGAAGACTGGACAAGTGGGGTCCTCAGCCCCAGGCTTTCGCTGGCTGCCGGCTACCCCCGATGTTAGTCGCCGGTCTTCTGTTCACACAGCCCACTTCTTATTTCCAGCATTAAAGAAGGGCCGCGTTCCCCCAGCCTTGTTTGTTTCTAGAGGTGGCCATGAGCAAAGGTTTCGCTGGTTGGTCAAAGGAGAAACCTGTGGGACTTGCTGGAAATCACAGCAAAGGGGCAGGGCTCCGTGCTTCCTCCTGACCCGCGCAGCCGTCTCGTTGCCGTTTCCGGTGGTGTCTGAGGGACAGCAGGTGTCTCAGTCCCGACGTCGGTAGATCCTGGAGCCTGGCAATTGCCTTGAGTCAGTTTCGTGAAGCAAACAGTGCACTTCGGCTTTATCTTGGGGGATAGTTGAGTCTTCCTTATCTTAAATGCTTGGGACCAGAGTGTTTTGGGTCTCAGATTCTGGGATGTTTGCCTATGCGAGTGGGCTATCCCGGGAAGGAGCCCGAGTGTAAGCACACTGTTCTTTTGCACACATCTGCCTTACACACATGGCCTGAAAGTGACTTAGACAATGCTTTAATAATGTTGTGCATGATACCAAGCTTTGAGGCATAGAAGGTTGTAAGGTGGCACCATGCTGGAACTTCCAATGCTCTGAGTTTTGGGGTAAGGGTGCTGCATTGTACTAACTCAGACAGTGGCCTGGTTCTGATGGGCTGCTGTGTTCAATGATTGTGAGCCAGTGTCTTGTACCCTGACACATTCTCACGTGATCCTGGAACCTGAGAGATGCAGCCACAGGGAAAGGTCACATTCCCTCTGCGTGGTGTAGAGAAAGCCGTGAGGAAATCAACACATAACTTGAAGACGTGTAGCACCCAGTGAGACAGTACTTTCTGAGCACATGGCAGCGTGGCCTCAGACACACAGCAGCCGTGCAGGGGAGACCCTGAGCAGTGCTGTGGCTGGAGGCACCGTCCACTGGGGGAGCCTCTTCTGGACGAAGGCAGGCAGGCGCGGCAGAGCACTGTGTGGACACGAGTGATTTGCCCGTTCCTGGAGTGAGCATCCTGTGCTGGTGTTGGGGGTCTTGGGGGCTGAGTCCGGAGGGGATCATCACGTCTCCAAGGAGGGGATCGTCACGTCTCCAAGGGGGGGATCGTCACGTCTCCAAGGAGGGGATCGTCACGTCTCCAAGGGGGGGATCGTCACGTCTCCAAGGGGGGGATCATCACCTCTCCAAGGGGGGGATCGTCACCTCTCCAAGGGGGGGAGCGTCACATCTCCAAGGGGGGGATCAACACCTCTCCAAGGAGGGGAGTGTCACGTCTCCAAGGGGGGGATCGTCACCTCTCCAAGGGGGGGAGCGTCACATCTCCAAGGGGGGGACCAACACCTCTCCAAGGAGGGGAGTGTCACGTCTCCAAGGGGGGGATCGTCACCTCTCCAAGGAGGGGATCATCACCTCTCCAAGGGGGGGAGCGTCACATATCCAAGGGGGGGATCGTCACCTCTCCAAGGGGGGGAGCGTCACGTCTCCAAGGGGGGGATCGACACCTCTCCAAGGAGGGGAGCATCATGTCTCCAAGGGGGGGAGTGTCACGTCTCCAAGGGGGGGATCGTCACCTCTCCAAGGGGGGGATCATCACCTCTCCAAGGGGGGGATCGTCACGTCTCCAAGGGGGGGATCGTCACGTCTCCAAGGAGGGGATCGTCACGTCTCCAAGGGGGGGGGATCGTCACGTCTCCAAGGGGGGAGCGTCACGTCTCCAAGGGGGGATTGTCATGTCTCCAAGGGGGGGATCGTCACGTCTCCAAGGGCCGTTCCCTCATTTGTGATTAAGGTTATGGGATCACGGAGGCAAAAGGAATGCGGTTTGAAAGACTCGTGTGGGTGCGCAGATTTGAAAATGCCTTTGCTGCCCGCACAGTGAAGGATCCTTCCGTTTTACGTGGAAAATTGAACGGCTCTCAGTTTGCCCCTGCAGTGTATGACTGAGGGCTGTAAGCATTTAAGCTGTGGGGGGAGTAGCTTATGCAGTCCTGTAGTGAGTTCTGCGTGCTAACCCATTTCACAGATGGGGGAACTGAGGCTTGCACAGACGAGACAACATGCTCATGTTCATCCTCTTGGTTCACAGGCAGAATCTGAGCCTTACTCGTGAGCACGTGAAAAATCATCAATTTCTGGGTGAGGCCGATGCCCCTTCCCTTACACGTACATCCCAGTGAGCAAAGAGATATTGTGTGTGTGGCACTGATGACTTCAGAGGAGCAAGGCCGCCCTGGGCCCCAGCTGGCCCCGGTGTGCCTGTGTCCCTCTCTGCCCAGACACTGAGACCTGGAGTGGCACTGACTCGTGTGGCTCCGTGTGGACCCTGCCCCAACTCTCATCTGTGAAATGGGTTAAGGAGGGCCCCAGCCCAAGATCTACGCAATTGTTCTAAGGATCAAATCACTTTTGCCGCTGGTAACGGGCTGCCACTCCTCGCTCAAGGATTATTCTCCGCTCAGAATGACCAAGCCGCAGTTATCAAGTGGCAAAGCAGGTCTCTAAGTGGGAGCCTGCAGTCAGGCAGCCATGGGCCTCAGGGGCTCCCGCGGCTGACGAGCCTCACCCTTGCCGGCCTGCGGGACCCAGGGCCCCTGCTGCCTCAGACTGCCTGACCCAAAGGGTTTCCGGCTTGTCCCCCTGGGGGCTTCTTCCCAGGGGTCGGCCCCCTCCTTTGCCGGGGCCTCTTGGGAACTGGGGGGCAGGAGGAGGCTGGGGATTTGGCCGTCGGGAGCTGGGAGGCAGCTGTGCTTGCGGGGTAGCCCCCCCCCTTGTCTGTGGAAATAACTCATTTTAGAGGAGCCGCCACAGTTTTCAGTTGCATTATTCAAACCACCCTGAAAGGGGACTTTATTAATCATTTACCAGTTGGAGGCAAATCACTGAATATTTAATTGTATTTAAATGAAGGAGTTTCAACGTGGACTGTGAATCAGGTGCTGGAGCCACTTCAGAGGTCCCGACAGGTTCTTGCTCCCAGCCCGAGTCTGCGTGAGCCACTGAGGACCACAGCTTCTGATCGAACTGCCGAGTGCTGGCAGCCACTGGGCTCCCATGGTGACAGACACTGGAGCGACAGACACAGCTCATTCCAGGGAGGAGGATCAGGGCCATGCGGGGAGCCTGGGTGGAGCTCACCCCAGGGGTTAAACCTCAGGGCAAAGCCAGGGCGGGTCCAGTCTTCATGGAAGGGTGAGGGGCAGAGACAGAGCAGGTGCTGCTCGGCCCTCATCCCTGGGGTCGTCTGGGCTTGTCTTCACTCACTCACAGGCAGCCACGAGAGAAGTCATCAGGCAGCAACTGACAGGGGTGCTGAGAAGTCAGGGTGCACAGCCCTGCTCCCCGGTCCCGCGGTGTCCCCACAGCCCTGCTCCCCAGTCCCGCGGTGACCCCACAGCCCTGCTCCCCGGCCCCGCGGTGTCCCCACAGCCCTGCTCCCCGGTCCCGCGGTGACCCCACAGCCCTGCTCCCCGGTCCCGCGGTGACCCCACAGCCCTGCTCCCCGGTCCCAGAGCTCTGGACGCCTGGATGGGGCTCACTGCACTTGGCATCCTGTTCAAGAATCTGCTGTCAGCTTATCAGGCACTTGGGCTCCGTAAGCAGATTATCGCTACAGTTTCAAAGCTAGCTATTGCCTGTACTTAGGAGAAACTATTATGTTTCAGAATATTAGGGAAAAGAAATAGATTCATAATTGTAAATTAAGCTATATACTTTAAGGGATCCTAATTTTATAAAGGTGTCTATTGCTGTACATGAATGAGGAATTTTTTGAGGAGTTAACCAAAAGGAAGTTTTATGGATTTTGAGTTGCCAGGTTTCTCACTTATTTTAAACACATTCCATCTCCAAAATGCCCAGTGAATCCATGCCTGTCACTTCCCAGTGGATCAGAGAAAAGCTGTTTAGGGCAAAGCCATTGAGTGGGATTGCAATACTCGAAAGAAAGTAAAAGAAAAAACTCAGACCACACAACTTTTTTTTTTTTTTTTTTTTTACAGGCAGAGTGGACAGTGAGAGAGAGAGAGAGACAGAGAGAAAGGTCTTTCTTTTGCCGTTGGTTCCCCCTCCAATGGCCACTGTGACCAGCACACCACGCTGATCCGAAGGCAGGAGCCAGGTACTTCTCCTGGTCTCCCATGGGGTGCAGGGCCCAAGCACTTGGGCCATCCTCCACTGCACTCCCGGGCCACAGCAGAGAGCTGGCCTGGGAGAGGGGCAACTGGGACAGAACTGGCGCCCTGACTGGTACTAGAACCCCATGTACTGGCGCCGCAGGCGGAGGATTAGCCTATTGAGCCGCAGCGCTGGCCCACACAATTTCAATAGGAACTGTTCACCTGGCTTCTCTGGGGACACAGGTGCAGCTCCTGGGCCACTTGCTGCCTGGAAGTAGAACTGTCGGGGGAAGGGGATGATAATCTCCTGTCTCGGTTAAGTGACCGTGGGGCTGCAGCTGGGGCTCCCAGCAAGTCACAGTGTCCTTGTGAGTCAGGATGGACTCAGTGTGCTAGGGACGGACTCACTGCTGTCCGTACAGACAGATTTAAGTTGTGACTTAAAGCAGTCTACAGAGCCATAGGACTTGCAATGGATGCATGGTCTGAATCTTAGCTCCACATTCACATTTTAATCTTTTGCAAAATTCTAAATTTCTGTGAGCTTCAGTTTTCTCCTGCATGGCACAGAGACGAAGTAGCAGCCCCGGCGTGCTCCTGAGAGCTGCGGCGGTGCAGGACCAGGGCTGGAGAGGTCAGCAAAGCATTCCCCAGGGTCTCCCCTTTATCAGGTCCTGGAGGACCCCTGCCCGGCACCAACCAGCCCGGGAGCGGAGTGCGGGACGACCAGTGGATCCTGCCCCTCCAAAGCTTCCATTCCCACCAAGAACAAGGAAGAAGTCTGGTTCTTGAACTGCCCGGGGAAGCCGGCTCTCACGTGAACAGTGCACTGTAATTCACCAGAAGTCCTTTTTAAAGCTAGAAAATGGGTTCAGATGTGTTGCAAACTCTGACCGACTCACTCCTCTTCAGAAGCAAGACTTGTGCTTACAGATTCTTGCTGCGTCTAAGCCCCTGGCATGCGGCCAGCTGCTCACGGGTTTCTATTTCCAAGTTTCATAGGCAGTGCGGGAGAAGACGCCTAATTTTTTCCTTTCTGGAGCAGGAAAATGAAGGATTAATGCCTGGGGGGAAGCTGTAATTTAAAGGATCACGGGAGCCGGAAGGAAGGTGGATGGGGAGTAGTGGCACCGACACACTGCGTCCGCTCCAGCGGCGGCCATGGGCTGTCTACTGTCGGCCTGGTGGCACCAGGTCTAAACAGATGATCATTTGTTCTTTGTTTTTCCAGTAAACCCTGGTGTCCCATATCCAGCTCTCGCTCATGCAACTGGGAAGCAGTGGAAGATGGCCCAAGTGCTTGGGTCCCTGCACCCACATGGGGGACCTGGAAGGAGTCCTGGACGCCATGCTTCAGCCCGGCCTGGCCCTGTACTAGCTGCCATTGTCACTGTGGTCGTCACTGCCGCTGCCATGAGCAGGGCCTTCTGGGATCAGCGGTAGCAGGGCCTTCTGGGATCAGCTGTAGCAGGGCCTTCTGGGGTCAGTTGCTGTCTCATGAGCAGCCTTCGAGGCCCTGACCCTCCACCACTCCTGAAGCTCCTCACGGCCTCGTCTTTGCACGTTCCCTGGGGCCAAGGAAACAGGAGCCAGGAGCAGACAGTCGTCTCCTCCATGAATGAATGTAGGAGAAAACGTGAATGAATCGTGTGGCATGGGATGAACGTGCGTCTCTGCTGTTCTGCCGGTGGCCTGGCGGGAAGCAGTCCTCCCAGCTGTCACCTAGGAGCAGCCCTGAGACGGTGACGGGTTGTCACACTTTCACTCTGTGACTTCCCCAAGCACTGCACACTTTCCTGGTAAACTTTCTGGAAACCACGACCGGCACGGGCTGAGATGAGCCCCGCCTTTGTCTACGGGAAGCAGGGGAAGCGAGTGTGGTCCAGCACACAGGCTGCTGTCTCTGCCTCCCACCCGGCCCGCTCTGCAACACTGGGAGACAGCCCCGGAGGATGTGGTGTGGAAGCAGCACGGTTTACCTGCAGAGTGCAGCACCATCCAGGTTAATGAGTGGGAGTGGCCTTTCCACTTTGAATCCCAGGGATGCTACGGGTCTCCCTGAGAGGAGCATGGGCGTCCTTGGAGGGACGGACAGTGGCTGAGCTACTTAGGCACAGGGATCTGCTCTGGATTTCTTTGGCCTGGAGACTGCAGGCTCTCCTGCTTTTCCTCTGACACAGACGGTGCAGGTGCAAAGATGAGAGTGTTAGCAGTGAGCAGGCGCGTGGGCTGGGGGAGGGGATCTGAGCCAGAGGCTGGTACACGGTGTGCGCCAAGGGCGCTTAGCCCTGTGAGGGGCACAACAGCAGCCATCAGTCCACCCTTTGACCAGAAGCCGTCCGGGCTTACGTCACTGTGAAATGCCACGAATAGCTTATCATATGAGTGTGTGTGTGTGTGTGTGCGAGAGAGATCGATTGATTGATTGATGGATCCAGCATTTCTCAAGGTGCCAACATACAACATTGTTTAAAAGTCTCCTGTGTCCGTATAGATTTTTCCTTCACGTTCCCTGGGAGAAGGTGGCCCTGATTCAGCTAGCCCTCACTGCCGGCCTTTCCTGTAGGGAACATTCCCTCTGTGACCCTGAGTCACCTCCGCTGCTGACCGCGTTCTCAGAGACGAGGAAGTCTTGAAAACCATAGATCGATAGAACAGCCCGAGTCCATCATGGAAAGAATCTTCCGAGCAACATTTCCAAGTTTAATCAGTTTTCCCAAGCTTGATTTGTGATGGCCGTTACATTTCACAAACCTCTTTTGTAAAATTTCTTTTAAGAGTCACGTCATGTTGTGTTTTCAGATAGAACATCAGCCATCTGCAGCATCCCGTCCTCTGATCGGCGCGTGTTAACACAGCTACAGTTACTGTGATCGTTAGGAATGGAGAAGCAAAGCGAAGATTTGCCGGGGCCGAGTCACGCCTCCATCCAGGTTTTAAGCAGCAAGTAATTACCACCGGGAAACTGGTGCTTTCCCAGGTCTCTAATTACAGGCGATCCTGGCACCAGCAGCCTTCAGCGGCAGAGGCTGCCATTGTGCAGAGGCCGCGAGGACATGGCCCAGCCCCTGCACTACAAGCCGGGGTGGGCCATGCAGTTTTCGTTTCGGTTTTCAGAATCACACGGCGGCAAATTTACATGCAGTGCACTGACAACCTCTGGAAAAAGACTTCCTGTGATGCCGGCATGCTGCTTCGAAAGCTAACGTTAACTTTTTTTTTTTTTTTGCTAGGCAGAGTTAGACAGTGGGAGAGAGAGACAGAGAAAGGTTTTCCTTCCATTGGTTCACCCCCTAAATGGCCACTACGGCCTGCGTGTTGCGGCCGGTGCACTGCACCGTTCTGAAACCAGGAGCGAGAATGTTAACTTACAAATGTATGCACTAAGTCAAAAATACTATTAGAGCCTGAATCAGTCACGGTACATTAACCAAATGCTTTAAGTCTTGAAGACTTCTGGACATGGGGTGAGCTGAAGAAATGTTGATAAGAAATAAGGAGTGCACACATGCAGGCTGTGTGTGCAAATACACGGTATATATGCACGTGTACAGAGTATATTTCTGTCGGGGCTAGTGGCCCTGGCCTGACCTGAGATGCAGCAGGTTGAGGCTGTCCCCTATCTAATCCTGTTTCCTGTGCTTGGTGTTCTGAAGGCACAAGACTCATTCCTGCAGGCAGGATGTGACTTCTGATGAAGGTGTGTGATGTTCTTTGCTCTATCAGCAGAGCTTGTACCCTGATCTTTGCTACCTTGTAAACTTGCTCTGTTCCTGTGCTTTGCATGATTGCACACAATGAATGTTATCTGTATGGGGCCTGGGGTATATATCCTTGTTCTTCTTGGTGCTGGATGCTGGAGGCTGAAGAGTTTCCCCAGGGAGACGGCCTCCAGTCCCTCATCGCTGGCCCCCTACTTTGGCCTGGAACGCGGCGAGGCAATAAACGTGGTGATGAATTGACTGAGTGCTGCGTCTCCGTGTGGTTCGTCGGGTGGCCTACGACACATTTCAGCCACAAAGGACGCAGCAATACACCATCTACCTCACCTGACTTCAGGTTTCTTTTTCTTTAAATATTTTTAATTTATTGTATAAGGAACTATTGAGCCAAAATAAAGGAACTAGGACTAATACTAGCCGCATTTCTTTCCGCCTCTGTGTAATAGCTTACAGGACATGTGTTGTCTTTAGAGAACAAAGAAGAAAGAAAAGCTTCTAACTCTTATCCTGTTGTGACCTATTCCCCCAACCCCCTTATCTTGTTTTATTGCTTTACTGCCGCCCTGCAGCTCTTCTTTCTGTTGAAACATACCAAGGTCTTGTTGCCACCCCCGCCCGGATGGAATTTTCCCAAGCCCCTCATCCTGTTCCCCTGCCACGCTCATCGACCCCTCCTTCCCTGCTCAATTGAACTGCCTGCTTGAGCTGATAAGGAAAGAAGAAAGACTGCAGAGCATGGACAGCCCGTACCATCCTCCGCCCTGCTTCCTCAAGCTGATAAGAAGAAACTACCCGCGACCCCCATCCCAAGCCCCTTACCTTGGCAACCATTAACTTACCCAATAAAGTGCTAGTAACCTGTAGCTTGCCCAATAGAATTGTAACACAGTTAAGTATGCTAATATTGTAGTTTTAGCTTTAAATACTCTGTAAACCCTTTGTTCGGGGCCGCTCTCTCTCTCTGCGCCTCACTAGAGGGTGCTGCTGAGACGGCCCATTTGCAAATGAAATAAACTTTTCCTCTTGCCTTTTGCATCGATTGGAGTGGAGTCTGTGTTTCTGGGGGTCCAGTTTGTAGGACGCCTGCATTAGGGGTCTTACAATTGAAAGAATTTAATTTATTGAAGAAGGAAAGGGGGAGGGAGAGGGAGAGGGAGAGGGAGAGGGAGAGGGGGAGAGAGAGAGAGAGAAGTCTTCCATCTACTAGTTCACTCCCCAGTTGGCCACAATGGCCAGAGCTGTGCTGATCTGAAGCCAGGAGCCAGGAGCTTCTTCCGGGTCTCCCACATGGGTGCAGGGGCCTAAGAACCTGGGCCATCTTCCACTGCTTTCCCAGGCCATAACAGAGAGCTGGATCGGAAGAGGAGCAGCTGGGACTTGAACTGGCACCCTATAAGGGATGCTGGCACTACAGGCAGTGGCTTTACCTGCTATGCCACAGTGCCGGTCCCTTTAGGTTTCTTTTTGTGTTAGTATTTCTCCAGTTGATAAAATGAAAAATACGATACTTAAGGTCACAATCGGAGGAACCCAAATAAGAAACATTGAAAACTGCGAAGGGGAGGCCAGCATTGCCAACAAGCTAAGAGCTGATCGTTGGTGCAGTAATTAGTAAGTATTTCATGGCACTGACTAGGTGTGGGTTCCAAACATAAGACACTGGAGGCAGTCACGGCTCCCGGTGCTTGGTGCTGGGCTTGAGACCCAGGTTGAGGAACAGGGCAGGCCCACTGCTTTCCCCGGTGAGGAATTAGATTTGGCATTTCACCAGTTGCATGCCTTTTCCCCATGTAAAATGATCAGAGGCTGGTTATGTGAGAAGATGGAGCAGGTTGTGTGCACACCTCTGCCTCGGCAAGCCCTCCCCTCCGCCCCGGCAAGCCCTCCCCTCCTCAGCACTCGGGTACCTTTGTGCTGGTGCAGTGAGGGCTCCTGGCCCTCCAGGGTGCCGCCCGTGTTCGGTCCATGGTTGCTACGCTTCAGATGCTAGCAACAGCCTAGCCAAACAGGGAGACGGCTGGAAATCTCGAAATGCTACCACTCCAAAGCCAAGTCCAGTTTCCCCAGTCCCAGGTTCCTTATGTAATCAAGAATGCCCTCGGTCACCCCAAAGCTGCACACCATGCAAAAGTGCAGAGAGCCAGGCCGCCAGCTCAGCGTGGCCCCAGTGGTGGACATTTGCAGATATTGAGAGGACGTGGGGGCACACAGATGTGAGGACGTGTGGGCACGCAGATGTGAGGACGTGTGGGCACACAGATGTTGTGATTACGTGTGGGCACACAGATGTGAGGACGTGTGGGCACACAGATGTGAGGACGTGCGGGCACACAGATGTGAGGACGTGGGGGCACACAGATGTGAGGACGTGCGGGCACACAGATGTGAGGACGTGTGGGCACACAGATGTTGTGATTACGTGTGGGCACACAGATGTGAGGACGTGTGGGCACACAGATGTGAGGACGTGCGGGCACACAGATGTGAGGATGTGTGGGCACACAGATGTTGTGATTACGTGTGGGCACACAGATGTGAGGACGTGGGGGCACACAGATGTGAGGACGTGTGGGCACGCAGATGTGAGGACGTGTGGGCACACAGATGTTGTGATTACGTGTGGGCACACAGATGTGAGGACGTGCAGGCACACAGATGTGAGGATGTGTGGGCACACAGATGTGAGGACGTGTGGGCACACAGATGCTGTGAGGACGTGTGGGCACACAGATGTGAGGATGTGCGGGCACACAGATGTTGTGATTACGTGTGGGCACACAGATGTGAGAACGTGCGGGCACACAGATGTGAGGACGTGCGGGCACATAGATGCTGTGAAGACGTGTGGGCACACAGATGTTGTGATTACGTGTGGGCACACAGATGTGAGGCCGTGTGGGCACACAGATGTTGTGAGGCCGTGTGGGCACACAGATGTGAGGACGTGCGGGCACACAGATGTGAGGACGTGCAGGCACACAGATGTTGTGAGGCCGTGTGGGCACACAGATGTGAGGACGTGTGGGCACACAGATGTGAGGACGTGTGGGCATGTAGACAGGTTCCAGGAGTCTCAGAGGGGCCTTGGAAGGAGCCTGCGTGTGAGAGCACCTAGAGTCCCCCTCCTTGGTCACCCAGTGCCTTTGCCTGTGGAGACCTGACTGAGAATTCACTGTGGAAAAGACAGTCTGGGGGAGCACCTGGGGGCAGGTGGCTTTGTACGGCAAAACTAGAGAAAGCAACCCTTTGAAGAGTGCCGTATGCTGGTGCAAGGTCTCCTCTCCAGAGGATCCCATGCCGTCTATTTCATATAGAACTTGCAGTTGCTTCAGACATTAATGCCTTAGTTCATCTAGAGTTACTGTAGCAGAATACCATGGAATGGAACTTCATAAAGAACAGAAGTTTGCTGTGCATGACTCTGGAGGCTGTGAAGGTCAAGTTCAAGGTGTGAGTGTTTGGTTTCCAGTGAGGGCACCACTCCTCCTCCAAGATGGTGCCTGGAGCCCTGCGTCCTCCAGAGGGTGGGTGCTATGGCTCCCACGGCCAAAGTGTGGGCGAGAAGGGGACGGCGGTGACACCAGCCCCACCTCTGAAGATAGGACCCCAGTGGCCAAGTCACCTGTTAATATCACAGTGGCAATTCAATCCCAACTTGTCTTGGACAGGAAAAATGTTCAAACCATAGCAGTTGCTCCCTTCAGTTCTGACTTGTGTTCACCAATTTGGATTCTTGCACACTGCCTACAAGGTGTTTCAGTGGCAGTCCACGTGTTAGCATCCGTGTTAGCTCCGTCCTGGTTCTGCAGTGTGCAATCGTGTCCACTCTTCACTGCACTGACTTTCCAACTGTGCTGCACGCAAGGGAAGACACACGTTCAGGGCATCACTCAGTGCAGCCAGGGGCTCCTGGGGCTGGGGAGGTCAGAGCCGGTAGGGAGCCAGCCAGCTGCCCCCAGGAGCACTTGGTGATGACCTGTTCTTTGGGCCAGTTTGAAGCCTCCCAGTCAGAAGCAGAACCAGTCTCTGTACACCTGTTCTACATTAGTGCTCTGTAGTTACCCACCCTGGCAGAGAAATTTACTATGGGCGTGGGACCTCTGCAGATTGCAGGGCAGCCTCTGCAGTGCACTGGGCTAGGACCTTTCTTCCACGTGGCTGTGCGCCTCTGGGCACACCACTTCACTCCTCCGGCCTTCACCTCCTCGTCTCTAAGATAAGGAATGAGTAAGTAATTTTTAAGGCTCATGACCAGCTCTGGCATTCTGGGTCTGACCCTGGGCCAAACCCCTTATGCCTGAACATGGTCCTGTAACAAAGTGCGGTACCTTCCGTGTCCTGACTCAGAGAAGGGTTTTGTTTCGCATCCCGAGTACGCATTTCTTCTTCTTCTTCTTCTTCTTCTTCTTCTTCTTCTTCTTCTTCTTCTTCTTCTTCTTCTTCTCCTTCTCCTTCTCCTTCTCCTTCTCCTTCTCCTTCTCCTTCTCCTTCTCCTTCTCCTCCTCCTCCTCCTCCTCCTCCTCCTCCTCCTCCTCCTCCTCCTCCTCCTCCTCCTCCTCCTCCTCCTCCTCCTCCTCCTCCTCCTCCTCCTCCTTCTTCTTCTTCTTCTTCTTCTTCTTCTTCTTCTTCTTCTTCTTCCAGGCAGAGTTAGACAGAGAGAGAGAGAGGCAGAGAGAAAGATCTTCCTTCCATTGGTTCATCCCCCAAATGGCTGCTACAGCTGGCGCACCACGCTAATCCGAAGCCAGGAGCCAGGTGCTTCCTCCTGGTCTCCCATGCAGGTGCAGGGCCCAAGGACTGGGGCCATCCTCCACTGCACTCCTGGGCCACAGCAGAGAGCTGGCCTGGAAGAGGAGCAACCGGGACAGAACCGGCTCCCCGACCGGGACTAGAACCCGGTGTGCCAGCGCCGCAGGCGGAGGATTAGCCAAGTGAGCTGTGGCACTGGCCTGCATTGCTTCTTGGAGCATGTTTCCTCCCTTGTAGAACGTGGCTGGTGCATGTGGGGGTTGCTGGGTGAAGAGGTGGCGTAATGCGCCAAGCTCCATGTCTTGCAGCTTCACTTAATTATTAACTACTGTTGCCATCATCATCATTGTCATTGTCGTCCTCATATCAATCAACCGAAGAATTACACCGCTTTGTTCCCCAGTGCAAATACAGCTGGCAGAACAGCACGCTCGGAACACGTCAGAGGCAGGAGACAGCTGAGCCGCCAAAAGCGTGAACGCCTTTGTTCCCGTCTCTCCAGCCATCCTCGGGAATGCAAATCCAGATCCGGATGGGGACGGCTGCTCCCTCCAGGCCTGGGAGCTCACTCGTCTGTGAGATGAACTCCTGAGTGTGGTCGTTCTTGGAAGTCGCGCGGGAGAAATCTGACCTGCTCCGCGTGGAGCAAAGGGAACGGGCGGAGCTGCCCGGGCGGTGATCTCGTCTGCTCCACAGCTGGTTCTTCACCACCAGACCACTGCCGCAAACTCTGTGCTAATCTTGGCAACGCCAAGGTCTGAGCACGTTAGGTAGAGGCAGCACAGAGCTCTGGCTTGTAACTGGGAAAGCAGCCTTCGCATGTGAGTCTGGGGTGTGGGCTGGCAGCCGCGGTGCTCTCCTTCCCAGCGTTAGCCTGAGGAGCGGAAACAGGGGCCCGCGGCTGAGACTCTTACTCTGAAACACTGGAGTGTAAAATGCGGCTGAGACTCTTACTCTGAAACACTGGAGTGTGAAATAACTTTACATCACCAGAGACTTTTCCCCAAGGGAACTCCGTTGTGAAGAGGGCACATGAACATCGGTTGGATTGGAAGGCTGGGTAGCTGCTGTCTTTTGCTAAGCCGAGCTCTTGTTTGTTGATTCATGCCAAATGTGCCAAGCTCGACCCCCTGCGACTTGGAGGACGTGGAGGAATCCACACCAACAGCTTTATCAGAACGTGCTGCTGACTCCTCCCCCCACTCTCCCCTGTCTCAAAGCCATGCCAGCCGGCACTGGGCTGGTGTCCCCTCACAACCACGCGTCCACCTGCAGCCTCGGCACAGGAACTGCTATGGAAGGCAGTCTGCAGATGCCAGCGGGTGAGGTGGGGTCAGGTCGGACTTGAGTGGGTTCTGAGCAGGGACCAGCTGCTTCACGAGCAGGTGTGTGAAGGCCGAGATGCACTCCTGGAGGAACGGAGTCTGTGTGGAGGCAGAGGCTTCCAGAGACGGGCATGGCGTGGCTCTGAGCCCAGGAATGCCAAGATGGCTGGCAGCCACGGAGAGGTGTGGGGCAGAGAGGGACGAGGCTTCCCCAGAGCCTGCAAGGCCGACCCAGCTCTCCTGGTGCCTTGATTTCACACTGGTGGCCCCCAGGGCTCTTAGGGAATGTTTTCTTCCTTGAAGCGCCCAGTCTGTGGCAGACCCAGAAATCCTACACAAGCATCAACCCAGAGCAGGGCCTGTGCACCGTGCAGCGGTCACCCCTGCGGCCCCTGACTTCACCTCTGAAATCCTGCACGAGGACTGAGGTCATCGACCCAGAGCAGGACCTGTGCACCGTGCAGCGGTCACCCCTGCGGCCCCTGACTTCACCTCTGAAATCCTGCACGAGGACTGAGGTCATCGACCCAGAGCAGGACCTGTGCACCGTGCAGCGGTCACCCCTGCGGCCCCTGACTTCACCTCTGAAATCCTGCACGAGGACTGAGGTCATTGACCCAGAGCAGGACCTGTGCACCGTGCAGCGGTCACCCCTGCGGCCCCTGACTTCACCTCTGAAATCCTGCACGAGGACTGAGGTCATCGACCCAGAGCAGGGCCTGTGCACCGTGCAGGGCTCACCTCTCCTGTCCCTGACTTCACCTCTCGCAGTGTGCCTTGTGTCGTGTCTCACCCCACCAAGAGCAGTGAGCATGGTTCATCCAACCGTCCGCCCACAGTATCTAGTACTGCATTCAGCTTTGCTTCACAGATGGTCGTGCTTGGTGTGAAGCACTTCAAATCCTCCTCTTCTGACTCTTGCCGCAGTGTTGAGTTTGTGAAAGCTTTGACCGGCACAGGTGCATCTAGTGCCCCTCGCCCGCAGCCGTCCCCGCCACGTTCTGTGCTCCAGGCTACCCTGACTCCCAGTATGGGCTGCCATGGGAATGTGCAGCTGCCCCTCAGGCTGCAGACTTCATGCCTATGGGCCCACGTGGTTTCAGGGTGATGGGGTCATCAGCTAAAGCACCGATCTTCGCTGCTGCTTCACGGCACTGAGAGGCCAGGCTCTGCCACAGGACAGAGTCCAGCCTGAGCCCAGCCCAGGTTAGCGGGCAGAAGGGCCTCGGCATGGGAGAAAGCAGCACTTAAGTAAAGGTAGGCGACAACAGACACATGAAGTCCAGACTGGAGGGGTGCAGACCTTACTTACAGCAAGGAGAGAGCGAGAGCGAGAGCGAGAGCGAGAGAGAGAGCTCCTTGCAACGTGTATGTATTCCATAGCCCGTGGTCTTTAGCTGTCATGGGCAGTGTGACCACACACTCCTCACCTTCCTGCGATGGGAAGTTCTCAACCCCTCTCCTGGGCTCTGGAATGCGGAAAATCAGGCTGTGCCTGAGGATCACGGATGCGGGCTCTAAAGCAGCAGGATGGAGTGCACGCTGGTCCAGGACCAGGGTAGACAGACGCTCCTGGTCAGTGAGCCCAGCACAGGCCCTGAGCGCTCCCGTCTCCTGGTTAGGCCATGTTCCTGGCCCACGGCCTGTTCTCACACAGCTCAGCAGTTGACAGACTGCACATGGCTGCCTCCCAGCAGCCACAATCCACGAAGCGCTTCTCAAAGTCGCACTAATTGTCCAAAACAGTGGAGAGTTGGGTAACGTACAATATTCTTGCATTTCTTCCTCCCTGAATTTCCTAATCTTCCACAGTGCTCCTAAAGTAAATATCCACACAGAAGACGTTGTCTCAGGGCAGGTGTGGTGGTGCGGTAGGTAAGCTGTCACTTGAGTGCCATGCTGAGCTCAGCCTGACACTGAGTCCTGCGCCGGCCTCCGATCCAGTTTCCTGTTAATGTGCGCCTGTGAGGCATCGGTGATGGCTCAAGTACTTGGGTCCCATCTGGGAGTCCTGGGTGGAGTTCTTGCTCCTGGATTCAGCCTGACCCAGCCATGGCTATTGTGGGGCTTTGGGGAAGTGGACCAGCAAATGGAAGATCTCTCTCTCTCTCTCTTTCTCCCTCTCTCCCCATAAATAAGATAAATAATACACTTTAAAAAACACATTGTCTCAGATTCTGCTCTGTGGGAAACCCAGATTGACCATTACGGACATTAAAATCAGCCCTAGTCAGATGCTAGTTTTGCCAGTAAGTGGGAATACAGTGGCTCCTTCTCTGGGATGTGACCAGGGTGGTGACCAGGGTGGTGAGGGCGTCTAGCCTGCAGTTCATCACAACTCTGAGCTGCTCCCCTGTGAGGGCGAGGAAAGGTTTCAAACAGAAGGTGATGGGTTAGGTGGAAAGGAAACCATCAGGGGAGGTCAGGTGGAATTTTAAGCATGTTTAACACAGCTGGACTTGGTTAGGTGCTTCGGCATCTTGAGGAGCGTGTGGTCCAGCTCAGCCGTAGTCCCCGCGTGGGCTCTGGAGGCTGAAATCCCCCTCCTGGCTAAAGGAGGCCTCCTGTCCTGCAGCTGCAGGGAGAGCAGAAAAACAGGCCCAGGGTTTGGCTGACAGGATGGCAGAGCTTCGGAGCGATGGCGTTCCCATGGCAAAGGCAGATGCGGACTTCCCGGTGTGGCACATCTCCTGTGGCACAAGCGTGCCTCAGAAGCTGAGGGGAGCCGGGGTGGGGATAGCCGGGCAGTGCAGCCGGGATCGGCCATCCAGGTTCCCTGGAGCCTTTCAGGAATCCAGAAGCAGCCCCTGCTCTGGGAGCGAAGCCTCTCCTTGCTCAGAGACCCAGCCCAGACCTCAGTGAGGGAGGTGCCTGCAGTATGAAACCCTCCTCTTTAGGACCTGCCCTGTGCCTCGCTGCCTACGTCGGCTCTCTGGGCAGCTTGTGTGGGAGACGAAATCCCCGCTGTTGGAAGCACCGCGAGAGCTTTGCCCCACACGTGGCAGCAGGAAGGCAGAGAAGTGTCGGGGAGCACATGAGGACGGCTGGACAAATGTGGGCGCTACCGAGTGGTGAGGCTGGAGAGAGGAGACGTTTTTGCCGTGAAGTTCTCTTTCCTGACTTGTCCTGGTCGGCACCCCCAGAGCTGATCCTCAGATGCCCATGGGGCACAGGGGCTACAGCAAAGGAGAGGGAAACCTGCACTTCCTCGCCATGGTTTGGGGAGGAAGTCAGGAGCCACGGGAGGCGGTGGCAATGTTCGAGGGCGCCACTCACTGAGAGAGTGAGGACACTGTGTGCTCAGGACACCCAGAAGCTCAGTGACTGTCCCTTGCAGGCCTAGAAATGGCAGTGGGATGTTAGGACCTGGGGCTCCGGGGGAAAGGCCGGGGCAAAGTGGCTGCGCTTCGCTGTGCTCTGAGAGGCAGCGTGGGAATGGCGGTCATGGTGAGCAGGAACAGGGAGCTCCGTGGAGAATGTGGTGAAGGCTAAGAGAGCGAGGCCTAAGGGGGGCCACACGGGGTGGGCATAGAGATGATAGGGGCGGGCGAGAGGGAGAGAGAGAGAAACCGGGGCAATTGTAGACCACACATCACTCTCTAAATGGAAGTCAATGCATAGCCATAGAACCCACGAGCTAAGGGAAGCTGTCTCTGGAGGAAAAACGTGCGCCTCTGCAGGAAGGCACCAGCCATTGCCCTGCCAGCTGCCAGCGCAGTCTGCAGCCGTTTGTCAGGAAGCAGCAGACCTGGAAACGGAGGAGGCTGCCCGCACACAGAGCGCACATGGGTCCAAGACGCCACGTGGCCTTCAGCTTGGGGCTGGGAACTAGTGGGGGTGGGGGCTTAAATCGGCTTCTGGCCGTTTCGCGTCAGAATGATCGGATTCGTCGGCGGTCCTGGTTAGATCAGGACATACTCTTCCAGCGTACCTTGTGACAATGGACTTAATTCGTGTCATGGTTCTCATGTGGGTTCCTTGACTGTGCAGTAAAGTCATCAGGATAGGAAGGGCCAACATTGCCAAAGCTTTCCCAGCTCCTCAGGCAAAGATCAGAATCAGAATGAACGCCCCACCCTCAGGGGAGTTCTGGGGCGCGGAGGAGTCTACGGAAGCTGGCAGAACTTGCAGATCTTTCAGTGTTAGGGTGATGCCCATTGCACAATATGCACCTTGATGAGACGTCAACGCTTCTGTCTCTTCTTAGGGGACCATGAAAAGAGAGCCTGAGGAGGCAGGTTTGGGAGCTATGCATGGCCCCAGCGTCCTAGGCCCTGTCTCTTGAAGATTGATTTACCCACTGCAAGTGTTAAGTCTGTCATTGTGGAATCTCTGGTGTGGCATCACCCTTCTAGATGACTTGCAAAAAGTTGTTAAAAGGTTGATCTTATCCCATTCTTTTCACCTGTAGACACCAGGGAGTGTTCTTCCCAACTGCAGTGGGCACTAACTGGAGACAGAAGTTTGTCATAATGTCCAGGGGCTAACATCTTCCAGAAGCATCCTGCAGCGTCGGTACGATACCCTGATTGCTTGAGACCAAGGAACCCATTTTATGGACATTTAACTTATAGTACAATATAACTTCCCTCAGAGGCCGATGGTCCAAGCTGATGACAGACAAGACTGATAAAGTCTTAATCAAGACACCAATTCAAGTAGATGTGATCAGACATTGATCAACCGACAAAGGTAATATCCATCTTATATCCACAGCCTTTCAGTCCCTCAAGATTATTGATATGAAAAAATGAGTTTTTGTTAAAAAGCATTACATCGTGTGAGGTGAATATGGGTTTGTGTGTATGTATGTGTGTAATCAGGGAGATAGCGTGTTTGTTAGACTTTCAAGGGAAAGATGCCACCTGTCTATGTATCACGTGGCAAAATGGGGCCCCTGGTTATGGGCTACACTACGAGGAGCAATAGTGAGAGTCTTAGCACTGGTGCTGGGCTCCTAAAGGCTTACCTTCCCTCATGGAGAATTCTACTCTTAGGACCTGTCTCAGTTTGCTTTCTGTTGCTCTAGCGAAATAGCTGATACTGGGTACTTAAAAAGCAAAGGGGTTTATTTAGTTCATACTTTCGGGGATTGGCAGTAGGAGTTCAGACCTCTGCGTCAGGCCATCCTTGGTGGGCGTCTTCTTGCGTTATAGCATGGTGGGTGGGAGAAAGCATGTGTGAAAGGCAGAGCACAGAGAGTCAGAGTCACAGTGTGGGTTGGGGGAGAAAGAGAGGGAGAGAGAGAATAAATATGAATCTTCCATCCACTGGTTCACTCCCCAATGTCCCCGATGGCCAGGATTGGGCCAGGCTGAATCCACGAGCCAGGAGCTTCTTCCAGGCTTCTCACGTTGGTGCAGGGGCCTAAAGACACGGGCATTCCTCTGCTGCTTTCCCAGGTGCATTAGCAGGGAGCTGTATTGGAAGTGGAACAGCAAAGACTTGAACTGGTGTCCATATGGGATGCCAGTCCTGTGGGCAGCAGCTTTATCCATTATGCCACAGTGCCAGCCTGAGAACTAACCCCCTTTGGGAGACCCTGACCACTTCTGTATTACTCACCCACTCCAGTGACACTCCCCCACTCTTGAGAACTCACCCCCTCTGTGAGAACTCACCCACTTTGGGAGACCCTGACCACTTTGTACGAACTCAGCCACCCCTGTGAGACCTCAGCCATTCCTGTGAGATCACTCCCAGTGCTGGGAGAACTCCTCTGCTCGTGTGAAAACTCACTTCCTTCTCTGGGACCTCACCCACTCCCGTAAGAACTCACCCGTCTGTGAGAACTCCCTCTCAGGGAGCTACCCCACCGGGGAGATCCCCTCTCCCCGAGAGGGAGTTCCCACAGAAGAACTAGCCTACTCCTGTGAGAACCCACACACTGCTGACACCACCCCCACTCCTGTGAAAGCTCCTCACTCATGTGGGAACTCCCCCACTCCAGGAAACTCCCCCACTCCTGCGAGAACTCACCCACTCCAGGAAACTCCCCCACTCCTGTGAGACCTCACCCACTCCTGAGAGACCTCACCCACTCCTGTGAGAACTCACTCTTGTGGTAACTCACCCACTCCTGTGGGAAGTTAGATGCTCATGTGAGAACCAATGGGCTCCTGTGAGACCTCACCCACTCTGTGAGAACTCACCAATTCCAGGAAACTCCCCCACTCCTGTGAGAACCTAGTCACTCGGGGAGACTCCAGCCATCCTGTGAGACCTCACCCACTCCTGTGAGAACCTAGTCACTCGGGGAGACTCCAGCCATCCTGTGAAACCTCACCCACTCCTGTGAGAACCTAGTCACTCGGGGAGACTCCAGCCATCCTGTGAGACCTCACCCACTCCTGTGAGAACCTAGTCACTCGGGGAGACTCCAGCCATCCTGTGAGACCTCACCCATTCCTGTGAGAACCTAGTCACTCGGGGAGACTCCAGCCATCCTGTGAGACCTCACCCATTCCTGTGAGAACCTAGTTACTCGGGGAGACTCCAGCCATCCTGTGAGACCTCACCCATTACTGTGAGAACTCACTTCCTCCTGTGAGACCTCACCCACTCCTGTGGGAACTCACCCATCCCTGAGAGAACTCACCCACAGCTGTGAGAACAACTGGGACTCAGACCTATTTCTGTGAGGTCTTAACCACTACTGTGTGAATGCACCCAATCCCCTGAGAATTCGCCCACTCCTGAGAGAACTCACCCACTCCTGAGAGAACTCACACCCACATGTGTGAGAACTCACTCACACCTGAGAACTCACCTACTCCTGTGGGAACTCACCCACTCCTGAGAGAACTCACTCACGCCTGTGAGAACACACTCACGTGTGAGAACTCACTCACACCTGAGAACTCACCTACTCCTATAAGACCTTAACCACACCTGAGAGAACTCACCTATTCCTCTGAGGTCTTACCCACTCCTGTGAGGATGCACCCTCTCCTGTGAGAACTCACCCACACTGGAGAGAACTCACTGACTCCCGGGAGACCTCACCCACTCCTGAGAGAACTCACCCATTCCAGGAGATCGCATCAACTCCTCTGGACACTAACATCTGTGAGAACTCACTCAGCTCTGTGTGAAATTAGCCACTCCTGGGAGACCTCACACACGTCTGTGAGAAGTAACCACCCCACCCCGTGAGAGCTCACCCACTCCTGAGAGAACTAACCCACTCTGGGGGACGAACACTAAACCCTTCCAATCATGCTGTTCCCATGCGCACATCACCTTCTCCTAGGACTCAGCCCTTGAGGACCCACCACCTGTTAATCCATTGCCTTGGACACCAGGTGCCCTGCATGTGACTATTCGAGGGGACAAAATGTGCTAAAGCATTGTATCTTCCTGATAGAGACCCTCTGCAGATTTCAGCCCACTCCATGAGGAGGGACTTCTGCCCAACGGGGAGACCTGATCCACTCTGGAGCTCCTGAATTCCCCTGCAGCCGCACCCATCAGCTCCCCAGCACCCAGCTCCGCCAGAGGCCATGGGGAACTCCAGCCAGGGATGCTCATTAAACCAGGGGTGACTTTCAGAGAGTCTTGTTCTGATTGGCAACTGCTTTGCTGTCTCACTCTCTTCTCCTTTGGAGACGTCTGCTCTCAGCTGTCACTCCAGTTTCCACACATGCACAGCATTGCCTGGGTAACCAGTGCCTGGCCCTGGTGCTTGAACAGGTTTCGGGCTCTCGCTGAGTTTTGTGGACATCCTCTTCACCTGCTCTGCTGTAGTGGGAGGAGAAGCAGACCTGAAGGTCGCTGTCACTGCACAAAGCTGGAGGCCGTGTGAGGCTGACCCAGGCCGTGGGTGTTCACCAGAGATGGGGTGAGGCAAAGCTCTGAGAGCACACCCGCTGCTCAGGTCATTCTGACCGCCTCATTTCACAGTGAGATGGGCACAGTCCTGGCTGACAACGCCGCTCTAGAGGATGGCTGTGGAATACACTTTTGCCACAGTGCAACCAAATGCAAGCATCCGAGTTCAACGAGAAACAGTACGATAGGATTTCTTTTTTTTTTTTTCTTTTTCTTTTTGACAGGCAGAGTGGACAGTGAGAGAGACAGAGAGAAAGGTCTTCCTTTGCTGTTGGTTCACCCTCCAATGGCCGCTGCCGCTGGCGCACTGTGCTGATCCGGAGGCAGAAGCCAGCTGCTTCTCCTGGTCTCCCATGGGGTGCAGGGCCCAAGCACTTGGGCCATCCTCCACTGCACTGCCGGGCCACATCAGAGAGCTGGCCTGGAAGAGGGGCAACCGGGATAGAATCCGGTGCCCCGACCGGGACTAGAACCTGGTGTGCCGGCGCCACAGGTGGAGGATTAGCCTATTAAGCCATGACGCTGGCCTATGATAGGATTTCTTTTTCAGCATTTAGAGTCCCTAATGTACTTCAGGGTGGTTCAAATAGACATGTATTTGCATTTAGACATTAACAACTGGAATTTAATTATATATTCTTGGTATACTAAATGTGCACTGGTCGGGAGGTCATTGAATTCTCTCTGTAATGAAGATATTCTAGGAAATGTTCACAGGACACTGCCTGAGGAACGCAATGCAAGGCGGCATTGCATCTCCCAGGTTCGTGTGTCGTCTTGTGAGCTGGACATAGCACAGCCTGTGCTCTAGGCCTCTCAGCTTGCTCTTTGCAGCCTCTGAGCCAGGCCCAGACCTCACTACTCTGTGTGGGACAGGGGACGGCGCTCCTCATCCTTCCTACAGTCCAGGGCTGACCTCTTCTCCTTGGGCCTGGCTCCTGTCTCCCGACACCCGTGAGCCTGCACACCCGAGACGGGTGAACCAACCTCCTCTCTGTCATACTGGGAATGAGCTCAAGAAGCAGCAGCATCTACAGCAGCAAAGGGGACAGCGAAGGGAGGCCTCTGCTGCTGGGTGGAAGAAGCAAGCTGAGCAGGGACTGCTGCGACCTCGACCGTGTGGGCTCTCGGCTCTGCAGAGACAGGTGCACGCCAGCAATCACTTCCGTCGAATGCATTTAACCCCCTGCATTGCTGCTTCCTCCTCCTCTGCTTCCTCTCTCACTTCACTCTGTAGAGAAAGGTTTGGCTGCAGCTTCACCATGTGCGTTTACTACATTGATCCATTGTCAGGGGCAGTGTTGTTGCAGCGTGGTTAGAGATGCTTGTCTGTGCATTTTCTTAATTGTGGAATCTGATGCAAATGTAATATATACCAAGTATGTTTGGGTGCTCCAGTCTCCTTTCGTTGGCTAACACGTCTTTTCTTGTTCTGCTAAAATGTCAACTTCATTTACCTTGGACGGTAAAGGTGCTAGGATGAGAGGACCAGGCTTTTGTTGATCTAGGAATTAAAAATCCATTGGCTCCCTACCCTCGTTGTCGGAGCCGTGATCATCAAACCAAATGTCATGCTATGCAATCTGTCTTAGGCTTTAACGTACTGTTAATATCTGAACTCCAAGGGCTGACCTGTGGCACAGCAGGTTAAGCCTTCATCACGTGTTGGGGTGATGGGATTGAGTCCTCCTCCACTTCCTTTCCAGCTTCCTGTTGATGTGTCCCTGGGGGGCAGCAGACGAAGGCTCAAGCGCTTGAGTCCCTCCAGCCCAGAGGGGAAATGTGGATGTTCCTGGCTCCTGGCTTGGGAATGGTCCAGCCTTGGCTCTTGTGCATATTTTGGGAGGGAACAAATAGATAGCTGATAACTTCAATCTCTCTCTCCTCCTTTCAAATAAACAACCAGTAAATAAAATCTCTCACCGAGGCTTAACTGACTAGGAATTTTGAATGTCCCTGTGTGTGTGTGTACTCTGATATGCTTATTATTTCTCCAGCAATAGCTCTCTTTCTCCTGCAGTGTTGTGTGATCCCTTGAGGGTAAATATACTGCTTCAATTCATGACAGCCACTTTGACAGCCACTGCAGCAGCCGTCTTGACCTCAGACCATCACAACACCAGGAAACAGAGGGGGAAGTGGAAGCCAAGCAGCCCCACAGTTTTGAGGCGTCGTCGGCTCCCAGGTGTCCAGATCACCCTACTCATGGTCTCCGTGGGTGCCGCTCTGTTCCCTGGGTGCAGGGCCTCGTGGTGCTCTGAGGAGAGGCCTCTGAATACATCGATTCTCACTCAAAACCATCTTTTTTGGACTTTTCCTCTCATTTTTGGGCAAACTGATGAATTCTGTTAAAACATTAGGTCTTCCAAAGGTTATCTTTAGATGGATTCAACTGTTTCAACGAACGCATGTTGGAAAACATTTGTTCTGAATGTGTGTGTCTATACACACACACACACACCATGGGGAAGAAGAACCATGAGGTGGGTTCAGAGTTTGGAGAAGGACTTGCTCAGCATGCCGGATGTGGGTCCTCTCCCTGTGGGGTGCACAGCCACACAGATGCTGAAGGCCGCCCGCCCATTGGCCTTAGCCCTGCATCCCTCCAGCAAGAGCAAGGCCCAGGGCCACAGTGGTCAGGCTGCCCAGGAGGAGATGGGAAGTCACATCTACATGCATTTGTGTGTGGCATTCATCTGTTCTTTTTGTCCACAGTAACCAGCAGCTGGGTCCTCCGCCCTGCCCTCCAGTCTGCTCAGCTGAGCCAAGTTCTTCTGGTACGGATGAGAGTGACCCGCTCTGAGTTTGACCTCTTGGTGCCCTTCTTTCTAGTGACTCCTCTGATAGACAAGCACTCCAGGATCCCGGCGCTTGGTCGTGGGTGCCCAGGCTCTCTCTCCGAGGCACAAGCCTGCTTGCTCACCTCTTAAGGTTACGAGGCCCGTCTTCACGCCTGCTCTGTTCCCTCCCAGGAGCCCAGTGCCTGTGCAAGTGTCCACAAAGGCTGCATCTCCAACGTAGGAGGAGAGGCCATTCAAAGATGTAGCAAACATGCCACATAGCCACGGATTATTTGTCTTCAGAAACTGCTCCCATGGGTCGCCTTCACGGTGCGATGCTGTGTCCGCACACTCGGTCTCACGTGCTGACAATGCTGGTGCACAGCTGGCTGGAGGGGCTCTGACTAAGCAGTGCTCGGCTCCTCGGTGCTCCGGCTTCCAACAGGGACTCATTCAGCGAGGACTGGGAATACATAAAGCGTATTGCCACAGGAGTCTCTTCTGGGCCCTGGTGATGCTAACTTATTCAAACATAGACATCAGGGCAGTGTGGATCTGAAGACTCGAGGGGTTTTGCCAGTCTCTCTCTGTAGACTGCCCTTTTATTGAAGACCCAGCCGTGGCTGATGTGATGTCTCCTTGTTGACTCTTTCCTTTTCTGTGAAGTTATTTCTCACTTCATGATCATTGTCATCTCCAGTGTGTCATCAAAGTTTTTTTTAATAGAGTTAGACAGTGAGAGAGAGAGAGAGAGAGAGACAGAGAGAGAGAGACAGAGAGATAGGTCTTCCCTCCGTTGGTTCACCCCCGAAAATGGCCACCATGGCCGGAGCTATGCCGATCCGAAGCCAGGAGCTAGGTGCTTCCTCCTGGTCTCCCATGCTGGTGTAGGGGCCCAAGCACTTGGGCCATCCTCCACTGCCCTCCCAGGCCACAGCAGAGAGCTGGCCTGGAAGAGGAGCAACCGGGACTAGAACCTGGCACCAGTATGGGATGCTGGTGCTGCAGGTGGAGGATTCACCAAGTGAGACGCGGTGCCGGCTCCATCGTCATCCAAGTTTTAAAGCCTACATCTAGTGTGCACCAACAAAGCAAATTGCTATTGTTTGGCCTAGAGTTCAAGCTTTCATGGTATGGATGATTTTTAGGGAAAAAAGCTGTGATCTCTCGGCATTCAGGAATGCATGTTTCTGTCAGATGTGTTGTTTCTCAGTTGCAGCCAAGGAAGTTGCTTCAGGAATGCTAGCGACCCCTCGGTTACCTGTGCCCTTGGGTACACATGGTGCAGCGTGGGCCCCGGGAGGGAACAGAGAGGGAGGGCCCTGCGGTCACAGAGAAGGGACCTGGGGAGTCCAAGTCCAGGCACATCCTTGCAGGACTGAGCAGCCAGGGCACAAGCAAAGCCATTTGCTGGCTGCACTGAGCCAATGCCTAACAAGTCTCCAGATCCACCTGGCACCGGCCTGAGTCCTTCCTGCCTGAAGAAAAGATGACAACCACAGCAAGGTGCTGAGAGACACCGCACTCAGTGTAGACACTGTGCTCAGGGGAGACAGCGTGCACAGGGGAGACAGCGCGCTCAGGGGAGACACCACGCTCAGGGGAGACACCGCACTCAGAGGAGACACCGTGCTCAGGGGAGACACTGTGCTTAGGGGAGACACCATGCTCAGGGGAGACACTGCGCACAGGGGAGACAGCGCGCTCAGGGGAGACACCACGCTCAGGGGAGACACCGCACTCAGAGGAGACACTGTGCTCAGGGGAGACACCACGCACAGGGGAGACACCGCGCTCAGGGGAGACACCGCGCACAGGGGAGACAGCGCGCTCAGGGGAGACACCACACTCAGGGGAGACACTGTGCTCAGGGGAGACACTGCACAGAGGGGAGACACCACGCTCAGGGGAGACACCACGCACAGGGGAGACACCATGCTCAGGGGAGACACCGTGCTCAGGGGAGACACCGCGCACAGTGGAGACACCGTGCTCAGGGGAGACACAGGAGACACTGAGCTCAGGGGAGACACAGGAGACACCGCGCTCAGGGGAGACACTGCACTCAGGGGAGACACAGGAGACACTGAGCTCAGGGGAGACACAGGAGACACTGCGTTCAGGGGAGACACCGCGCTCAGGGGAGACACTGTGCTCAGGGGAGACACCACACACAGGGGAGACACCACGCTCAGGGGAGACACCACGCTCAGGGGAGACACCGTGCTCAGGGGAGACACTGAGCACAGTGGAGACACCACGCTCAGGGAAGACACTGTGCACAGTGGAGACACCGCGCTCAGGGGAGACACAGGAGACACCGCGCTCAGGGGAGACACCGCGCTCAGGGGAGACACAGGAGACACTGCACTCAGGGGAGACACAGGAGACACCGCGCTCAGGGGAGACACCGCGCTCAGGGGAGACACAGGAGACACTGAGCTCAGGGGAGACACAGGAGACACCGCACTCAGGGGAGACACAGGAGACACCGTGCTCAGGGGAGACACAGGAAACACTGCGCTCAGGGGAGATACCACACAGAGGGGAGACACCGCGCTCAGGGGAGAGACCACACAGAGGGAAGACACTGTGCTCAGGGGAGACACAGGAGACACCGCGCTCAGGGGAGACACAGGAGACACCGCGCTCAGGGGAGACACCACACAGAGGGGAGACACCGCGCTCAGGGGAGAGACCACACAGAGGGGAGACACCACGCTCAGGGGAGACACAGGAGACACCGCGCTCAGGGGAGACACAGGAGACACCGCGCTCAGGGGAGATACCACACAGAGGGGAGACACCGCGCTCAGGGGAGACACAGGAGACACCGCGCTCAGGGGAGACACAGGAGACACCGCGCTCAGGGGAGACACCACATGGACACAGGAGACACTGTGCTGACTCAAGAGACACCGTGCTGGCACAGGAGACATCACATGGGTGCAGGAGGTATCACACAGACGCAGGAGGCTCTGTGCTGGCACCGGAGACAGCACAAGGACAGAAGCCACCGTGCTGACACGGTCTGGAGCCGTGGCTGTACACCTGCCGCATCTCTGAAAGGGAGCCTTGGGCCACCTTCCCTACATTTGTTCATCTCACATGACCGCCTACGGAACAAACAGTACCCTCTTACCTGGTCAGTCACCTCTGCTCTGCGCCCTGCGGGCCACATAGGCTGCAGAGTCCCCTCGCCTCCTGTCTGCCCACAAGGCTCCCACCCACGCCGTTTCCGGAGTGGGAGAGCTGGTCTCCTGCCGTCCGCTGTGTCCGCTGAATCCTCTTCCCTTTTGCATGTTCTATCATGTTTGCGATCATGACGTCCCAACACTACTGTGCGCCTGAGGCTAAAACAAGACCCAGTGAAAAGGATGTAAAAGTAGAGCGTAAGGATCCTCCGTGTCACACACCTGCCGCTCACGGTCTCTGTGAGCAGTGCATTCCAGGGCCTATGTTGACTGCTTTGTATGGAATACAAAGATGCTGTGCCCTGATTCTTCCTTCCGCCTCTGATGTTTGCTCGTTTCATTCATTCATTATTTTTCTGTTGCTGTGATTTCTATTCCACTCTGCGATCACGTCTTCTTTACTTTGTAAGCCAATTGTAACAACTGAAAAAACATAGTATTGTCATCATGAAAATGCTATTTTCTATAGAACTAATGTTTCACTCCGAGCCATGAACAGTGACGGCACATCCGTGGGGAGCCAAGCCTGTGGGGCGAAGTAGCTCATTGGAACTCGGGTGGGTGGCAGTGGACAGGGCTCCGGGGCTGTCTCGTTCACTCCAGCCCACTGCCCCTGTTACAAGTGCTGAGCCCCTGGGGAGTGGCTCACACACGTGCAGTCCCGGAGGCAGGCATGCACCTGTCTCCCTTCCTCTCTCCTTCAAGGGATCTGCACGGACCAGCAGACCCGGAGGAGGGTGGAGGAGAAAGCCCCAAACTGAGGGTGGAGGAGCAGAAAGTGGGATCCTGGTTGGTGGACAGAAAGTGGGATCCTGGTGCCACGTGGAGCAGCAGGGCCAGAGCTACGTCACCCACCTCATGGGGGAGGAAGCTAGAGCAAAATTCTCACCAGACCCCCCCCCCCACACACACACCAGAATTCTTGTCACTGGGTACCTGGAGCTCGGGTGACAGGGTGGCCTCCCCTGTTACACAGCTCGACTACTGCCCAAGGACAATGCTGTGCCCACCGTCCTCCGCCAATCCTTCTCCCCACTTGCTTGCTCGCACTTCTCCTGAACTCCTCCAATATAACCTGGAATTCCTAATACCGCATTTGGCCTAAATTTTATCATATGCCTTCTCTTCCCTTCTTCCCCACTCCCCTACCCTCTGCCCTTTGTGGCTGGTACATTCCCCGCCATCACCCCAGGCCTTCAGTCCGTCCTACCTGACTGTCCAGGTGGACACCAGCATCCATGGTCACCGCCATCACACAAGATTTAGAGGTGCAAACACCCCGTCTGTGTGAGGGCCCCCTCCTTGTGTCCTCCAAGTGGGAGGGCAGGCTCTGCCCCAGGAGGTGGCGCACAAGGTATGAATTCAGCCCAGTGGGTGAGGCCGGCCGTGGGGCTGCACATGAGGGCCAGGGGCTTGGGTGGTGTAAAGAGGGCCCTCTCCCTTCCTCATCTCCTCTCCACCTGCTGGGGGCCTTTCCTGTCCCCTGTGGCTCCCTGGGCCCCAGGTCTTGCCCCAGAGCAGAGTCCTGGTCAGATAAACATTGTCCTCCGGGAGTAGCTCCTTGTGCATGTGTGATTGTGTTTCTGTTTGGGTGTTTGTATATGTGTGTGTCTCTGTGTTTGTGTATGTATGTGTGTCTCTGTATATGTGTGTGTATCTCTGTGTTTGTGTATGTGTGTGCATGTGTCTATGCCTTTCTGTGTGTGTGTGTGTGAGAGTCAGATGGCCCCGTCCTGTGTCCTAGAAGCTAGAAGGAGCCGCCTTCCATTAAGGATTTTTTGTTTGTTTTTTTAAAGATGTATTTATTTATTTGAAAGACAGAGTTAGAGAGGCAGAGGCAGAGAGGGAGAGAGAGAGGTCCATTAAGTGTTGATGCCTTGAATTGTAACGTAGTCAGATTCACATCTTTTAACCACCTGCTCATGTATTCTGTTCAGATATTCTTGAATAACTTTGGTCAGCTTTTCACCTTCTTTTCCCCCCAAACTGCTATTATTGTAGCAAATTACGGTCCCTCAAGTGGAAGCCTGGGGATTTTAGGTGGGACGAGTATCCTGCCCTTAATCTCCAGGAGCCACTGCACGTGTGATGTGAGGAAGCCCCGTGGGCCTGACCGGGCTTGCGTGGAGCCCCTCCCCCAGGCAGCCCCCAGCCCCCAGCCCCAGATGGTGGCCCCCTGACCGCCCAGCATTTGCCTGCTCTGGGGCCTGGAACTGCTCCCTTTGCCCACACAGCTTCCTGGCGCTCTCGCGGCCTTGTCTCGCTTCCCATCGGGTGCATCACAAGCTGTAGTTCTATTATTCTTATGGCTGCTCTGCGCGTCTGCCACCGTCACTGCACTGTGGGAGCCATGAGTGGACGACCTGCCTGAGCTGTGCCCAGTGAGCTTCGGGCTCTGGAGGGAGCAGAACGGGGGCGGCGGCCAGGCTGCAGGGGCAGCGGACCCTGTGTGCATCCCACCGTGGTGGCGTGGCTGGGACTGTCGGCTGGGGGGCAGTCCTTCCATGACGGCGATGAAGCCCTGTTGCCCAGCCTTGTGCTGTCTACCAGCCCCAGGCACAGCCCTGAGCGCTCGCTGCCTGGGTGGCAGCAAAGCCGGAGAGGCCTCTGGGCAGCCTCAGGGTTGCAAGGGCCGCACTGTGATACCTGCGCCCCCCCCCAGACACGCGGCCAGGCCGTGGGGCTCCTGCGCACCCTGTTCTCAGATGCAGAGGGCTGCGAGGCAGCCAGGAAGGAGAAGCGGCAGCCGCTCCAGGAGGTGGTGCAGAATCAACCCTGACGCTGGGAAGGAGGCTGAGCGTGAGCCGGCGGGCGCTGGGCAGAGCGTCCATCTCTGCAGGGCCCCTGGGTTGCCCTGGACGCAACTGGGGCATAAGCAGGCAGGACGCACCTCTGTGGCCAATGGGAATGAGCAGAAGACAGCAGCGGCCACTGCGTTTTGTGTTGTCTTCCTGTGGACACAGCGTCACAGCCACGCGGTGCAGAGGGCACAGCTCCCTTCTGGTCACGGAAAACCAACCCAGCTGTGTGGGACAAACTGGGAGTGACACGTGTGCATGATGGCATTTTTCATTGTGGGAGACATACATCTTCAACTCCAGATTATTTTCCATGATAATCAGCCAGGATTGATTGATCTTGAGTCTCAGAAAATACTTAATAATTGTTTGAAGTAGGGTTGATTATATGAAAATGATACATGAAGCAATCAGAGTTTGCTTTATTGAGTCTTTTGCTGTGTTTCAGTGAAATATGTGTGGTCTATGAAAACAGCACAATAGGAGATATTTCCAGTGTAGACAATAAATTGTAAACCTATTGTTCTCTCAGATACACGAATGCGGTATATTCTTATTTGTAAGTCACTCAGTTTTTCCCGTCCAAATCTGCACAAGGTTGGAGCGAGTCTTGGTTTTATCATGAAGACGTCCTCCGGCCAGAGTGAGCTCTTCTGCCGTAGGACTGTGCATTTCAGGTTGGAGCTGACGCAGCAGGTTCCGGCCCCGGCTGTGTGCAGCACCACGCGGTGGCCACCTGCTGGCCTGGTGTCGGGGTCCCCACCTGGGCACATTGCCGCACTGCCTGTGCCTCAGCTTCCTCACTTAGGAAATGGGATAGAAGCATTGGCTTTCTCAGGGGACTCGTAAAGACTCCGACGTTCCTGCAGTAGAGCTCTGCTCCAACGTCCGTCCCACAGGAAGTGCCCCAGCACCGGCAGAAAGCAGAACCCATCTGTGCCCGCATTCCCCGCTCAGGTCCGACGCCTGCGCTCTGTGATAGCAAGGACAGCGTCCTCCACCCCCAGGGGGCGAGGGGAGGTGCAGCACCAGCACTTCTTAAAGGAAAAGATAATAATAACAGCAGGTGAAGAGAAGTGGAGAATCCAGTTCTGGTGGGAGGTTCTTCCGGCCACGTGTTCAGCAGGACACCGGCCGCTGGCCGTTCACTGTCGTGGAACTGAGGGTGCAGCCAAGTACCTGGCACTACATTTGATTACTTCCTTTTTAATGAATTGAAATCAAGAGAGAGAGAGAGAGAGAGAGAGATCTACTGGTTCACTCCCCCAGATGCCTGCAATAGCCTGCTCTGGCCCAGACCAAAACCAGGAACCCAGAACTCCACCTCGGTCTCCCACGTGGATGGTGAGGACCCAAGCACTCGGATCATTGTCTGCTGCCTCCCAGGCACGTTAGCAGGGAGCTGGGTGGGAGGCGGGGTAGCTGGTACTCAAAATGGCAGTCTGAAGGGGGCAGGGGTGTTCCAAACAGTAGGCTGAGCCCACTGCGCCACCTTGGCCCCTTTTAAGGATCCATGTGACATCTGCACAAAAAGCATAAATTCTCAAGTAAATATAAGGTGCATAGGAAGTGACTTCAAAAAGCCCATGAAAAATGGAATTAATCAGGTTCCTGGGGCCGGCATTGTGGCATCGCAGGTTAAGCTGCCGCCTGCGGCCCCAGGCCCCCATGTGGGTGCCTGCTCATGTTAGAGTTGCACTTCCAATCCATCTCCCTTCAGATGCACCTCAGAAGGCAGCAGGGCATAGCCCAGGCCCTTGGGCCTCTGCACCCACGTGGGAGACCTGGAAGAAGCTCTTGGCTCCTGGCTTCCGCCTGGCCCAGTCCTGGCTGTACTGGCCATTTGGGGAGGGCACTAGCAGATGATCTATATCTCCTTGTCTCTCCCTCTGGCTGTAGCCACACCTGTCTTTTTCTTTTTTTTAAAGATTTATTTTATTTATTTGAAAGAGTTACAGAAAGAGGTAGAGCCAGAGAGAGAGAGAGAGAGAGAGAGAGAGGTCTTCCATCCTCTGGTTCACTCCCCAAATGACCACAACGGCCAGAGCTGAGCTGAGCTCATCCATTCTATGCACCTGATGTAACTGAGTGAGTCCTTAAAGAGACAGAGGGACCAGGCAGGGTCTCCTCGAAGGGGGCTGAGCTGGACGCTGGGCCTGTGGGAGCTGGCTATAAGGCTGGCAAGGACACGGGACCTTGGTCCTACAACAGTTCCCCATCTGAATGAGCTTCCACGAGGCCCCTGAGCTCCAGGAGAGAACCAGCCCTGGCTGACGTCTCGGTTTCCTCAGGGGGCGACACTGAGCACCCAGTCTTTGAATGAACGACTCCCCACAGGAGCTGAAAGAATACGCGATTGTAGCTTTCACCTGCCGCTCTTGGGGTAACGTGTCACTCGTCGGAGGAACGCAAGGCACGGACATCCATAGGAAGGAGTTGGGTGAGACCGTGAACAATCTCACAGTGACAAACCCAGGAGTCTTCTCTCTCCTCATCGCCAGGGGCCTCCTCTGAGACTCCTCATCACCTAAGTGTTGGATTTAGGTTCTGAGATCTGTTTTGGTTTGCACTTTCCACAGCGAGGCTTGGATGAATTGTTTAAAATTTTCAGGTCTGCACGGTCCAAGTCCAACTCTCATGCCCATGGGCACTTCATGAAATGTTTTAAAGAGGGTGATGTGTGCAGATGCTGCGTGGCCGGGTCTTGCCCTCCACTGGCACGGTGCCTGTCAACAGCGACTCGGCCAGCCTGGGACTCTCTGTGCTCCAGTGTTCTCAAAGAAGACGTTCACATTGCTGCTCAGGGAACCCACAGGCAATGTCACTTAGCAAAGTATTTGTTACCTATGTGTAAAGGCTTAGATACAGACATTGAGTAGAACATACAACAGAAAGTGAACAGGCTTTCACGGACCTACACCTAGAGGTGTGATTGTTCTATTTACAAAACGATCTCTTTACAATTTGTAGCCACAATTATTGGGACGTCTCAGGTAGGGCTACCTGGGCACGTTGCTCTGGGTGTCACCTGGACTGGATCAGTGTCAGCCAAGGGGCGTTTCCACCTGGAGATTAGGTTCCCTCCAAGCTCATTCTAGTCGCTGACAAAATCCACTTCCTTGCAATTGTAGGAAGATTTGTTGAAACACAAACAAAACTAAAGGAAAGTAAACCATCGTCCTCAACATGCTGAGTCTGAGAACCTGTGACTTGAGGTTCTCCGAGGTTTTTGGCAGCCCTGCGAGTACGTGAGGCCGAGAATATTGTTACTCACCGGACGCTGCGGACGGAACAGGAATCGCGGATGTGTAAATCTGAAGCTTTTGGCTGATGGATTACGGGTGGCGACCTGATCCGTTGTGGTGTCTGAGAGGTGAGCCTGGCGGACATCTTTTCGTCCCCCAGGGCTGTGTCCTGGCTCCCCACGTGAAGGTGCCTTTGCACCTGCTGTGCCACAGCCAGCCTGCACTGGGCACCAGATGGCGGGGCATTCTCCATTCGAACGATGAACCTGCACACTGGAAACTGAAATGAGTTATTTCCCGAAAAACCTTCCCAGTATTTCAGTTGAATTATGGAATGCTGACGGATACCCCTGACAGCTCTTATTTTTACACCTTATAGCTTAAGAAGAATTATGGAAATGGGATATGAATATTCTACTTTTTTGTCTACTGATGAATCTTAGGTTAGGTTCTCAGGATCCAGGACTCTGGCACCGTGGCACTTGGGATCTCTGAGGCTTGTGGATTTGTACAACATGCAAATGAAGGGTTTCAGGGAAAGCACATTCAAATTACACACTCCACGTTCAAAATAAAGGTGATTACAATCAACTCAAGGAAAAATCTAATGGTGCTCTGTGCTTGGCAAAAGAAGCCATTCAAAGCTTTAGATCTTGTCAGTGCTAATGAATACCCAGGGCAAAAAAAAAAAAAAAAAAAAAAAAAAGGCTGCATTGAGGATGCTCACATTTAAGGCTAGACTGGCTTCTAAAAAAGGGCTTTGCATTTCTAAAGAGACTTTCAGAAATGAGCTGCACCCTGTTCTTTGAGACGGGTAATTGGCCATTAGGCAATGAGCTCACTCCCTGTGATTTCAGAGACAATGAAGGTTTTCAGCGCCCAGAGCAGAGTGTGTGCAGCCGCGGCGTCCGGTCTGGTGCCCAGACACTGGACATTGCCTCTGACCCTGCACACAGAGCTGAGCTGTGGCAGCACACGGCTCGCCCTGAGGCTAGATTCCTCCAGCTGCCTGTGTCCTTACAGTTATGGCTGTAACCTTGAAAACCACAACGTTGACTGGGAAACGTCAGCTAGCACAAATGAGAAATAAGCATCGTATTTTACATATATGTTCACAATCTCTCCAAAATTAGTAAGATACTATGCACATTTTCCTATTTGCTAACTAAGTGTTCTGACAGGTGAAAACCCATAAGAACACAACAAAAATAAGAAGCCACTAAATCCATGTTATCTTTTTATAAATACCATTATTGCAAATGCGGGAATGATAAGTCACCATTGTGTTTCTTTGAAATTCTCTTGGCTGAATGTCTACCCAGCAATTTTGTTGCCTTACGTTATTGTGTCTTCTTTTATTTCCCCCACCTCTTTATGGAAAGGACTTCCTAAACCAGCAGGATAAGGAGCACACGCGGACTGGGAGCAGCCGTGGAGCCACTGGGCCCTCCCCTGGCTTGAGTGCAGGACACTAGACCAGGGTGGTGGCTGTGGAAGGGACAGATCAGGGCCCTCAGGGAAGCTTGGAGGAGGTGGGTTGTGATGGCCAGGAGGGCCCAACAAGGAAAAATTCAGTTCAAAACAGATTCAGAATTTCCCTTTGCATAGTAATTAATGCTGGGTGGGCAGACTAATGCGGCCCCAAGCCGCTCCTCCGGAAGAGTGGTTTCAGGGAGGTAAGAAGCTATTCCAAGGCAAGCCCCGGACTCCATCCTCTCCAGGGAAGCCCGCCGGCTGCTGCTCACAGCTGGGAGAGGGTTGTCTCCTAAGTTAAGGTGGAGGAGCAGTCTAAGGGGACTGGAGATGCCTTGGCTCATGTTGAACCAGGGGTTGCAGGGGGCAGTGAATTATTAAAAAAAATCCAAACAAAAGCAAAAAATTGACCTATCCATTATGGTCTATCCCTCAGCTGGTCATCATACCATTACTTAGAACAATGAATGAGATCTGCTGCCGAAGAACAGATACTAAAACGCGTGTCCGAGTGGAGACACAGCTGCTTTTCTCCATTTCAAAGGATTTATGGCAAAGTCCCAGACTGAGAGTGTGGTTGTGTCAATCCAGCTTATCAGAGGCACTGGACACATGGCCCTTGCTTTACTGACAATTCAATGGATCGTGGCCTGCAGCTGGTGTTAACTGGCCGGCACTGGCCCAGTGCATCTGGCCAGCCACACACCATTGCACTGTTTCCAGGGGATCATGCACCATACGTACCGTTGGGTGAGCTAAGCTCAGGAACTGGGAGTTGTTTCTGAATGAATCCTATAGACAGGGCAGGGCTGTGTCAAAATACCAGCAGGTGTAGCCATCTGGGGAACTTGGCGGAAGCAGGGAGAGACCCCACCACCGTAAACCATCCTCGACTTAGGTAAAAAGAAAGAGTGACGTTGAGTTGAGTCTGGTGTGAGGGGAAATCGCTAAGACATGTGTTTACTCACAACACTGAGCACTCTGTGGGCAACCATGGTCCCTTTATAGCCGTAAAAATTATGCTCTATGTTATTAACAAAAGCAAAGGAGATCGAGAAAGAGAAAGACTGAGTGAGAACGGGAGAGGAGAGCGGAGTGCCTTCCATGTGCCGAGGGGATCGCACGTGAGCGAGGGGCGTCAGCAGGGCCTCTCCAGATACTGACTGCTGCAATGCCGAATGCCAGGTTTATGAGCATGGGTGTTATTGTGAGAGCAGATGTTATTGTTTATCCATGTTCCACTATCACGAGGTTTTAGAATCCTCTGCTGCAAAACAGTGTTCTCTTTAAGTGGCTTTTAATTGTTAGCAGTAATGAGCGTTGTAACCTCACCTCTTCACAGAATGCTTAATCAAACAGTCTGCCAGCCACAGGCACTTCGGCATGGAGTCAACTCGTGGGGACAGGAGCACATCGTTCACTTTGGGGTGACATGGGACGGGGGGTGTGGTGGTGGTGGAGAGGTGTGAAGTTCCTGGGAGCGGAGGCCGGGCGTTCAGGTGCTGGGCCTTGTATGCCTCCACGTAGAATCCCGTGCTGTTCCCATGCCTTCATGGCGAGCTGGGCATGGACGTACACGGAGGCTGCAGTGGAAGGGAGGCGGGAACTAGACCATGCCGCACAGCCCAGAGACAAAGAGCAACCCGATGTAGCTGTGTTTCACAAACTCCAAGGAGCCTTGGTAGCCACTGCGTCCCCTGTCCCTAAGCAGAAGTCGTTCTTCGTGGTGAAACAAACAGAAACACCCATGTCACCAGCAAGCCCAACCTGCAGGTGTGTGCCTCGCAGGTGCACCTTGTGGTCCACGGATCAGCCAGCCACGGGCCTAGTGTGTGTTCCACGGAGTGTCAGCATGATGAGCATGCTGACTTACAGTGGTTTCCAAGACAGAGACACAGGCCGCCATGATGCAAAGTGCCCTGCCAAGTGTGTCCTGAAAACCCTGTGGCTCTTTGGCCACTGGGGTCTCCCCACACGGTGCTCCTGCTCAGCTCCTGTTGTGCTTCTGAGAATCTGGAGTCAGCAGAACTGGGGGAGATGCTCGCGCTCCATGTCTGTCATTGAGGGAAATGTTCTCTGGAGACGTGCACGCTCTGCCACGCGGAGCACGGGTAGTTTGTAGCAGAGCTTCAAGCCAGGACATGTGTGATTGCATCAATCTCATGTTCACGCTAAGCCACAGTGTCTAAGGACCTGCACAGATTGCACGGGAGCACTTCGGTACAAGAAGAAAACTGCCTCCCCTCAGAAGCAGGCGGCTGTAAGCCAGCACGGGGTGCAGACGGCACGGGGTGCAGACGGCACGGGGTGCAGATGGCATGGGGTGCAGACGGCACGGGGTGCAGACGGCACGGGGTGCAGACGGCATGGGACACAGATGGCACGGGGTGCAGACGGCACGGGGTGCAGACGGCATGGGACACAGATGGCACGGGGTGCAGACGGCACGGGGTGCAGACGGCATGGGACACAGATGGCACGGGGTGCAGACGGCACGGGGTGCAGACGGCATGGGACACAGATGGCACGGGGTGCAGACGGCACGGGGTGCAGACGGCATGGGACCCGGGAGCCTGCTCAGTCACCAGCAAAAACCGCTGCACTGGGAGCCACACTGAGAATCGACATTTAGGCTTAAGAGCACAGTGGATGAACTGCCCAGCTGTGCCCCGCTGATCTGCAGCCCGCTGTCCCCAGAAGGTGACGAAATGAGTGCTGTCAGGCACAGTAAGCACCACGGCCGCCTTCCGCTGGGACAGCTGCCTCTGGGTCACAGGCCACTGCTGCGGGTCACCCACCCACCCCGTCTCCACTACCCAGCTACAGCTGTCACTCACTCAGGAGCACAGGCACTAGGTTGTCACAGGCCACTGCTGCGGGTCATCCACCCACCCCAACTCCACCTACAGCCACAGCTGTCACTCACTCAGGAGCGCAGGCACTAGGTTGTCACAGGCCACTGCTGTGGGTCATCCACCCACCCCATCTCCACTACCCAGCCACAGCTGTCACTCACTCAGGAGCACAGGCGCTGGGGGTGTCTCAGGCCACTGCTGCGGGTCATCCACCCACCCCATCTCTACTACCCAGCCACAGCTGTCACTCACTCAGGAGCGCAGGCACTAGGTTGTCACAGGCCACTGCTGTGGGTCATCCACCCACCCCATCTCTACTACCCAGCCACAGCTGTCACTCACTCAGGAATACAGGCGCTGGGGGTGTCACAGGCCACTGCTGTGGGTCATCCACCCACCCCATCTCCACTACCCAGCTACAGCTGTCACTCACTCAGGAGCGCAGGTGCTGGGTGTGGTGCCCGGACTCTCCACTCCCACGGTTTGCAGTCACCACCGCCTTTCTCCCGCCTGTGGCTGTACGGAGTACTGGTCTACTTCTAATTCTGCAATCACAGACACCCCACGCGACCTCGTGAGGGATTTTTCTTTCTTTTTCATGTAATCCGCTGTAATGGAAAATCAGGCGCAGCCATCCAGGGTCGGCCAGGGCAGAGTGGACAGGCTTCCGTCCCCCTCTTCAAGTTGACCTCATTGTGTGCCTGAGGCTGGATAATCATCTCCTTGCTGATGTTTGCTCACAATGTTGTTTCATAATCTTAGAAAATCTGGTTTTCAAGACCCATGGACCAGAACGGGACAACCGTCTGTCTTGCCCCAGGAGCCCGTGGTCAGCACAGGAGAAAACTGAACGTGGCTTTGCCCAAGGCCAGCACTGTGCAGACTCTCAGAGAATGGCTGTCTGGAAAGTGTTGTCCCTCACCATGCAGCTCTGTTAGTGACTGCTCTCAGGTCTGAAAAATGGTGATTTCTGCAGGTACGATTGGATTTTCACCGCAAGTGACTGAGGTGGGGTGGGCCTGTCAGCGCTGCCACTCTACAGATGGAAAGCCCACTCAGGGAGCCAATGCCTTCCCCGTGAGGGAGTCCACTAACCGGAGCTGGGTTGGAATACCGCCCAGCTCCATCCACACGAGGCGCTGGGAGAATGCCCGGAGCAGCCAGCGTTTCCTCCCCCATCCCGGAGGCTGGGATCCCAGACCCAGCTGCTGGCAGATGAGGTGCCTGGGGGTCAGCTTCCTGCTGGCTGTGTCCTCAGTGGAGCAAAGGGCAAGGCTGCTCTCTGGGGCCTCTCTGAGGAAGCCCCCAGGACGCGACCTCCTCCCAAGGCCCCACTCCCTAATAATATTGGGCATTAGGATTTCAGCCAAAGAATTCAGGGCCATCGCTGACATCCGTCCATCACTGTGCCTTTGGCGCTAGACTTCTAATCTGCTGGGTTTCCCACCAGAGCAGGGGTTCCAGGGAAGATCTTCACTGAGAACTTTGTGCTGCCCTGTCCTCCCCACCCCAGGGTGTGGTCGGTGGAGAGACTGTGGTAAGGTTTTGGCAGGCCCCCCTGGCAAGAGCTGGCACAGGCCATTTCCCTGTGTCAGCTGACCCTCACCTTGCTTGCAGATCATGGGCACTTTTGTGGGCTGGGCCAGAGAGCAGAGTTAGGGGCAGTGAGAGAAACCCCTTTGCTCACAATCTGTCCTTTTTTTTCTTATAGATTTTCTTGATTTATCTGAGAGGTAGAGTTACAGATAGTGAGAGGGAGAGACAGTGAGAAAGGTCTTCCATCTTCTGGTTCACTTCCCAATTGGCCGCAACAGCCGGAGCTGCTCTGATCCAAAGCCAAGAGCCAGGCGCTTGTTCCAGGTTGCCCACACAGGTGCAGGGGCCCAAGGACTTGGGCCATCTTCTACTGCTTTCCCAGGCCACAGCAGAGAGCTGGATTGGAAGAGGAGCAGCTGGGACTAGAACCAGTGCCATATGGGATGCTGGGGCTGCAGGCAGAGGATTAACCTCCTGTGCCACAGTGCCCATCCCCACAATCTGTCTTTTACAGAGGAATCAAATCTTTGCTCTCAGGAAAATCAATGTGGTTTTTTTCATTTTAGAAACTTGAATCAAGGGAATTAGGTCATATGAGATGGATGGTTTTGAAGGAAAATTGGCTAGGATGATATATGATCCTTTTATTGATAAATTGATTTCTTTGCTACTCCAGGTACTGGGAAGAGATTCTTAAAAACAACATGAAGAGGGTTAGATGTTTCTCTTCCCTTGTGTGTGAGTGTTTCTTTGTTTTTTTTTTTTGAATACCTTGCTGTACTCTATTTTAGTATCAGAAACCAACATTTTGCAGACCAAGCCAATTCAAACATGTACAGAAGTGACTTTCCCCAGGAAAACCATGTTCTGACCTCGGCTTTTAATGAATGCCCTTGTAAGAAACATCCATCCGGAGAATTGGAAACTTGTAGTAGCTGAAAACATCATTTGCAGTTTCCAAAATCCTTTATATGGGAACTCAAGGGGTAGAATTTTCACAGATGTGTTCCGGGAAAGATTCAGTCATAATTCAGACAACCTGTGGGCTTCTGTGGGCTTCCACGTAGCAAGAAATAGTCCAGATCAACAAGTCAGGGAAAAGCTTGTCTTCATTGCTAATCCCGTGTTGTGCTGGTGTCACAGGGCTGAGCCCACGGCACGCTCACGTTCTCATCTGACCCATTGCTGAGTTTTCCAACTCGGGATTCCCTAAGGGGTAGGCTCAGCATGGCTGTTATCACCCACAGTATTGGGGTCACTGGACACACTGGAAGCCGGTCACGTGGTTGTTTACACAGCAAAGGCAGCAGCGGGAACCCACACAGAGGGCGGTGAGGGGTTGCAGGAGGCCTGGGAGGCGCCTGCCAATGGGCGAGGTGAGAATGTGGTGCCACTCCCCCGGTGCTGAGCAGAGACAGCGCCGTGGCACAGCCTCTCGGCTCGAGCTGAGGCCCGTGGAGCCCTGGGGGACGCTCACAGGTGTGCAGACGGAGAGAAGTGGCTTCAGCTCTTATTCCCTGGCCCTTTCAGCTCTGAACGGCTGCTACCGTTGGGCAAACTTGCCCTGAGGGCCTGAGGAAATGGGGCAGACTCCCGGGGTCTGAGTGTGTCCCCCAGAGTGCACGGGGTGGAAGTGCCATTCCCAGCGCCGTGGTGTCGAGAGAAGGCAGGGCCTTTCGCAGGGGCCGGGTGGCTGGAGAGACTCGTGCCCTTCTCTCTGGGTTGGAGTCGGGGATACTTGTCCCAGTCAGAGCCGTCTGTTGTGCAGTCCACCTGCCCCTCCATGTGTCTTGTCTCCTGCGTGCCCTCGCTTGAGATTTCCAGCCTTTTGGAGGACAGCACTGACGCCGGCAGCAGACGCTGGTGACTGGACTCCCCCCCCGCCATAACCATGAGCTGAAACAAACCTCTGTTCTCTACAGTCCCCCCAAAGCCGACTGACGCTGACACAGCCTGCAAGGGGGCCGCTGAGGCGATGGGTGCCTCAGACCAGGTCACCCTGGCCCCGGCCCGCAGGCTGAGCGAGCTGCTGCTTTTAACAGAAGACAAAGGGCAAGGGACCACAGAGTCCACAGGCGGAAGAGGGAGTCCCCACCCGAACTAGCAGGGCCTCGTCTCCTGCGCCGTGCGCTACTGCTCTGGGGGCTCTGAGTGTCACCTCTGGAAGCCACTTCTGCCCCGCCTTCTGCAGTAGGGCTGTGGCCCGGCCGTGCCCGCAGCAGCCAGGACCCCCCTTGGAGAGTGCTTCAGTTTGCCAATCTGTCCCTTGCATTCTGCTTAGTCTTTGTTAGGGTCATAATTTTTTCCAACAACGTTTTTTATTAATATAAAAGGAACCGATTTTATGCATCCCAATGGTGCAGTTCCAACGGGCATCGTTTCTCCCATCATTCCAGAATTTTTCCTCGGCTTCCATTCCCTTAGACTCCCGTTCTGTCTTTTCCTCCAGCTCATCCAAGTTTTCCACCCTTCCATGTAACTCACTCTCTTGAGTTTTCCATCCACTTGTCAATGTGTTTCATAAACTTCTTTTTTTTTTTTTATTTTTGGACAGGCAGAGTTAGACAGTGAGAGACAGAGAGAAAGGTCTTCCTTCCATTGGTTCACCCCCCAAATTGACCACAATGGCCGGTGCGCTGCGTCGATCCGAAGCCAGGAGCCAGGTGCTTCTCCTGGTCTCCCATGTGGGTGCAGGGCCCAGGCACTTGGGCCATCCCCCACTGCCCTCCTGGGCCACAGCAGAGAACTGGACTAGAAGAGGAGCAACCGGGACAGAATCCAGCACCCCGACCAGGACTAGAACCTGGGGTGCTGGCGCCACAGGCGGAGGATTAGCCTAGTGAGCTGTGGCGCCGGCCTCATAAACTTCTGGTTTTGGTTTCTCGGTGATTCTTAAACGAGCTTCTGAGATTCAGCGAGTACTGAACGGCACCGTTGGACCTCTCTGTGGCCTCCAGATCTGAACTTTTCCTGACTTTGTGCAAACACGCAGCAGAGATCCTGGACTCGGGACGTCTGGTACAAGGGTTCCTCCGCTTTGCTCTCACGTTTGTGTCATTGTGGTATACTGCAGGTTGTAGACTGACGGCAGGCGCACTGTAGCACTGTAAATCCCAGTCGCATTCCTTTGTGCCCAGGTATGACAGCCACATATGTGCTGGGTCATTTCCATGTGTTCCTGAAGGGCAACGTGCCCTCTTGTGTAGAATCATTGCCCAATATCCATCCAGTGCCCCGTTGTTTCCTTTGGTTCCTTGATCAGCGATTGGCAGCACTGACCTCCACATCCTAGGACTGGAAATTATGCCATGATTGCATCTTCCACATCTCTGTGTATCCCAGACTCTGCACAAATCCTCTCATTAATCTCTGTCTAGCTTCTCCCGAACTCATCCTTGCTTTCACGTTTTTGGACACAGGTTTCGTTTTATTGGGAACTCTTGCAGTGGTCTGCTCGTCCACCCTGCCCACTTCCAGTTTCTAAGTGGACGCAGCTTTTTCCCTGCCTCCAGAGCCTTCCACCTGCTGGGCTGTCCTGTGAGGATCTGGCTGCATCTCCGCCCTTCTGCGGTGGCTTCCATGTACCTGGATCCATACAGCTCCCCAGGGACTTCAAAAAGTTCAGGGAAAATCAAATTAAAAGATTAAAAAGAACTTTAATTCTCAACCCTAGTTCTATCTCAGCCACCTCCCACCATGTGAAGCACATTGGTTGGTTGTCAGACACTGTTTGCAATTACCTGGTTCAGTCTACAAAAAAGATGGACAGAAAACCCTTACCTTGTGGTCGTTCCCATCCAGTGTGGCAGAGAAAGAATATAGACATTTAAGTAACTAATACATAGAATACATCAGAAGTGTTGTGGAAAAATAAAGGTTTGGGGTAGGATAGAGAATTCTGGCATGGGCAGAGTTTAGTCATGAAGATCATCGTTGAGAAAGGGGCATTGAGCACAGACAAAAGGAGGTGAGGAAGAGGCCCGTGCACGTGGTCTGAGCCAACCCTGGGCCCCGCGAGGGAAGAAGCTGCAGTGCGGTGCAGCAGCAGAGGCCGGCGCCGGGGGCACAGGTCTGTGACGGCGGGACACACACAGCGGCGGAGAGTCCGAGAGTGAAGGGGGTGGACCACCCTGGGAGCTTTCCAGTGGCCTTTTCCTCACAAGGGGAAATGTCGTTGTGTGTGTGTGAAAGAGGAAACCACCAGAAAGTTCTGAGCAGGGGCCAACAGAAGCTAACATGCTTTCCAGTCCGTAGACGCAGACGCAGTTTGGGAAGAGACTGGTCAAGGGCCTCGCACTCACCCAAGGGGATGCTTGGTGGTTTGGAAGAGACTTGGTAGCCAGGTGTGGGAAGTCGGATCTCGTGGATATTAAGGCAATGCGTATTTGCTGAGTTGTTGGGTGGGCACGAGTAGAATTAGACTGATTTCAAAACTTTTAGCCAAATCAAAATGTGGAAATGACATTTATCAAAATGAGAAAATCAAGAGTCGATTTTTGAGGGTGATTTTCAGAGTTTATTTGCAGGTTTTGAATTTGGGACATAGATTAGGTATCTCAAAGGACATACTATATAATACGAATCTGCAGTTGTGAGGAATTCTTTGGGCCTAGGTACACACACGCAGCACGGAAACACAGGTGATATATATGGCACTAAAGATTGGAGGTGAGTGGGTGTTATATAGAGAAATGGCAGAAAAGATCAATACTAAAATCCTGGGACAGTGCAGCTTCAAGAACTCAAAGGAAATAAATCCAGAGGCTGAAGAACCCCTGGTGACATGTTCAACTAGTTGGATCTTGAAGACCCTGCATAGGAGTTGTCTACTTCTCAGCACTGCTGTGTTGCAGGACAGTAGGATCATGGTGTGTTTAATATGACATCCGTAGCACAAGAAGAACGTAATATGGAGGGAAGATGAGAGTGATGAGGTGATGATGATGGTGGTGGTGGTGGCCACCCATGGTGAGGACCAAGATGGAAATAAAGGACATGGGCTTATACTACTACTGCTAAGATGAAAATAGAGAGAAAAAATGAAGAGGCATTATCTGTCCTCTAAACATTTGCAAGTGCCAGTTAAGAAGGGACTTCAAGAAGTTCAGGGAAAATCAAATTAAAAGATTAAAAAGAACTTTAATTCTCAACCCTAGTTCTATCCAGTTCAAAGCACTTCTGTAATAATACTAGTCCTTTAGTAGTCTGTCTCTAAAGAACCGAATGTCCTGAGAGTTTAACCATGTCCGTTCAGTCATTTCTACGTTGTTTCTCGAAGAGAATGGGTACCTTTTAAAGATATTTAACATTAGGACTCACAAAGGAGCTGGGTGGGTCTGCATCATTTCTCATCTCAGCTCTCACCGAACGGCCCTTGTCTGACGAGCGGAGTGAGCAGGAGGCCGGGCAGGGCGCGGAGGTCTCCGGGGACCTTGCTGCAGCGTCAGCGGACCTTCTAGAGTGCTCTCTAATACGCACACGCTGTTGTTCCTCGGCCCACTGCGAAATCCTCGCGCTCCCAAAGCCCGGGGCCATGGCTTTTGCTCTGCTTCCTGGAGCTGGGCCTCTTCTGCCTCTGGGCGTCCGTTGCTTCCTTGTGCTTTGCTGCAAAGCTGTTTCCTCTCTCACAGCTCTTCTCCAGGAAGGCTCGGGAGCTGGTCCCAGCTGTCAGCGTTTCCCAGAGGGCCCTGCTATGTCTGCAGCCGGTCTTTCTCGCACTTGCAGAAAGGTTGCTCAACTGTAATGTTTAAGTCAACTTCTCTGAGCTGAGCCAGGTGAGATGTCTATGCCATTGGCTACTCTCAGCTCAGTCCGCTTCAGTTAGGGCACAAATGAGATGAGTTTTTCCTCTCACACTGATGTGGATTTTCTGCCTTTGCGGGTTTCATGTTGACTGTTCCATCCCCTCCCCTCAGCTGCGCGTTCTCAGGGACACATCCCCTGCAGCCTCTTGGAAAGCAGGGTTAGCCCAGCAGGAATCCAATAACAAGCTAATGCAAGTTAATTTTTAATGCAAAACAGTTGAAATCCCTGTATGGGATTTTTCAAAACATGCATTTTCCATGAACTTTTTGAATACCCCTCATACTTTTACTGGGTGTTTTATGAACTGACATCATCAAATTCACATTAACCCTGTGAGATGCAAATTATTACACAGATAGCATCATTTTACGGTTTACAAATGTGAACTGCTGCTGTAAACATGTCCCTGTTACTCCAGAACTCCACCCTGTGAAGAGCAAAGGCAAAGCAAGAAATTGCCATAAAAATCTGCCTTGAAGGTCAGGCTCTTCCCAGGACTTCTGTAATCTCACGGTGAGGAAGGAGCAGTGACCGTGTGCTTGGGCGGACGGCAGACTGGTGGCTCCCATGGCCCAGGTAACGGACAAAGCTGCTGCTGTCTACGGCTCCCAGGAACCAGACACCTGCCGCCCTGCACCTCACGTGAGCTTGAGGTCTCTCTTAGGCGACGAAGGGGATCTTGTATTAGACAGGCAGCCTCTCTCCTGGGGTGACTTCCATCTGAAAACATTTCTCCTCTAATGAGAACAAAAGTAGCCTGAGGGGAAAGAGCCATAACTGTATTTCTTTGCTAACTTTTCTGCCATCAACTTAGAGCTCTAAAAAAATATTGATTTAAAAATTGTAACGTCACTGTATCATTGGTAGTAAATTCTCCAAGAGCCGAGAGATTACTTGGGTGCTTTGCAGTTATTAGTACTTTTATGACATTGTTTCAAGTGGATTAATTATTTGGAAGGCAATGTTATAGGTGGCAGTAATGTCTCATGCTGGTACTAAAATTATAAAATTATGGTTCCATTTCCTAAGGGATTTCACATTTTCTGAGGATAATTTACAACTTTTAATTTATTGTTTGCATCTTTGCATAGCTATATGTGCAATTAGCGGGATGTAGAATTGCACCCAAAACAGAGAGCTCTAGTTTTGGCTTTGCATGCCCCAGATGCCTGTCCCTGGCCGTGCCACACCAGCTATCCAAACTGTCATGCAGGAGCATTGTGATGGAGTAGACGATGGACGTGACGCACCCACAAGTCCTGGAGCGCAGGCGCAGCTACCATCAGACCAAGGTGTCAAGGGTCGCCTGCAGCTCAGACCTCCGTCTCTGTCGGAGAAGCTGACTGCATGCGCGGTCGGGGTCGCTTTCTGACGGAGTTGCACGTGGTCACTTGTCGAGATATCTCAGCTTTGTGTTTTCTGCGCTCATAACTGCTGTGCTGGAATAGTCCATTGTCTGGCGCTGTCACTTAAGCATGAAGCCAATCCGAAGCCAGGAGCCAGGAGCTTCTTCCGGGTCTCCCACGTGGGTGCAGGGGCCCAAGCACCTGGGCCATCTTCTACTATTTTCCCAGGCATAGCAGAGAGCTGGATTGGAAGAGGAGCAGCCGGGACTAGAACCAGTGCCCATATGGGATGCTGGCGCCACAGGCAGAGGATTAACCTACTGCGCCACGGTGCCGGCCCCTTATCTATTTTTTGAATTTTGAAATAGTTGAGAAAGAATGTTCCTGTGACATCCGGGAGCTGTCCTGGAGCCATCAGCCAGGCCGCGGTGTTCCACGGGCTGGTGCGTTCGTACACGGAGCGCCATCAGCCAGGCCGTGGTGTCCGAGAGGCCGGCCCAGTCGTACTCCTGTCGCGGATTATCATCAGACAAACATTGCATGACTTTTATGTATCGCGACAAAACCAAGGCTGGACTGTAGTCCTGTCTAACACAGACAAGGCAGAAGCACTGGCCAAGCCGGAAGCAGTGGCCCCACGGCCCCTCTGAGCAGACGTGAGCGAGGGGACGTCTCTGCCTGAGGGATTTCAGCTTGCCTGTTCGCCTCCTCTACCCGAGGAGACTCCCTGAGACCCAGTGCGGGAACAACCCCTGCTTCCTGCAGCCGCCCCTGCTCGGCCACGGCGCCGGCCACGGCCTCCTGACTGTGCCTCACTCACGGCCCAGGCGCGATGCCTCAGCCCCCGGGGCCCGCAGCAGTGACTCCTGGTGGTCCTGGGCAGGTGGGTGCGGATGCCGTTAGCTGCAGGTTTGTGCCCTTCTCTCCGGGTCGTCGCCTCGTCATCGTTTCTGTGACAATCTGATTACACTTCCACTTAACACTTGATGTCTTAGAGACTGAACCGGAAAGTGCTTCCAAATGCGCCAGCAGAGACCAGATGAGCTGATGTTATGGAGCCTAGTTTCCTCCTGGCTGTGAGATACTGCTTCTGCAATACCGCGTCCTACCTGGGAGTGTAAGGGTTGATGGAAGCGGCATGAGAAGGAAGTTGCAAGCAAGAGAAATAAAAGCAGAAAGTAGAACTGAGGAGCAGGAGAGATGGAGCCTCTGGAGGACTGAGGGGGCAGTCGGGAGGAGGAGGGGCATGCTGGCGTCTGAGAAACTTCTCCTGAAACCCGCAGGTGCACAGGGGTGGACAGGAGAGGGCGAGCGCCTGGACCAGGAGCTTCAGCCTAGAAGGGAGGAAGCCTAATGCCTGCAGCAACCTTGGACCAGGCTGGAGTCCAGACCAAGAACTCAGTGTTCCTGCGTGGGCGGCCAGAGCCCAAGGACTTGAGGCATCACCTGCCACCCCCTCCCCCGGGTGCCCGACAGCAGGAAGCTAGGGTCAGCAGCAGAGCCGCGTCTGGAACTTGGGCACTCCCATGTGAGGTGCAGCCACCCCAGGTCATGTCGTCAGTTCTATGCCAAATGCTCACCCCTTCATGAACAAGCTTTAGGGGCCAGCATGGTGGTGCCATGGGTTAAGCCACCTGTGACGCTTGCGTTCCATAAGGGCTCCAGTGCTAATGGCTTTGGCCTGGCCCAGTCCAGTTTTGTGGCCATTTGGGGAGTGAACCCTCAGATGGAAAATCTCTCTCTCTGTGCAATTCTGCCTTTCAAATAAATAAATAAATCTTAAATAAATAAATAAATAAATCTTTTAAAAAAGCTTTAGTGGTTGGCCTTTTTTTCCAGGGGGTTTAGCGTCCACTCTCACCCACGTCTCATTTGGGAGTACCAGTTGAAGTCTGGCTGCTTCTCTTCTGATCCAGCTCCCTACAAGTGCACCTGGGAGGCAGTGGATGAGGACTCTGGTACTTAGGCCCCTGCCACCCTTATGGGAGACCCAGGTGGACTTCCTGCCTCCTGGCTTCAGCCTGGCAGCTCCCGCTGTTTGTGCCATTTGGGAAGTGAACAGCAGATGGACGAGCTCTCTGTTTCTTTCATAACTCTGCTTTTCAAATAAGTGGATAAAAACAAACATTTAAAAACTTGATCATGTGGTAATAACTCAAGTCCCTGTGACAGGCGATCAAGAACCGGAACACAGTTTGCCCTCCTCGTCCGTGGGTGTGGTGTCTTCACGTTTAGTGACCGTGGATAGGAAGTGCTCACAAAATCTCGTCTGTGCTGCACAGGTGCAGACCTGCCTGGCTTCCTGCCGTCTCCAAACGACACCGGGTAGAGGTGTGAGCGCCGCCTCAGACGCTGACTGGACCAGACGTGGGCTCCGAGGTACAGGAGGTCTGTGGTTACGTCCGTGCCCCGTTTTCCCCGAGGGGCTTCAGCACCTGCAGGTCTTGGCATCCACGGGGACGCCGGACCCCATGCAGGCACTGAGGATGACTGGATGGAAACGGAACAGAACACTCAGAGCAAAAGCATTCTAATGTTCTGCCCGCCCAGTGGATTTGCTTGTGACAAAGTGCGTTCTATAAAATAGAGGGGGAGAAAAGGCTTATTATACTGTGGAAAATGGTGCACAGTTGGTTTTTGAGAATCAGCTCTCATGAAAGGGTAGACATTTCTCAGCTTTAGATGTAATAGGTAAAAAGCTACAAATAAATGCTAAAATGTGCTACAAAGGGGAAAATAGACCATCCATATATTTCCAATTAACAGAAGTAAAATAGAAAGTGACTGCACTGCCTATCAAAGGATTCGCGTGAAATAAAAGAGCAGCTTAATTTTCCTACTGTGATGAATTGAGCAACTTAAAACAGTGTTCAAAAGGCAGCAATGGACAGGAGTAGAAACGACTCACATCCCAGGACAGAAAACGTTAGCCAAATTTTCTACAGCTCTTGGCCCCTGCTACCCAAGTGGGTCTCGGCAGTGCGATGCCTCTTTCCAGCTCACCGCATCACTACCATTTCACTGTGGGCTGGGTGTCTGACCTGGCAGTTAAGCCACCCACATCCCACATCAGAGAGCCTGGGTCCCATTCCTGGCTCCAGGTCCTGGCTCCAGCTCCTGACCCCAGCCTTCTGAGGACGTACACTTAGGGAGGCAGAGGTGATGGATGGAGTAATTGGGTCCCTGCCACCCATGTGGGAGACTTGGATTGCACTCCCAGGTCCTGGTTCAAGCCCCTGCCCAGCCCCAGTTACTGCAGATATTTGGGGAGGGAACCAGCCTGTGCGAGCTCTCTGTCTACTGGTCTGTCTGCTCTCTCCTCTCTGTCTCTTTGCATCTCAAATAAATGAATTAAAACTTAATAAGCCCTAGTGCCCTGGGATAGCACTGTGGAAGAGTCAGAGGGCTCTGTGTGCCACAGAACAGTGGCAGTTACTGAGTGATGACCATTGGTGGCATCGTTGTCACCATCCATGTGTAGTCATCACAATGGTTCAACGAGAAGCGCGTTATTCTCCCTATTTTGGCAAAGGTAAAATCGCACACTGAGAAAGAGCGAGTGTTAAGACCCTCCTCAAGCTCTTTTCATGAGGTGAGCTTGTCTCAAACTCTTCAGTAAAAAGCAATGAAATTCAAAATAATAATGAATGATTTGTGGCCTAACATCCTCCTGTCTCTCTCCAACCAAGCAGAGAGCTCCCAGGCCTCCATGGTCGTGCGCACACAGGGAGTTTTTCAATTGGAGTTCACTGGCTGCTCAGCACTTGCTACAGTGATGGTGGCGTCTGGACCTCCAGCCACGTCTCCCACTCAACTCCTGACTCTTTGGTCTGTCCTCTTGTTCCCAGGTGAGGCGGGGCTGCTGCCTGCGCTCTGTGCTCACCGGTCTCTGCCTCTGCAGCCGCTCTTGGGGGCCACGCTGAGGTTCTCCTCTCTGGGGTCTTTCCAGGCTCCTCCCTTGACATGGGGCTGAACCACGCACTTATCGTGCCGGCAAACGCCTTCTTCACCCAAGATTCTTAATAGAGTTTGAGGTCCAGAGAGAGAATGGCAGGTCCCCTCCCTTCTCATGAGCAGGCCGAGAACCGCCTCCCACTCTTCTTGTCCTTTCTTGAGCGAGCTGAGTGGCCCCGAGAGGGCACCTGCGGGCACTGCCGATGTTCTCTGAAGAGACCCTCCCACTGCAGAACCCCAGGCCCCAGGGCCTCGGTCCTCCCTCCAAGAGAGCTTTCAGAAACTGAGCTCTGCGCCTGAACCTCTGCTTCCTCTTTGCTGGAAAACTTGGGCGCACTCGGGAGCGTTTTGTAACCTTCGGTTTGCAGAGAAAATGGGAAGTAAAATACATGTCCAAGCACTGGCTGTTGTGAGTGCGCCCTGGTGGTCAGTGTGACGTAAGACTCAGGAGCACATCTTAAGATGCTGTTTAACTGTCAGTCACCCCCCCCCCCCATATAGAACACTGTGAGATCTTTCTGACACAATATTAAATTGAAAATCATAGTAAATGTTTATGTCACAGCTTTTGTTTCTCTCAAGGTGCAAATACAAGTTAGAAAACCACAAAAAGCTGCATTTCTGGCACATTGATTTCTCTTCCCATTGCGTCCTTTGTTATTGGGATGTTACTCATGCAATTAGCGGTCAGAAAAAACATAGAGGCCTAGGACAGTGGGAAACGGATGCTTCTTGACTTAAAACGGTGTCAAGTCCCAGTCAACTGCTGAGAAAGGAAAACGTAACTGAGCTGGGAATGCAGTGAAACCAGGGCTCCCCTGACCTGCCACCCGTGTCCCCGGCCCGCAGCGCGGCTCCCAGGGAGAGCTGGCGTGTTCCTGTGACCGTGGGCTGACGGAGTCGTGCTCACCACCCCGAGAGGACTGGCTGGAGCTCCCACCAGCTCAGAAGCGATCAGAACCCAGCACTTGAAGTAGGGCTCCTGTTAAATGTGTATTGATTTCGCATCACCGTAAAGCCAAAAAATAATGTCAAAGTATCTTACGCTGGGTACTGTCAGCATTCATTTTGCTAAAGTAATATATAAAATCGTACAACGTACAGAGAGATTTCAGAAAACAAAATCGATTCCCCAAACCTCGAAGATATGGGGAGTGCCAGTGACGCTCAGTTTTGCTGACTTCCCTAGAAAACGCTTCCCAGCACAGGGTGGTTTTATTACTGAAATCCTGAGACACACAGTGCCAGTCGTCCTCCCATTCTTGATCTGGTTTCCGCCTGATGCTTCTTCTCAATGACTGTTCCACTTAAAACTAGGCAAGTGCTTCCAGCTTTGGCGTTTTGAGTATTTTAGCCCGATTCAATTTATGTCAAAATAACAAACTTCCATTCGGCACCTGCCATGTGAAATTTCTCTTGCTTTGAAACACTTGAGCTCTGATTCAAAGATGAGCAGAGACAAAGCTCTCTTGGAAGCACACTAGCATTCCACACAGGCAGGGGTGGCGATGCGTGCCGTAGAAGGTACACACATAGAGCCAGTTGCCTGTGATCCCAGGACTTAAATAATGCCACAAACATTTCCCACATGCAGTTATTATTACTATTGTGATACAAAAGCAGACAACCTCTAAGGTAAGTGCAAATAAGCAAAATCAAGACCACATAAGGGTCTGTGTGTAGATGAATCCTGCGTCCTAGCCCATCACCCAAAAAAGGAGTTGCAGTAGAAAAGGTGGGGTGTGTCTGGAGCCCAGACAATGAGGATATCAAAGACAGACTTGGCTGCTCACACCCAGAAACAGAAATGTGGCGCCACAGTCATCTACCTGTGTTAACTCAGCACATGTACCCGTTTGAGAAAAGATAAATTGGGCTGGATAATATTAGTCTTTGTTATTGTGCAACTTATACCCCACTCGCGTAGATCACCACACCGATGTCCCCTGTGGGGAAAACTCATGCTGAGTCATGATTTGAGCATCCTGAGACCGTTGGTAGCTGTTTCTAGTGGTAAATCAATAAGCGCCATTCTCATTTCTCAAAATGTGTCTTATGAGCTTGGCTACTCGTAGTCTCTTATTCTAGGCACCCGAGGTCCTGAGCTGGTGGAACCTGATACCCAGTTCCTAGCTCCAGTCATCTCTGATACTGATGCTGAGTGGAGCTCCGCAGACAGTCTGATTGAACTTGATGAGATCAGGTCGGAGCGGGAGATCCCTTACATGGCATTTCTTTTTCTTTCTTTTTAAAAAGATTTATTTATTTATTTGGAAAGCAGTTACACACACACAGAGAGAGAGAGAGAGAGAGAGAGAGGGAGAGAGAGAGCTCTTCTATCTGCAGGTGCACTCACCACATGGCTGCATCTCTTGGGGCTGGGCCAGCCTGAAACAAGAGCAAGAAATTTCAACCAGGTCTCTCACACGGGTGCAGGAGCTCAAGGACTTGGGCCATATTGCCCTGCCTCCCCAGGTCCATTATCAGGAAGCTGGATAGGAAGTAGAGCAGCTAGGACTGTAACTGCTGCCCATGTGGGATGCCAGCACCACAGACAGTGCCGTAACCCACCACGCCACAGCTCCAACCCCCCTACATGGCATATGGTGCTAGCTGTGGGGCAAGTGGAGTGATGGGAGATCACAGAAAGTTCGTGAGTTTCTACTCTTGCTGTTGGAAACAAAGACGACTTCAGGTATAGAAATTTTCTAACCAGGAGATGTCTAAGTGGAAGTATGGGGGTTATTTCAAAAAGTTTTCTGAAAATGCAATTAAAAGATAAGTTTGTTTGGTGCAAAAAAGTAAGCCTATAATATGAGAGGTCTTCATAAAGTTCATAGAAAATGAGAGATAAACTTTTTGCATGGATGTCCAATTTCCTTTGCACTCAAATGATCTTTACTTTTAATTCTGTTCCTTCCACCGACATTCTGAATTCCACTTAGAATAGGGAATAGCCAAAATGCTGGCGGTCAGGCAAGTAGTGAGACATGTAATATAGCTTTGATCAGAAGCACTTCTGGAGCAGGACCCGGGGACGGAAGCGGTGGCACCGTGCCTTGGGCAGGTGTTAACAGAGCCGGGAGGTGCTTTCTTCCCACCGGTGAGAGATGCTTCCTCCAGGTGGACAGTGGGATGGGGCAGAGATTACGCCAGGCACATTGTCGTCAAGACTGTAGATTCTTTTGGTGTATTTTGAGATTGAAACATCGTTATACATGGAGAGATAATCCTAGAGCCTGCAGGAAGGGAAAGGCAGGGTTTACGCCTCTGCTTTTTCTTGAGTAGTTGCTTATCGCCCACTTCCTTTACTGTAATTGAAGTTGTGTGCACATCCGTGTGACGTACAGTCGTGTGTCTCACATGATGGGGCTGTTCTGATGGATGCTCCCTCATGGGACTTCCTCCTGGTGCCCATCTCACAGGATGTGCTTACAGAACCCTAGATGGCGTGGCCTCACCAACACTCGGGCTGCATAATGTCAATGGCACATACAGTGTGTGCACACACTCATATGCGTCTATATATTGCAGTCTATTTCTCCTATGGCCACAATAACCAAAACACCACGCGATTCAATCAAGTCCAATCAACAGGTGTGACTGACACACACATGAGGCTGCTGCCTGCATAACACAACACGTGGTTTCTCAAGAAACGTTTTTGTAAGTAGAAGGACACTTCAGGATAATGACAAAATGTCTAGTAGATATATAAGCCAGTGCATTTTCTCAATCGTTAAATATGATTTGTTGGCATTTACTTTAATCATTGAGTCTATTGTATAGCCCGTGCTACATGGAAGATACTTCAAACCAGAAACCTGCTGGAATTTTTATTTGGCCGTACTGGACCTAAAGGGGTTCCTGAAGGGAGATCCTGCCGTGAACTCAGACAGCAGAGAGCAGGAATCCTTGGAGAACAACTTTAAGGACCAACCCAGCATTTGGAGTCAATGCTTTCGTCCGAGTAAAACTCCAGGAAAATCTTTATACAGCTGAGATAATTCTACCAAGATGACCCCTACCCTGAGGACGGGAACCTTGCCTGTGGAGCAGATGGCCTGGACCTTGTCCTCCTGTGCACCTGGTGGCCAGCTCCTTTGTTAGGGAAGATAATGAACTGATCAGGACATGAGCAGGCCATCGCTGATATCTAATCGATTCCTCCGTGGCGTGGAGGAGAAGAGTAGCTATTGATTTTTGTAGAAAAGGTCATCATTCACTGAACTCTGCCCACGCTTGACGGGGCTCTGGTGGGGCCGTGCGACTCGGAGATGGTTTCCAGATCTTCGTCTTTCTGCAGGGAGCGCCCAGGGAGGCTGTGGACGGAGGCGGTGCAGCCAGAGCGTCCAGCACAGCTGTGCACAGACCGCGAGGGCGCCTCGTGGTAGCCGCTGTGTTGTGATCCTGCACTTCCCACGGCCCCACAGCTGCAATAAACCGTAAGACCGCTGGAGGAAAGGAGCCAGCACCTCCAAAAGTAAATGGATTGCGTGCCAACACAGGCTCAGTCCCGCTGAAGGAGACTGAACTGGAAACCTTTATCAGATTGCGCGATTCCCTAGTTTTGGATAATTTCTGTGAGTCTGTAACACACAGTGAATGACACAGCTGGTGGCAGAACGTGCGGGGCCAAGAGCTCCAAACCGAGGTGACTGTGTCTCGTGTTGTAAGACGAGGTCTCTCTTTTTTTGTCGTATCTGTAATACAATTGGAAGGCAGCAGCCAATGAGAGTTACAGCGATCACCGTGCAGACAAAGCTGTGCCTCCTCTTGCAACAGGGAAGGACCTGTCTTTTCTCAGGCAGCCTTGGACCCTTGGACCCCTGTGTGTTTTCTCATGAATACAGCAAAATGCCCGGGACCCCAGCTGTCAGCAAGAGCACTGTTGAAGGAAGAGCATTAGGGACAGTGGTGGAAGCGCTCTAAATGTTCTGCATTAGCCATGTGGGGCGAGGGAGGAAATCCCGATGAGGGGATGAGCTGGGCGTTCTCACTGTAGTGGATTAAGACAACGTGAACTTGGCGGCTTCAGTGTAGAGGTGAGAAATCCAGAGTGGTCCCCACCGGGCCGATCTCTGGATGGGGCTCTGTGCCTCCTGGCGCCTCTAAGGCGGAATTTTGGAATTTGTTTTGTATCCTTCTGGAGACTGCTGGTGTTGTCTGGAGAGCGACCCCTTCCTGCCCTGAGCAACCAGCAGGGGAGCACCTTCCAGTCTCCCTTCGATGCTGCCCCTCTTGGCTCCTCCTTGTAAGGACACCTGTGATTCCACTGGGCCCACCTGGACAGCCACAGGACCCTCCCCTCTCAAGATCAAACCAGGAATGGCCTTCTCCCTATATAAGGTAATACAGTGACCAATTCCCGAGACTTGGGATGTGAATAGACTGTAGGGGCCATTGCACTGCCTGCCACAGTCATGAAAAAAAAACATAAGTCCATAGCAGGGAGGCGAGGTCTGCACACACTCACTCCCAGCTGTGTCTTAATCTCTGTTGTCTAATGCTTTAGTCAAAGTCTTCCTGGGTTTATTTGGAACTTCGTCAGTGCATCTGGTTGTTCCTTGCTAAACACAGGTAAGTGATGCAGAGTGGACTCTGCCTCCCTCCACAGCTGGAGAGAATCACTGTGCTGACCCCACATGCAGCTTGTCCGGGGTGGGTCACCCAGACTCCACCAGGCACGGCCATGGCACACTAGGCGGAGGCATTCCTTCCTGGGCATTGTTGAAGATCTGTAGGTGACTGTGGAAGGCGACAGCAGTGGTCGGTCCAGGACAGTCTCCTGCTTCAGTGGACGCTCACCACTGGTGCTTTAGCACTGAGAACAGAGTTCTGCCCTCCACGGCGAACACCCGTTAGCAAACTTTTCCAAGGCTGCATTGTCTGGAGCCTGCTTCGTGCTGCTGGACGTTGATGAATGTGGCTCATTACTCAGATCAAGCTTTAGCTTTGTGAAGACCACTCCATTGCCCAGTAATGTGAAATGTTTCGCATCGAAAAAGAGTCATGGAGATAAATGATAGTATTTTAATCAATTGACTTAGTGGTGTTATCAAAACGCTCACGAAAGATCTGGGCACATTGGAAAATGTCACCTCCGTGATGGTTTGCAATTAGCTTGGAGAAGGGGCTGAGGAGTCCTCGTTGTGTTTATTTCCCATACAAGTGGCTCTGCTGATGAGAATTACAGGATTATGCGACCTCAGACATGATATTTAGCATTATTAACAGTGAAGTAATGAGTTTAAACTTTAGTTTCCCCAATACTCTTAATATTAGGATGCCGACTGAAAATATTATCTTCCTGTTTGTCAGGGGAGGTAAATCAGGCAGAAGCATGGTGTGCCGTGTGCTCTTAATTGAGCTATTATGATGGATGAGACCATCAGTTAAAGTTCCATGGCATGGAGTAACATGGCATACAGGTTCCCCCCTGTATGTGTCAGTCAATGAATGAAGACAGCTAAAGTCACGCAAAGTCTCTCACACAAGGCTGTACTGGATGAACAGTCTATTTATGGCTTCTTGAGGGGACGGGTCAAAGTATGTAAATTATAGACTAATTTATTTATTAAAATAATGAGCAGCCTTGGCAGTAACTCAAAGAATATAAATAGGAAGAGAAGGCATGTATGTTTAAAAAGTAGAAAACAAGAAATAATCAAAGTCTAAAGCTTTTTAAGTTTTTCTTGACTTTTACTTATGTTTGATTCACTATGTGAATGATTTTGACCCAAAATAGCAGCCTGAGATATGGTGACAGATCTGGTTATGGTTATGGTAACCATATAATATGGTTATTATCTGTTGGTTGATTGGATTTTCTACATGTGTGCAAAGTAATCAGAAAAAATCCAACTTTCAGTCTATGCACAGTCTTTAAACAACAATAAAAATCTATACTTTGGGTTAAAAATATTCCTTCTTTCTCGATTTATTGCCTGAATACTGATATTGATATCATATCATTATCAGTAGTGGCCAAGCAATGATGTCAATGCTCATTTAGAAATCTATAAGTTTTTAACATTGTTTCATTTTATATTTTAAATTGAAAAATAGAACCGTGTATTTATGAGGTGCAGCATGAGAGTTTGAAATACACAACAGCTAGATCAAGCTAACTAATATGATTTTTGTGGCGAGAACACATACAATGTCCTCTCAGTATTCCTCCAGAAACAAGGAAGATGCCCACTGATTTATGGTGAGGTTAAGTCCAAATAAACTCTTAATTGTCTAGATGCAGTCCGTTTGTCTATTTTTGCTTCCGTTTCCTGTGCTTTTCGAACTCATATACAAAGTCATCATTGCTCAGGCACAAGTCATGGAGCTTCCCTCTGAGTTTTCATCCAGTGATACACAGTTTCCGGTCTTCCATGTACCTATGTAACCCCTGTGAGCTGGTTTTGTGGTATGGTATGAGCTACACATCTCATTCCATTCTTCTGCATATGGAAATTGATTTTGCTCCAGCATCTACTGAAGACACTGTTTGCTCATGGTGTGTTCTCGACATCTTTGTTGAAAATTAGTTGGTATAAATGTGTGTGTTTATTTTTTATGCACATTCACCACCTCTATCCAGCACACTACTTGAAGTACTAGCCAAAGCAATTCAGCAAGAGAAAGAAGCGAAAGCATCTAAATTTCTGCTTTGTTGGTCTAGATTTTTGCCTCAATGGCAGTCCTAGACTATTTTTACTACTATTGCTGTAATGTGTTTTCAGGTACGATCATGTGATGCCTTCAGCTTTCTTCTTTATGACCAAAAATTATTTGGCTACTGGAGGTCTTTTCTGGTTCCAAACAAACTTTGGGATTTAGGATTCCTTCCTTCCTTCCTTCCTTCCTTCCTTCCTTCCTTCCTTCCTTCCTTCCTTCCTTCCTTCCTTCCTCTTTCTTTCTTTCTTTCTTTCTTTCTTTCTTTCTTTCTTTCTTTCTTTCTTTCTTTCTTTCTTTCATAAGATGTAGGTTGTACACATAACAGGCCTCACCAAAACAGGGATTCGGTGGGGAAAGAAACTTGGAAAGACTGGCACACCACCAGCAGGGTGGGCTGGCTAGGGTGCCCCAGCCCAGAGAAGCAATGTTTCCAAATACTCTAACATTTTAAAAGTTTCATACATAAAGCTAGTCAACATTTCTCCAGCACTGAGGGCTACGAAGCAAATGGGATGGGACTTTCAGAAACAGCAGCTTCAGCAAACGGGGGTGCGGTGAGTTTTCTGTAGGTAAATACCTGGAAAGAAGGAAGGCCGGAGAGCAATGGAGTGGGCTCCCCAGCCTCCGCGGCTCTCGATCCGTCCTGCAAGCCTTTGCGAAGGGGCAGAGGCGGGCAAAAATTGTCTCAGAGGTCGCCACATCTTCATTTGGTCACTTTTTAAAAAATTTTTGACAGGCAGAGTGGACAGTGAGAGAGAGAGACAGAGAGAAAGGTCTTCCTTTGCCGTTGGGTCACCCTCCAATGGCCGCCGTGGCCGGCACACCGCGCTGATTCGAAGCCAGGAGCCAGGTGCTTCTCCTGGTCTCCCATGGGGTGCAGGGCCCAAGCACTTGGGTCATCCTCCACTCCCCTCCTGGGCCACAGCAGAGAGCTGGACTGGAAGAGGGGCAACCAGGACAGAATCTGGCGCCCCGACCGGGACTAGAACCTGGTGTGCTGGCGCCGCAGGCGGAGGATTAGCCTATTGAGCAGCGGTGCCGGCTTAATTTGGTCACTTTTGATGAAGAAGATAAACAATTAAAAGAAAAATTGTTGTCTACAGATAGCTTAGAATTGTCGACCTGAGCAGCATTGGCTTTTGCTTGCTAGTTTTTGGCTATCTCCCTCCAGAGTCCCCTTTGCGGTTTGGCTGATCCTTTGCACAGAGCAGTGAGGGTCCCCTAGAGGGGCCTCTCCCTGGGCTCTGGCTCCTGGGGGGTGGCAGGCCCACCCCTCCTTTCCTCCTCTGTGCAGAGGGCACAATGCATTGAGCTTTTAAAACACCACGCATGGTGCTCACAGGACCTTAATGTTGTCCCCAACGGTGCCCACCTCCAGTCCCAGGGGACTCTCAGGAAGGGGCAGCGACAGTTTGGTGGAGGAAACAGAGGGAAGGCTCTAAGGAGGGAGGGGTGGGTGGCAAAAGGAGAAAACAGCCTTCCAGCTAACGACCAGCCCTCGGTTTACAGGTCGGCTTTGGGCAGGGCGGCCAGGCCTCAGGTGGGTCTTGGGGGGCAGTGGCAGGGCGGGATGGGGGTGCTGTAACCTTTGTTCAGGTCCAAGCAGTCTGCTCTGGTGTACAGAGCTGCCCCTCCTAGTGTGTTTCAGTCTATCTTCCAAATCATCAGTCGCTTTTTCTAGTTCTGTGAAAACCGTATTGAAATGTTGAGTTTTGTCAGATTCTTCTTCTGTGCTTACTAGGACGGTCATGTGGTCTCTACCTGTTAATGGGATCTATGGATTTATGGATGTGCACAGTCTCACATCTCTAGGGTAAGTCCACGATTTATTATTGACCATGGTGAATGGCTTTTTATATGGGCTGTTGAGTTCCATTTGCTCACATTTGGTTCAGGATTTTTGAATCTGTTCATTAGGGAGATGGATGTGTAACTTTTTTGTAGAGTTTGTGTACACCTTGGACTTAAGGCAGTCCTGGTCTCAGGATGAGTTTGGATGTACGCCCTCCACTTGATTTCCTTTGGAAGTTGGAGAAGGATTAGCTTAACTGCAGAAGTCATCAGGCAGGCCATCGGAACCTGGGCTTTTCATGGATGGGAGTTTTGTTGCTGATTAATATCTTCATTGCTCACGTTTTCTGCTTCTTAATGTCTCCATCTTGACAAGTTGACTATGTCTAGGGAGATATCCATTTCTTCTAAATTACCCATTTCTATGGGCATATAATTTTTCATAGTAATCTTTTTAACTCTTTGTGCTTTTTTGTACTTCTGCAATATCTTTTCAATTTTGATTTCTTTTCAATTTCAATTTGATTTATTTGAATTTTCTCTTTTTTCCTAGTCCTGATACAGGATTGACAGCTTTGTTTATCTTTTCAAAAAAATCAATTCTTAGGTTGTTTGATCATTTCTGCTATTTTTGTAGCTTCTGTTTTATTTATTTCTGCTCTAATCTTTATTGTTCTCTTCTGTCTACTAGCTTTGGGCTTAGTGTATTATTTTTCTCACTCAAAGTGCAATGCTGTGCTGTTTGTTATCATTCTGTTTGACATAGGTGTGTACTGTTATAAAATTCTCTCTTAACACTGCTTTATCAGTTTTCATACATTGTGTTTCAGTTTTTCTTGTCTAGGTATATATACATAAATTTCTCTTTTATTTATGGACCGGTGGTCAATGCCTGGTGCTGGCCTGTGCTTGGAGCCTGGGTTGACTGGGTTTCCAGTTGGCCCTAGATCTGGTGCCACCATGGCTGGCCCAGCACTGAGGGAAGTTCAGAGCCTGAGCCCACAGAGGTTGGCCCAATGGTGGGACAGACTCGAGACTGAGTCCCCCCTGCAAGACTGGAGGCCATGACCCCGGGGACCTTCCGGGTGCTGGATCTCGCTGGGAAGGCCTGGTGTTGGGTCTGAGGCAAAGCCTGGCGCCGACCTCCCTGCCCTCCCCGCACTGAGCAGTGTCTCCTGTGCCGTGCTGCCTGGCTTCCACTGCCCACGTCATACAAGCTTGGCCTTCTTCGTATTTCCTTCTTTTCTCTGTGTTCTCTCACATGGTCATCTCAGCTCTCGGGAAGGCATTGCTGCATAAGAATTGTTGTTCAAATCGCTGTTTCTGCCAGGGAGGCAGCAGGAAGGCCCTGCCCCACCAGCTGCTGGAGCGGCTGTCCTGCAGAGGACACATCACACAGCGTGCATTGTCCCCATTTACTCCGCAGACTGTGGGAAAGCACAAGGCCACTTCAGTACACAGGAAGCTCTGGTCATGAAGAAAGTAGGGATCCGTTCACACTCAAAGTGACACGAAGAGAACGCTAACACTAGCAAAGTGACCACTAACACTTCAAACTTCTAGGAGAGCTTATAGAAGTTTAAGTCACCTTAGTTTTGCAGTTCTGTCAAAACCATGCTTTTCTGTGATTCCATTAACAAATAATTCTAAAGGTCAGCTAGCAGTGGAGGGATCAGAGCTGGAAGTAGCCAGCAAAGGCGTCTCACAGCAGCCGGGCCGGGCCAGGTGTGGGCAGAAGCAGGATGTGAGGCGTGTGGAGGGGTGGTATGCAGGCCAGCTGGACAGAGCTACCAATGCGGCCGACTCAACCTGGCACCGATGAGGATGTCTGCCAGGGCACATCGAACCCCCGGAACCTGCAGTGCAGGCCCCATCTCCCTGAGCTCCTGTGTGGCACTGTCTGCCGGGAGGTGGGTGCCGAGGAGGGAAAGAAGGAACAGGAGCCCTGGGGTCACTCGGATGCTGAGAGTCCATAATGTGAGCGGGAGCTCACCCTGGCTGAAGCCGGCACCGAGATGGCTTGGAGGAGACACACGGATGAGCAGTGTGTGGCGATAACCTGGTCATGGTGAATACAACGTAGCGGGAATGGAATCCGGAATCTGGAACAGCTAGGAGGCTGCTAAACATTTGGATTTCTAGAAAGAAAAGGAATCTGCACCACGGGCAGAAATTTCTAGGCAAGAAGTAATAAGTTCAAAGATGTACTGCGTAAAATCTACATGGAATGTGGGACAGGTGTGGTTTATAGATTTTTAGAGATGTGTTTATTTGCTTGAGAGTCAGAGTTACAGAGAGAGGGGAGAGAAAGGGAGAGGGGCCAGGCCGAAGCCAGGAGCAAGGTGATACCTGTGGATCTCCCATGTGGTGGCAGGGGCCCAAACTCTTGAACCACCTTCCACTGCTTTTCCTAGGCCACCAGCAGAGAGCTGGATCAGAAGTTGAGCAGCTGGGGCAGGAGCGGGAGCCCGTGTGGGATGCCAGCGTCACAGGTGGCAGATTTTACCTACTATGCCCCAACGCTGGTCCCCAATGGTGTGGTTTAAATATAAGTGTCAAACTTCAAAGTTTATGACAGACTGTCCCAAGGAGAAGTTGAGTCACTGACCAAGGGGGCAGCGAAGAGAAGGAACTGGGCCAATATTTAATTTGCGTATCAGGTGATGGTGGGATCTTCAAAAGAAATCAGTTATGTTTCTTAGTTATAACCTTAGACTGATGAAACACAGCTATTTGTTGTCATATTCTTAAAGCGTTAATAATGTGGAATTAAGAGCATCTCAGAAAGCAGACACTCGGGCAGGTGCTGTGGTGTGGTGTGTTAAGCTGCTTCCTGCAGTGCTGGCTGCTCCGTTTCCTATCCAGCTCCCTGATTGGCCTGGGAAAGCAGAGGAAGGAGACCCAAGTACTTGGGCTCCTGTACCCACATGGGAGACCTGGAGAGAGCTCCTGGCTCCTGGTTTTGGCCTGGCCCAACCTTGGCTGTTGCGGCCTTCTGGGGAAGCTGATGGAGGATCTCTCTCTCTCTCTCTCTCTCTCTGTGACTCTTTTAAATAAATAAATACATTTTTATTCTTTTTTTTTTGACAGGCAGAGTGGACAGTGAGAGAGAGAGAGACAGAGAGAAAGGTCTTCCTTTTTCCATTGGTTCACCCTTCAATGGCTGCCATGGCCGGTGTGCTGCAGCCAGCGAGCGCACTGCGCTGATCCGAAGCCAGGAGCCAGGTGCCTCTCCTGGTCTCCCATGTGGGCGCAGGGCCCAAGGACCCGGGCCATCCTCCACTGCACTCCCAGGCCACAGCAGAGAGCTGGACTGGAAGAGGAGCAACCGAGACAGAACCGGCGCCCTGACCAGGACTAGAACCCGGTGTGCCGGTGCCGCAGGCAGAGGATTAGCCTAGTGAGCCATGGCGCAGGCCAATAAATTTTTATTAAAAAAGAAAATGTACACTCAAAACAGCACATTAAAACTATTGGAGCTTCAGTCTAAAAGCTGAGTTCAGATAAATATTAATTTGGGGGTATCACCTTTTATGGCCAATTTGAATTTTTAGGGAAGGGCAACTCAGAATTCCCCAAAGCATCTGAAGCACTCTCAGTGCTTGAAGGTGAAATTATGTGAAAAGGGCAAGTGGTCACCACACCGCCCAATTGCACACACACTTTCCAAGTCAGGTGCAGAAACTGACAGGGCTTATGCTAAATGGTGGTTGCATTTAGGATTACTGAATAATAGATCATATTTTAACTGGCTTGCACGGTACTTTAAACAATCCCATATCATATTTCATGTACTTTTGATGCCTCATAACTTCTGGGATCCATAACAAGTTAAATATGACCAAGACCAATATCAACTCCATCATCAATTAAGTCTACCTGGAGCCACTGGGGTAGGAACAAAGTTAGTGCAATATTACCTTGAGTAATTCCTTCTAATGTTCTAGAGAACACAAAGTTTTCTCTGCACTTGACATCTAAACTATTGACGTTTTTAAAACTGATTTTTACCCATTCATCAAAAAAGTGTTAATTCACTGAAATCTCACAAATTGAGCACAGCATTCGTGTTTTCTGAGACGCTCCGTGTACACAAATTCACTGTCAGTGAAGTTCTCCTTATGACCTGTCGAAGCTCTGGCCCCTGCTTTTCTTGCTCTGTATTTTACTTATCCGCACTGGCATTTATTTTGGCAGATCCTGCTCCTAGAAATCAATTATAGCCACAGAAATGAGTGCTTAACGATGTGACTTGTGTATGTTATGCCCCAGACCTGTGAGGCATGTATTAAAACATCGTATTTGGGTAACAAAGTTTAATTTGTCAATGCCCTTGAGATAGTTCTCATGGATGCACAAAGAAAACACCCCATTAAAGAACTTCTGATGAGCAAAGGACACTAATGTTTATTGAGATAAAGGACTCAAAATCTAACCCTGGTCTCATCTGTTTTGAAGTATTGTAGGCACATTCCCACTTTCTCAATAAACAATGCTGATTTTTTTTCAGAATTGTCTAGCTTAAAGTTGTCATTTTTGCCAAAATGACTAACAGATGCCCTCGCCATGGCTTATTTTTCATCCTAGGTGTAAATAAATGGTTACCTGGGACTGTGGGTCTACTGACCAGACTGCGCTCACAGAGTGATTATGAGTGAGCTACGTGGCTCATTGTGTAGAAAGAAATGGGAATTTCTTCAAACGTGAAGACCGCTGTGACCACAACCGGACTCTCAGTCCACCCCTGGACACTTGCACGGCAACACCTGCTGTGGGGTGACAGAAATAACCAGGAGGGTCACCCAGGTACCAGGCAGAAGCCATCTCCGGCCAGGTTCGGAAGCAGCAGTGGTAGTAAGGTAAGTTCACGTGTGTGAGTGACAGCTGAAAGTGCAGCAGGCTGGTCACCTGGGTGAGTTGACGAGTTTCCCTCCCTGCAGTGATCTGGAGTGAACCCTCTGTTTCCATTGTAGATCCACTCTGTCGGGATCTAAAGCCCCTTCAGGGAGCAAGTCCATCGGCGTGCCTGAGTCAGGCGTCCACACCTTGGCTTGGCCGGAGTGGGCCAGCCTGAGTGAGAGTCTGAGCACCACCCCCCACGGTGGGGACACATTAGAAAGGAATCCTTCCCGCTGGACTGTGGCCTTCTGCTCCTTGTTTGCTGAACTCTTTATTTAGGAGAGCCATTAAGTCTTTGACTATCATGCAAATTAAAAATGTTATCTCAAAATAAATACATACACAAATAAATACAAATAAAATGAATCAGGTTCTGTGAGAACAGACTGAATAGAGACAATGAGCGGGGCGGCCTCTGCTCCGTTGGAAGTCCTGTGTTGTCTGTGCTATCATCTCTGGGCGGCCTCAGCTCCGTTGGAAGTCCTATGTTGTCTGTGTTATCTCTGGGCGTCCTTGGCTCCCGTTGGAAGTCCTGTGTTGTCTGTGTTACCTCTGGGTGGCCTCAGCTCCGTGGAAGTCCTGTGTTGTCTGTGTTATCTCTGGGTGGCCTCAGCTCCATTGGAAGTCCTGTCTTGTCTGTGTTACCTCTGGGCGTCCTTAGCTCCCGTTGGAAGTCCTATGTTGTCTGTGTTATCTCTGGGCGTCCTTGGCTCCCGTTGGAAGTCCTGTGTTGTCTGTGTTACCTCTGGGCGTCCTTAGCTCCCGTTGGAAGTCCTGTGTTGTCTGTGCTATCATCTCTGGGCGGCCTCAGCTCCGTGGAAGTCCTGTGTTGTCTACCTGTGTCATCACCTCAGTATCTCTGCCTCTACCCCCTGTTCTTCTCTGTGTTCATCTCTCTAGGGGGAAGGACCACAGTGAGGGGAAGTCTAGCATAGGGTCTCTTCTCTTGCAGCTTCCGCGATCACTTATTCTTCCACTTTCAAACAGAACCAAATGAGCACATGAGCTCCAGCTTCTGCCATCTCAGAGCTCACACGCTTGTGAAAGAGACAGTAAACCCCCAAACAAACCACGGTGCTAACCAGGAAACACGAGGAAGGAACTGCTCCGGAGAGGAGGTGCTCAGGAGAAGAGATGGTCTTGGAACCGGGTGTTCAGGGAAGGCTCCGGGAGAGAGGCAATGCAGCGTGGGGTGCAGGGCCCAAGAACCGCTGGCCAAGGCTGTGAGGAGGAGCAGGTCGGCAGAGGCACAGGCAGCCCAGGCACTGAGGGCTCGGAAGACCACCACAGTCCTCGGCTCCCTCTGTGAAGGGGGAGGGTTGTGGCCTCAGAGTGGGGAAGCCCCCCGTGCACACGTGGGAGCCTGTGCGAGAGTTTGCCCTGTGAGTGGGAAGGGGGCGCCCAGAGAGGGGGGATGGTGTGGAGGGCGCTGCGTCGACGGCTGTGGCCAAGAAGCAGAGATGCAGCAGGACGCAGGGAAGCTGTGTCGGCCGCGGGCGCCTCCTGAAATCCCGTGGCCAGCTCCTGCAGGTGACAGAAGCCCTCGCGGGTGTTTGGAGGCTGATAACCGGTGGGCAGAAGCGAGGGAACGATGCGGTCAGCATTTACCACGGGCTTTGTGGCAGGTAAACCCAGGGACCGCCGCACCACGGGGATTTCACTGAAAATGGGGATGAACCAGGACATTTCCAGGCTTTTGACCATGAAAATCAACTCCCCCCCCTCCTTTAAAAAAATATGCGGCAAAACTTTTCCTGTAGAATGAGAGTTGTTAGGGCCCGAATGTGGGAGCTGATTGGCCAGGAGTACTGAGACCACGTGATGGAGTGTGGATCTGAAGAAATCTCATTGCTGGATCCGTGGTGAATGAAGAATACATAATAAATGAGAGGAACGTGAATCCACAAGTTCTCCTTGGGCTGTGAGCATTGATTTCAATGGGCTGAGCCAGGGACTCCTACGAAGAAAGATAAATTCGGATGGTTGGAGTCTGCAAATCATTGAATGGCCACAGACACTTAACGACGTGATCAAAAGTAAAACTTCGTGCCAAGTGCCCGTGAGCGCGAGCAGTGCACAGGGGGCGGGATCAATATTCATCCCCACGGCCAGTCGTTTGTCAAACTGCTTTTAATTTGCAGGGTGATGTTTGATCATGAATCACAGTAATGGCCAGGATGCTCACGGCGGCGTCATCTCTCTCATTTAGTGAGGAGGGCATCTATCATGTGGAGTGGAAGACTCAGCCGTGAGGCAGTGCACCTCACTGCCTGTGTGCCTAGAATCCAGCTTTAAGGAGCTCACGGGGCCGAGTGCAAACTCTGTCATCCCATTTTACAGGCAAGGAAGCCAGCACAGCTCAAGGTTGCAGCCTCCAGGGGAGACGCGGAAGGTGAGAGCTGGAACCCTGACCGTGAGCATGTGCTGGGGGCGGCAGGGCCTGCAGGCCTGGCGCTGCGAGTCCCTCCACAGGATCGGGCGCGCGCGGGCGGTAGGTTTTGGGCACGTGCTGTGAAGTACTTCTTGTGTGGTTCTCAAGTCACCCGAATTTCTGCAGGTTTTTTTGAGCTCTTGTAGGATCAGAGGCCCTCTGGGCCCCTAATACTAGAATCCTAATTCTAGAATCCTCTAACAGAAGGGCCGAGGCTCCCACACCGGCTGAGGGACCTGGCTCCAAGCCACGGCGTGGAAAAATGGGGAGCGCAGCTCGGGCAGCGCCAGGACCCACGGCCTTGCCGTTCATTCATCTCTCTTCTGGCAAGCAATTAAATCTATTTACTTCTAGCTGATCGCCCCTAAATCAAATCTAGCCAACGATCAACCAGCGTTCTCAGAGAGCCTGCTGTGCACAGGGCAATTGGAGGGCTATTTTTACAACAGGCAAAGTATTAGCGTTTGAAATACTAAGACAATGACAAATTTATAGGAGGTGTGGAATCATTCACTTTCAGAATTAGCAAATTACAGTTCTTGTGGAAATTCGCTAGACGCACCTCTATGTGATGTATGGACGGCCTCTAGCAAGCCTTCCTCAGCTTTCTGCCTGCCTGTCAGAGCCTCCCCTCCTGGCTGCGGGTGAGCGCCGCTTGTGTGTGTTGGCTTCCTGGCCTCGCTGTCTAATGGAGCGCGCGGGGTAATGGTGAGTGTTTAGGATCCAGGACCCCAGGGGATGATTTGGAATGCACTTGCAACAAGCAGCCATGTCAATATTTTTGCAAAAAAAGAATGTTGATGGAAAGCAAGAGTTGTCATTGCCTGATATGTCCCACATGCGTTCTGGCTGCGCCACACCCCACAATGACCCAGGATGTCAGAAATACCAGCGTCTCGGTTCCCAGCTCCTCGTGCACACGTGTGTCTGTGGTGGAGACCCTGGGGCCTGGCTTGGTTTGGGACAGGCGCCTCTGCGTCCCGAGGTGTCCAGCAGCCACAGAGCCACAGTGGCCGCTGTTCCAGCTCTGAAGTTCAGAGGGCGGAATGAACTTTCCAGCCTGGGTTTCTCTGAGCCGTCCCCACTCTTCAAATGTCGTTCTACACTTTGCTGAGAAACTGAAAATTTATTGCTTTGTCTACTTAGTACGGCAATTTGAATAATACCAGGAGAAAAAGAAAGCACAATTATAAGCTTTTTCTGAATTCTGAACAGGCAATGTGCTATTTTTACATGTATTGTTAGCTCAGAGCTCAGATAAGGTTTAATATTCAAATATAATCTCCTCAACAAGAAAAGCAGCCATCTGAACGTGAGAATTCTGGAGTATCCATGGCTCACAAAGAGGATTTGGGTTAAAAAAAAAACGAAAAAGGAGCACAGTGGAATTACTTTTTAAAGCAACTTTCATTACATTTTATACCAGAAATAAAAGCTCAATGTGTGGAACAATAAGAGTTAGGAACTTCACACAGAGCTAATTCTTCTATCAACCTTGAAATAAACAAGGGCTTTCCTCTCTCAATCCCTTATCCTCAGTGTCCAGAAACACTTTCTTGTCATAACCACCCCATGAAGCGCAGGAAATGAAAATTCATCTCCATCTTTTCTTAGTTTTCAGAGGCTATCCCAGCGTAGCTGAACCTTTTGACAGTTGCCTATAAAAAGATGCAGAATTTCTAAGCCACGGTACTAACAATTCTAGGGGAAAAAAAGCAAATAGTGTCAAAGAAAACAAATATTGCTATACTTTATGTTGAGCAAAATGATCAATCCAAGTAAGTCCAAGCAAGGTCCCCTGAAAACAAAAGTTGTAGACTAGATTTTGTTATCAAATAAGAACAAGGGGAATCTGCTCATAATCCCTCACGTAAGGCCTGCTTGTGTTTATTATTTACTTATTTATTATTTGCAGGGAAAACACGGTGTGAAGTCCAGAGGCTGTGCATGGCTGGCTCCCAGTTAGAAACTTCACTGGGAGTCTCTTCTCACTCGGATCCCATTTGCTTCTCCACACCAAGGAAATAGAAAACCCAATTAAAAATTAGCAGAGTGCCTGGACAGACAGAAAAAGACACACAAGTGGTAGAACAGGTACATGGAACAATTAGTGTCACTAAGCACTAAGACGATGCAAATTAGAACACAAGGAGCGATCATTCCACCCCTCTTAGGAGGACTCCAACCCCAGAGCAGTCTTGTCAAGAACACTGAGGAAAAGGAACTCTTGGGACTGTGGTACTCACTGGAAAAACCAAACAGGAATGCAACCGCTGTGTCGTCCGTCAATGAACCCAGGCCTGCGAATACACCCAGAGGAACTGAGGTCAGTGTGCGAGAGACCTGTAGGCCCCGCCGTCATTGCAACCCTGTCCAGCAGCTAGGACAGAGACGCCTGACGTGCCCGTCGCTGGACAAATAGAGACATTGTGGTACAAATGCACAGATATACTGTTCTGCCATCAAGATGGAAATCTCATATGTAGCAACTCGGACGCACCTGTGGGATATTGTGCTGGAATAAGTAAGCTGGGCACAGAAAGACAAGTAGTGCCTGGTCTCACTTGTGTGTTGAATCTAAAAAGACAGGAGAGTAGAAGGGAGGTTACCAGGGCCTGGGACAGTGGGAGGGGACTTGTTGGCCAGAGGAGCATGGTGGAATCAGCTCAATGGACCTATTGTACAACATTGTGGCTGTAGTCACTGATTTTTCTTTACTTCCAAATCGCACCACAAAAACAAGGGAGGCAATGAGTTTGTTAGTGAGCTCGATTTGTCATTCCACTCCATCTGCATACATCAATCACACTGTATCCATAAACATATGTAAGTACGATTTGTCAATAAAATATTATTAAGAATGAAGAACTACATTTGCCCAAAGGCACAAAAGCAGTACTCTTCATAGGTTACGTGTATTTTAATAGGTTTGGGTAGCACATCAAATTTTTACATTTCTCCATGCTGGGGAGAAAAACCCACTTGCATCTTTTTGTAGTTTCTCAGCGTCGGAATTTTTCTACTTATTTTTTATTTTTTTTTTTTTATTTTTATTTTTTTTATTTTTATTTTTTTATTTATTTATTTTTTTGACAGGCAGAGTGGACAGTGAGAGAGAGAGAGAGACAGAGAGAAAGGTCTTCCTTTGCCGTTGGTTCACCCTCTAATGGCCGCCGCGGTAGCGCGCTGCGGCCGGCGCACCGCGCTGTTCCGATGGCAGGAGCCAGGTGCTTCTCCTGGTCTCCCATGGGGTGCAGAGCCCAAACACTTGGGCCATCCTCCACTGCACTCCCTGGCCACAGCAGAGAGCTGGCCTGGAAGAGGGGCAACCGGGACAGGATCGGTGCCCCGACCGGGACTAGAACCCGGTGTGCCGGCGCCGCTAGGCGGAGGATTAGCCTGTTGAGCCGCGGCGCCGGCCTCTACTTATTTTTTAATTAACTGTTTGCTTCTTTCATAGGTGTGATGGGAATATACTGTTTTGGCCAGAAGATTGCATTTCCATAAGTTTCATTTCATCTCACTAGAAGCTCAAGCTTTAAGGCAATCATTTTGCTTGGTATTCTATAAAGGGGCCATTAACATTGTTGCTAATCTTGGCTAGTGCATGTTTGAGTTAATACAGTGAATGTTTATGTATCAAAACATTGGGTATCTCCAAGCTGCAGTGAAGGAGGTAGGTAGTGAATCAATTCCAACTGAAAGTGAACGAACATCAATCCCAAGACGGCCTTGTTCTAGCTTCCATTATATCCAATTGCGGTTTTTAAAATCAAGTCCACTACCTTTGAGAAACAATAATTTAATTGTTTCTAGTTTTACAATTGAGAGCGAGACCCAGGCCTGGGAATGCTTTCCTGGCAAATGCGAGGCAACTCCTCGCAGTCCCGGCACAAGGCAGGGGGACTCTGGCACGTTACGGAGCTCTGAGTATCAGCTGGTTAATGAGTGCGTTATTTTCTGTAATCTTTTCTTTTTAAAATATTGTTCTGTTTTAAACAAGCTTTAACATAGTGATATTAAAGTTTGCATGGGTAGGGTAGGAAACACAGTCTACTCCTCTGCCTCTGCTTTCTCCATGAGAGGCCCCGGAAACCACGCTGGCCAAAGACAGGCGAGCGAGGGAGCCGTGGGCAGGGTTGCGTCATCGTGAGCGTCATGCCTTGAACACAGATCCAGCACGACCAGGAGGCTGCGCTGGGCCTGTGCAGGGCCCAGAACGCAGAGAGACGACAGGAAGGGCTGGGGGTTCTGGGCCTGCGAGCGGCCGTGAGACGCTCCGGAGGACGCGCGTGGCAGGCGGGGCCGGTGCGGGGGCTTCGTGTGGATGCAGTCACACAGTCCCCTTCTTTCCGACACGGGCCTGGGGCACAGCTGCAGGTGCGGCTCCCTCGACAAAGGGAGACCAGGCTCTTCCTGTGTGTGCTTGTTCTCACTGGCCTTGGACCTGAAGTCAGCTGGACCCCAAGGAGGCTATGCGACGGCCGTGGCAACCCAGGTGCTCGCGCGTGGGGTTGTTCACCCTTTGCGGTGCGTTTGTCCACACTGACAACCGACTCCCCCTGCAAGTCTGCAGTCCTAGCCCCCTGGTTTCTGTATTAAAATGCTAAGGGCTTTCCCTCAGGACCCCGCATTGCAGTGAGGCAGCTTGGTGTAGGTTAACTAGAACACCGGACAGGAGTGTGCGGAGAAGGAACCGGTTTATTCCAGCTCACACTTTGCAGGTTCAAAACCAAGACCCCATAGCCTTCATTTGGTTTCCATCATGTTCATTTTCAGCAACTTTGCTTTGTACTGTTTAATTTTCCATGTGGTTTGTGTCCAAGTCAACATATAAATTTAATACAATTTCAGTACAAGCACTAGCAAGATTGTTATTGAAGTATCTAAATGAACAAAACAGATCGCTAAAAATCTTGGCCAAGGAAAGACGACAGGAGGGTACTCATGGTGCTAGGTGTTGAGGGACAACCTTCTGTCATGAGAAGGTTTCGTGCTGACATGCTGATGCACAGGCAGCCATGGGACATAACCCAGAAGCTGGAAATAATCCCAAGTTCACACGAAAACTTAGCTTTTGATGAAATACCATCTCAGAACGTTAGAGCAAATGCTCACTTGTGAATGAATGATGCTGGGACAATTGTGGAGCCCTTTGAAAAAGTCCAGGTTAGACCCACCAGACACTTGCAGGATAACAATGTGTGTGTGTGTGTGTGTGTCTCACGTGGGACCAGCTCCCCCGTCTCTGCACATGGGTGATCGCTGGAGACACTTTGGTTGTGATGTGTGGGAGAATTAGCTGGCTAACAATGTCAATGATGTCAAAGCTGAGAGAGCTGGAAACAAGATGACCATGTGGTGCTGGGATTTGGCATTGCTCCTAGGGTGCACTTGGGACGCTCACATTCCGTGTCAGGGTGTCTGGGTGTGAGTGGGTGTGAATCCCAGCCCCACTTCTATGCAGCTTGGCTATTGCACGTCCTGAGAGGCAGCAGGTCTGGCTCAAGGCCTTGCGTCACTGTCACCATGGGGGGACACCAGGACGGGCTGCTGGCTCCTGGATTCAATCTGGCCTCGCCCTGGCTTTATGGCATCTGGGGAGGGATCCAGTAGATGGACTGTCTCTCTCTGTCTCTTTCTTTCTCTTTGTCTTTCAAATAAATAAAAATGCCTTTCCAAAAATTAGGAGAAATACAGTAAAGTGATATAATCAGGTTATAAGAAGAAAACATTAATTATGTATTCTTCAATAATTTGATTGTAGGGAAAGTATTTCTAATTGCAATTTGAAACCTAAGTGCAATGAAAGGAAGTAACTTTAACGACATAAAATATTAATAAAACTTCTGCATGGAAAGTATTGGAAGCAACATCAATGCCATTTACATAGCAAAGTGTTTGAACAGATACGGTGTACCTGCCATTCAAAATCCACGCGTGTGTGCTAAACATTGAGGGCTGCCTATGAACGCAGATGGGAAGACGTCCCTGACAGGTTGTTAAAGGGCAAAAGCAAGCCGGAAGGCTACAGAGCACAGCGCTTATGTGCACAGGAGCAGCTCAGGAGAGGAGACGTCCGCTTCACCCATCAGCGCCCACCAGGAGATGGGAGGGAGCCGGTGGCAGGGCGGGGAGCATCCTCTGGTTTCTCCGTAGAGTTTTCTTATTTAGCAGTTTAACACTTTACACATAATGTGAAAAGAAAAAAGCCCGAGAAGGACAGTAAAATGAAGCTAGAACCGAGAAAAAGAGAAACAAATGTAATGGCACACGGAGATGAATGGATGCCCTTTAATTCCAGTCGATGACAACGCCATCCGATCAATGGAGGCAGAATGAACAAAGCCGCTACACCCAAGGCTAGAGGCCGGAAAAGAGAAGTCAGCTCGTTCTGGGCTTCTGTGTCGGACTTCCCTTTTCATGATCCTATTGCTCAGCCATTGCTGGGCAGTGCAAGTGTCAGGTTATTGGGAGTTTTCCCTGTGGGGAGCTATTGAAAGGGAAAATGAGAATGGATTATGTGGTTTTGATTGGAACTGGCTGTGCGCTGCGAGGTTGAGGGTGAAGCCAGGGTTTCAACAGATGAGGTCTGAGCACACAGATGTGAGTGTGAGTGTGGGAATGTGAGTGTGCCTGTGTGTGAGTGTAGATGTGTGTATGTGAGTGTATGTCTGTGCATGTGTGAGCATGTGTGTACGTGTGTCAGTGTGTGCATGTGTTAGTGCGTACATACATGTGAGTACATGTGTACCTGCTTGTACATGTATGTGCATGAGTGTGTATATGTGAGTGCACATGTGATCATGTGTGTGTATGTGTGTATGTGTGTAGGTGTGTGCATGTCAGTGTATGTGTATGTGCACACAAGTGTGTGTCAATGTGTGTGCATGCACATGTGAGTTGATGTGTGGTGTGTGCATGTGTGTGCATGTGTGAGTGTGAGTGTGGACATGGGTGTGAGTGAACAGCGTCTTCCCTGCTCTGTCTGGGAAAACCCCAGGACTGGGCTCAGGGCCGCCCGGGGTCTGCAGCCTGGCCCAGCTGCAGCAGCCCCGGGTGAGGACGGCTGGGGGCTCCCAGCACTGGGGCCTGAGGCAGGTCAGCGGTGCCTCCCCGCGCTAGGGCGAAGCTGTGGCGAAGGCAGGGCTCCCAGGCGTCTGCAGGCTCTGACAGCAGGGGCGCGGTGCCTCTGGGCCCCAGGCTCGACTTCCTCCCTCAGCTCAGGCGCTGTGCAAGCCGCAGGGCCCAGCCATGCCTCCACAGGTGGTTGTCTCGCTCGGGCGGGGACAGGCCTGACACGGGCTTGCAGGAGCACACCTGTGCCCCTGCATTCCGGCACAGTCCCGCCCTGGAGGACTGGCCGACTCCACTGCCAGGGACTGGAATGAGAGAATGCGGGGCTCAAGAGAGGCCTGAGGACAGTGACTGCGCGAGTCAGGAGAGCCTGGGGTGAGGCTCCTCACCAGCGGAACCACACGCGGCAGAGGAGGAGGGGAGAGGCGGCTGCGGGCACAAGGCCCAGTGACGCCCACGGCCCTTGGGGGATCTCTGTTATTCTTGAAGCTCTACGTGAGAGATTGGATCTAGATCGGCACGGAACTAGGACAGGAAGGCCACACAGGTGGAGACACAGACGGAGGGCCGCGTGTGCAGATGCCATGGCAGTTGTGCTACCGACCACGGAGGAGTGGGCTTCAGACCCCAGACCCCTCCTGCTGGGCCTGCGGGGGCCTGGGCTGCCTGAGCGTGGCCGAGTTCCAAGCTGCAGGTCTAGGCGAGGTGGAGTCAGACTGCTTCACCCCTGCTCCCCCTGAGGCAGTGTGGGACAGGGGAGGACGGGGCCTGGAGACACCTGTGGAGGACTGCACGGCGACCGGCAGACAGACGGGGCGGACCCGGAGGCTGAGGTCGCCGCTGATGCCACCGCCGGCCCTTCCTGTCTCTCCTAGAGGGGCCACTGCTCTGCTCGGCACTCAGAGGGTGTCCGGGAGAGCAGTGGCCATCAGACACTTCTGTGAAACCAGGAAGCTGAGTTTTTGGCAGGAGCGAAGAGCAGAAAAGGGGCAGGCTGAGGTGAGCAGGGCCAGGAGGACTGGGGGAGGATCCTCACAGACCTGGTGTGGGCACAGGTGGGGGGTGGGGGAGGCCCCTCACAGACCTGGTGTGGGCACAGGTAGGGGGTGGGGGAGGCCCCTCACAGACCTGGTGTGGGCACAGGTGGGAGTGGGGGAGGCCCCTCAAGACCAGGTGTGAGACAGGTCGGGGGACTGGGGAGGCCCCTCACAGACCTGGTGTGGGCACAGGTAGGGGATGGGGGAGGCCCCTCACAGACCTGGTGTGGGCACAGGTGGGGGGGTGGGGGAGGCCCCTCACAGACCTGGTGTGGGCACAGGTGGGGGGGTGGGGGAGGCCCCTCACAGACCTGGTGTGGGCACAGGTGGGGGGTGGGGGAGGCCCCTCACAGACCTGGTGTGGGCACAGGTGGGGGGGTGGGGGAGGCCCCTCACAGACCTGGTGTGGGCACAGGTGGGGGTGGGGGAGGCCCCTCACAGACCTGGTGTGGGCACAGGTGGGGGACCGGGGGAGGCCCCTCACAGACCTGGTGTGGGCACAGGTGGGGGACCGGGGGAGGTCCCTCACAGACCCGGTGTGGGCACAGGTGTGGAGACTGGGGAGGCTGCTCACAGACCTGGTGTGGGCACAGGTGGGGGGACCGGGGGAGGCCCCTCACAGACCTGGTGTGGGCACAGGTGTGGAGACTGGGGGAGGCTGCTCACAGACCTGGTGTGGGCACAGGTGGGGGACCGGGGGAGGCCCCTCACAGACCTGGTGTGGGCACAGGTGTGGAGACTGGGGGAGGCCCCTCACAGACCCGGTGTGGGCACAGGTGTGGAGACTGGGGGAGGCTGCTCACAGACCTGGTGTGGGCACAGGTGGGGGGGTGGGGGAGGCCCCTCACAGACCTGGTGTGGGCACAGGTGGGGGGTGGGGGAGGCCCCTCACAGACCTGGTGTGGGCACAGGTGGGGGGGTGGGGGAGGCCCCTCACAGACCTGGTGTGGGCACAGGTGGGGGTGGGGGAGGCCCCTCACAGACCTGGTGTGGGCACAGGTGGGGGACCGGGGGAGGCCCCTCACAGACCTGGTGTGGGCACAGGTGGGGGGGTGGGGGAGGCCCCTCACAGACCTGGTGTGGGCACAGGTGGGGGGACCGGGGGAGGCTGCTCACAGACCTGGTGTGGGCACAGGTGAGGGGACCGGGGGAGGCCCCTCACAGACCTGGTGTGGGCACAGGTGGGGGGACCGGGGGAGGCTGCTCACAGACCTGGTGTGGGCACAGGTGGGGGTGGGGCGGCTCCTCACAGACCTGGTGTGGGCACAGGTGGGGGGACCGGGGGAGGCTGCTCACAGACCTGGTGTGGGCACAGGTGAGGGGACCGGGGGAGGCTCCTCACAGACCTGGTGTGGGCACAGGTGGGGGGTGGGGCGCACCTCTATGCACAGGGACCGGGCAACTCTGGCAACATGAAGCAGCCCCTCGGCATCATAAACGGCCAGTGTTCATGTAGTCACGTGGATTCTCTAACACCAGGCATAGCCGGGAACTCGCACACGCTGAAAACACCCACGTTTGACGCCATATTCCTGAGGGAGGGCTGTGTGCGTGTCCTCCCGTGTTGGGGGCCAGGCAGGGTGTCCACACTCACCACTTTTTTTTTTTTTTTTTTGACAGGCAGAGTGGACAGTGAGAGAGAGACAGGGAGAAAGGTCTTCCTTTTGCCGTTGGTTCACCCTCCAATGGCCGCCGTGGTAGCGCGCTGCAGCCGGCGCACCGCGCTGTTCCGATGGCAGGAGCCAGGTGCTTCTCCTGGTCTCCCATGGGGTGCAGGGCCCAAGCACTTGGGCCATCCTCCACTGCACTCCCTGGCCACAGCAGAGAGCTGGCCTGGAAGAGGGGCAACCGGGACAGGATCGGTGCCCCGACCGGGACTAGAACCCGGTGTGCCGGCGCCGCAAGGCGGAGGATTAGCCTGTTGAGCCACGGCGCCGGCCACACTCACCACTTCTATTCAACTTTGTAGGATTCTAACCGGGGCAACAAGATAAAGCCAAGTATTTTTTTTTTCTTTTGGAAATTGAAAACAAGAGACATGACAACTGTCCCTATTCATGAATGCCGAGGTTATTTCCGCAGAAGGCCCCCAGGAGTCCAGCTCCAACTCCCAGCGCTCATCCAGGTTTAATGAGCTCATGGATCCCAGCTGGCCAAGACAGGCATTTTTACAAGCAGCCATCTACAGCTGGCAATGAGAGAAAGAACATCATTTTTAATATCTCCAAGAAAAAATACTTACAGATCTAAAAATATGTTCACAGGATTTATAGTGAGAAGCACGAGAGATTTTATGAAGGAAGTCAAAGAGCCACCCGAGGGGAGACCCTTGTGGACGTGGATTGAAAGTCTTGAGACGGCAAAAATGTAGGTTCTCCCTACACCGAGCTGAAGATTGAACTCAAAATCAGTCCAAACTCGGAAGTATGCTTTTTGTTTTCTGAAACAGACAAGCTGATTCCAAATGTGTAGGAAAAGCTAAGGAGTAAAAATAGCTAAAACATCCTTGACATAATACGTTTGAGGACTCACACTGCTTGATTTTCAGCTTTCTCCGAAAACCAGCTGCATTCGAGACCCACAAAGGGTCAGCGCTATCTGAAAAAATCGGAAGAGCAACTCTAGCTAAAAGCTGAATCCCCAGGTACAAACTCCCAGGTTCTTAGAATAAAGCACAGGGCAGTGGCTCTTAGACCTCACATGGAAAGAATATCGATGGATTGAACTTGATCAAATTTAATGTGTTTTCTCTGTGAAAGACAAGAGACTGAAAAGACAAGCTACAGACTTGGAGAAATATTTGCAAGTCTGATTAACATTTGTCTCCAGAGTGTGTTAGAACCCGCGGTTGTCTCGGGATGCTGCTCTCCTGATATTGATCACCTGCATCGGGTGGGCGGTTCTCCCTGTGTGCCTCTCTTCCTTTGCATCCTAGGCTGCCTGCAAACCCTATCCTTCCTCACAAGCTGTGGGGCTCCGGTTAGGCCAGGAGGCTCCAGTGCGTGCTTCTCAAAGCATGTTGCCTTGAACTAAGTGGAGCCAAATTACAGCGAATGTGAGCTCCCCGAAATCACCTGGTGGTTAATCCAGAGTCGATGTCTGATCATCTTGAAAAGGCGGCTAGGAGAGAGCTTTGCCTTTTGTTCTCAATGTTTGGCATGAAGCCCAATCTGTCTACAGTAACCCAGCTCCTGTACTGTCTGGGGGGTGAACTCAACTGGGAAGTGAACGCAGAGGCGGGCGGATGCTCCATGACAGGCTTTGTGGAGGAGAAATAACCCAGGGACACGCCGCGGCAGTGTTTGAAACCTGCTAGGAACGAGCTCCAGAGGCAAATCGCTGGTCCCGGAGCAGGCAGGCATGCTGCAGCCCCCACCGGCCCTGTGTCTCAATACCCCTGTGCCCTTTACCTAACGCGTGAGCTGGCGTGAAGTAGACGCTGCTGTAGTGCTGAGCCAGATGGGTGAACAAACTCATGTAACTGAAAATCACGACATCCGGTCCTTGGTCGTGGTTGCTGACATCTAAAGTTTTACTCTAGTTGGTGGCGTCTTGTTGCGTAACCTGTGAATTATGGGAAAATGCTTCATGTTAACCCTATCAAAGTTCTTGGTACTTATATTCGAATTGAATTTTCAAAATGCCCTATTGACCCAGAAACCCCCTATCGTGGGCTATGCACTGTGCCACTTCTCTAGTGACGAACTCGTCCTGTGCTATCTCGCCAGGTCGCCACCAGCGCTGCTGACGACTGCTCTCTCAGACTGCGGGAGCCGCAGCAGCCTCTCCTCACTGTCGGGGTGCTGAGCCCGCGTCAGGCCCGGTGCGTCCATCTCCCTGGCTGCCGGTCGTTGAAACCCTGCCTTTTAGGGCAGAATGCCTGGGCTTTGCCATTCATCTGTATAGGTATATGTATATGTCCAAGGGATAGCCTTGGACAAATTATTAGCATCTGTAGCTCATTTCCCTGAGCTGAGGAAGGGGTTGGTAGTTGCACCTGCCTTGTGGGGTCCCTGTGGAGAGGACGTGAGTTAGCATCTGCAAATCTCTTTTAAAGCCCTGATACATGGTCAGCAGAGCACCGCGTGGTGTGGCCATGAACCAGACCCTCTGAACCAGCTCATCACGCGAGCTGCAGCACTGTGGAGCGACGGTCACATCCTTTGTCCCCTTCTGCCCGACTCGCTGCCCGGCCGTGCCCTCTCCTTCCTGCCCCACACATGCAGCAGTGCGCCTCCTCTGCCTCAGGTTCAAGTGCTCTCTTGACTCGCTTATTTTGTTATGTAAGTTAAAATTACAGACAGTGAGAGGGAGAGACAGAGAGAAAGGTCTTCCATCCTCTGGTTCACCCCCCCAATAGCTGCTATGGCTGGAGCTACACCGATCTGAAGCCAGGAGCCAGGTGCTTCTTCCTGGTCTCCCACGCGGGTGTAGGGGCCCAAGCACTTGGGCCATCCTCCACTCTTTTCCCAGGCCACAGCAGAGAGCTGGATCAGAAGAGGAGAAGCCGGGACTAGAACCGGTGCCCATATGGGATGCCAGTACCGCAGGCGGAGGATTAACCTGTGCCACGGCGCTGGCCCCAGATCTTCTTTTTAAAAGATCTATTTAGTTTATTTGAAAGACAGTGTGATAGAGAGAGATGGAGACACAGAGGGATCTTCATCTGCTGGTTCCCTCCCCACATGGCCACCATGACCGGGGCCGGGCCATGCCAAAGCCAGGAGCCTGCATCTTCATGCAGCTGTCCCACGTGTCTTCACGTGGGTGTTGAGGCCCCCAGCCCCTGAGCCATCACCTCTGTCTTCCCAGGGTGTGTTAGCAGGAAGCAGGGACTGGAAGCAGAGCTGGGACTTGAACCCACGCACTCCAGCATGGAAGGCCGGCGTCTCCAGATGGCCGCCCCCTTAGCGATGCTCTAAATGCCCTTGTTAGTTCTGCATATCCTGGGGTTGCGTTTCCTCAACCAGATGGCAGACCTGGGTCCTTCTCTCCCTCCCTCTCGCTCCCCGAGGGGAAACGTGCTCTGTGCACAGCTACTGTCTTCTTCGTGCACGTGACTGGAAGAGCATCACTAATTACAGGTGAGCTGAAAGTAGACTGAAGCGTTATTTAGAGTGGGAGTTGTCCGAAGACCAAGGTGGCTTTCTGTGTCCCTCCTCGAGTCACCGGGGCACCTTCCCGTCTGAACCATGGGTGGCTCGGGGGGCTTGCGCCTGTGTAGGGGAGCCCCGTGACAACACTGGGGGTCCGGACGACTGCTCAGCCTGGCTGTTCTGTGCCCCAGGAGGAACTGGTCCAAGCCAAACACAACCGAAGTCTGCTGCTCGGGGGCAGTGGCCGCAGCCTTGGCCAGCCCTGCGAGAGCGGACATGTGTTTTCTCTCCCTGTGTCCCCTCTGTCTGCCCGTGCTGTCTGTTTCCAGAGTGGAGTCTGACAAACTCAGAGGACAGAGTCTCTTAGAGAATGCCCTTTCCTGGTTACTCTTAGATTTTGAGACGTGAATGAAAGAATGAAAGGTGTGGAAATGAGATAAACGGCGTGTTAGTGCCTGTGCACAAGGACAAAGGGCAGGAGCAGAGAGGCCTTTGTGCTGGACCGACCCACCGGAGCCAAGGGACCGGGGCGGCACAGCCTCGGGGTGCCTTGGCGTCCTGGTTACCCAGTGCGGCCCCCGGCGGATGGAGCCCTGGGAGCTACGCCTCACAAGCGGTGCTGAGTTGTAGGAAGCGCCGTGCCATCAGTCACCACCCTTGCAAACCACACACGATGGTGACCACAGATTAGGCGTCTTGGCCGAGGTACGGGCTCATTAATTGAATCTCAATTACGGAGGCCCACGTGACCGCTCCACGGGCACCCCGTGGCCTCTCCATCCCCAACCTGCCCAGTCCACCCAAGCAGGGGACCTGGGCGCAGTGTTCTCGCCTCCCTCCTGCCACCAGAAACCAAAGAAGTCCCGCCCATTCCGCACCAGGCTTTCCACTCACTGGCAAGGTTGCGGCCTCACTACAGATCCAGGAACCACCCTCATCCGTGCAGGACACCTCCCCTCCCTGAGTGAGGCAAGGGCCTAGTGCCCCCCATCCCTGCCCTGCACCCCTATCTCCACCTCCCACTTTCCTCTGGCAGGGCCCCTCTGCGTGTGCTGAGGGACTTCCCTGCTAGAGTCCACGGTGTGTGGCCGACCACGCCCGCCCCCCCGGGGCTGTGCCCTGGGCGCTTCCACAGCCCTTCTCGACAGTCACCATCCCTCACACGGCCCATCAGCTTTTTAGAAGGAGTGACTGGAAGCCCTAGTGGCTGCACAGAATCTAACATGTAGGAGAGTTCTGGCCGTGAGGAGGCTGCTGAGAGATGAGCAGAGCGTAAGCAGCTTTGGGTGCTGAGTGTCCGTTGCTGGCAGAGAACGGACCCTGGAACCACACTGGGAGCCACCCCCCCTGCTCGCTCTGTGTGTAGACAGCAAGGCGCTGAATGGGTGTGCCCTCTGCCGGCGTCCCCAGCCAGGCAAGGCTCCCTGGGAGGGAAACGCTGAACCCCTTCCTGTTTGTAACCAGAGTTGAGAGGAGGAGGAACGTTACTGAAGGCCCAACACTTCTACCTAACACGTTGGCAGACAGCAGAGCGGCCAAGTGTCTCAGTCCACAGAGCCCCACACGCAGACCTGGGGGAGGCTAGGTGGGGAGTAGCTGCTGATCCCCCGCAGACCCGGCCTGGGGAGCTCTCGGCCTGCAAGGGGGAGACTCAGACGACAGGGACGTTGCCCACACTCTTCCTCCCCGAGGGTGGCAGACGGGAACGCTGTGGCCTTGCTCGAATCCAGCTCTAAGGGTCGTTCGTCGGTTTCGATGTGGCCGCAGGAGAGGCAGCAAGAGGCATTTTACTTCCATGCTTGTAAGAGATGCGGACAGCACGGTGCGTCTGAAACTGGATGGTAACCTCGTCGTCGGTTTTCGTTAACACACAAGCACCCTGTAGATTCGTAGTGTCCACCGCCGTGTTTGTCCTGGCGAGGAAGAGCTTCCTGATGTCAGCTTTCACCAGACGGAAGCCCACGGCCAGAGACGTCAGGTCAGAGTGAGTGAGGCACACAGCCGCAGGAGGCCGAGCTGGGCAGGGTCTTGCTTCCTGTCTCTGACACTCACTAACCCTGCAGTGACGTCGGGTGGCTGGGCGCCTCTCCAGGACCGACTGGATTCGTGGACGCGTGGAGAGCCAGCCGGGCCCCGCAATTCCGGGTGGCAGCGGGAACTCCGAGCGTTGATCCTATCCCTTCCCTTCCTTTCCATAAACAAATCATCGATTGACTTTGAAACAGCCACGGGTTGGGCAGGTCGGGGAGTCCAAGGGCAGCTCTGCGGGAGTCCTCACGGAGCAGACCCACCGACAGGGCGTGGCCTGGGCGAAGGCAAGTGGGCTGGACACCTGAGGGGCGGGGGCGGTGACATTGCACTGATTTTCTTCTGAGGAAAGATGTAGTTACTGGATGGAGAAGAAAGGGGCCCACACACAGAGGTCAGAGCAAGGTCACCGTGCACTGGAAAACTGCAAGCTGTTGAGTGTAGGGAGTTCTAAACCCGCACAAGGACGAGGGCAGACGGAGGGCCGGACGAGCCCGGGAGAGTCGCGGAGGCCTCCACGGCAGCCCGGGGAAGAGGGGCCCACAACTCAGCGTATTTTGCAATTAATGGCCCATTTTGATAGAAATCAACATTTCCAGTCTTATTTATTTATTGCCTTCATTATAAATTATGCATACATACCATAATATATTATGTGGCTTATAGAAATCAAGGGAAATTGTTAAGTGAAATGAATAATATTTCAATATACCTCTTCCATTATTTCTCTTATTAGCACTGTAACTATTAGATCGTAGCAAAGCATGACTGACTACATCTCATTACTTTTAAAACTTTGCTTTAATGCTTTGTGATGTAGCAAATTGAAGGGTTCGTTCTACGTGTGGCTTTTCCCGGGGGTTAGAATCGGGGCTGCCGTGTGTGAGGAGGACCCTCGTGGTGACTGCGAGGTCCGCTTGCTGCCTGTGGCCTTCTGCAGGTGCACCTGGGTGCATGTTGGAATTGGCTGTGCATTCTACCATCGCCAAATTCGCGACATATATCTCACTGTATTGTTTCTTAACTCAATAAAATCGAATTACCAAAGACATACTTTCAGTCTCATTCATCAGTTTAAACAATGTTGATGGGAGTTAGCCAGGAAATTATTATCATTCTGCTGTTACTTCATTGGAATTTAATCAAATGATTTACTTTCTTTATATTTTTAACAAACAAATTAAAATCTCATTTTTTTAAAATTTGGCTGAAGTTTAAGCAAGTTAGAAAACATTGTTCTTAGAGCCAGCATTGTGGTGTAGTGAGTAAAGCCACTGCCTGTATCGCCAGCATCCCATATGGGCGCTGGGTCTAGTCTCAGCTACTCCACTCTGATCCAGCTCCCTGCTAATGCACAGGGCAAAGCAGTGGAAGATGGCCCAAGTGGTCGGGCCCCTGCACCCTCGTGGGAGAGCCGGGGGAAGCTCCTGGCTCCTGCAATGTTGTCCACCTTCCAGTGCCCTGGACCTGTGGCCAACTGGAGGGGAGGCTGTGGAAGGAGGAAGTGTGGAGGCTGCCACTAGCCGACCTGTAGGGTGCTGTTCACGAGAGCTTGTCCTGGGGAGGGGGGGAAGTGGAGCTGGAGCGAGTGGGTCAGAGCCTTCGCTGTGAGAAAGACTCAGCCCACCGTTCCCGCCACTGCCCGTGGGAAGGGGCAGGAAGACCAGCTGCTCGGAAGCTGGAAATGTCCAAAGCGAAGACAAACATGTGACAGGTTCTCGCTGGTGGCATTTGCCAGGCACCCAGCTTGGCTGACGCTCAGTGAGGCGCATTGTGGACTCTTGACCTGCAGGACAGTGAGCTCACAATTTTGTGTTGTTCTAAGCCCTGCCATCTCTGGCGATCGGCAACAGCGGCAACAGGGATCTAGCCCCGGGCTCACGATACTTCTGCCCTCAGTTCCTGCAGGCATCGCTGAGGAGGGGGCGTGCGCCGTGTAACACCCTCACTGTAGTGGGGAGACGACGATTCGCCGTGTGTTTCTGACTTAGTACAACGCTACGGGTCTTGGCATTGGCTCAGCAAATGGGCCATGGTCTTGGAGTCAAATGTTTTCATAAGCAGGGGCGCCAGAGGCTCAGGCTATGCCGTGGACATGTATCCGATGGAACAATAACCCGAAATAACTTGACAAGTGGACCCAAGCCTGCTGAGCTTCCAGCTTCCAGGGAAGGGATTGGAAAGAGCTGGTTAGTGTCCTTTGTGCTATCATTAGATTCTGTAAGCAAAAGCCCTAAGAAGGAAAGAGCTCCAACTCACAGGCTTTGCTGGGCAGAGACCGGAGGAAGTGGTCTGGAGATCAAGGCGCTGTGTGCTGGGAAGGTGGACAGCTCCTTAGCCCGGTCCATGGGTGCAGACCACTGAAGGCTTGAGTGACACAAAGTAAATGCGGCTGACACTTGAGTCCTGTTGCAAAGAAAGAAGACAAAATGAAACGTGACAGTTTGAGGCTCGGAACAGCACCAAGCCCCCAGTTCACCACCAGGAGGCCTGGAGGTCTTGCAGCCCCCGGGGTCGTGGAGGTGAGCTGGCCAAAGGCAAACGTCCAGGAAGAGGAGCCACAGGGACCGCGGGCAGGGGCCTCTCCCAGACAGCAGCAGGGGTCTTGAGAGGGACACTCATCCTCAGGGCAGGTGCTCCCCAAAGGCTGCCCCAGCGGGAGCCGTGAGTCCATAGACTGCCCCAGCGGGAGCCGTGAGTCCATAGACTGCCCCAGCGGGAGCCGTGAGTCCATAGACTGCCCCAGCGGGAGCCGTGAGTCCATAGACTGCCCCAGCGGGAGCCGTGAGTCCATACTTCGTCAACGCTGCCGAGGGGTGGGACCGTTCCCTTTGCTCCCCGCCCCTGCCGCACCAGACCCTGAGGAGCTGCACTTGGAGCTGGGAGAGGACTGCGTGCTTCCTGGACACTCCCAACCTTGAACTCCTGGCAGTGACTGGGGTGGCCCAGAGTGGCTCTCAAGGGGAGTGGACGAGAGAGTCCCACGAGGAGAGGAGGCTGACAGAGGAATTTGGGACCACCAGCGTGGACTGGAGTCGGGCCAGCTGGTGGCCAAGGGTGTTTACTTCTTATTCCACACCAGCCAGGCTGGATGCCAACCACGTGCGTGGTTCATGACCATGAACTCAGTTTAGCTCATGGAAATGGGAAGTGATGCCAGAGTCATTTTCCTCCCCTGTCTTCCTCGTGACTGACGCTGTTGAGCTTGGATCCTTGGGTGCCGCACACAGAAGACAGCAGGTCCACACGATGGAAACAAATTGGATCTTGCAGTTACCATGTGGAAGGCTGTTGACCAAGCAGACCTAAAATGGATTCACAAAACAGTGTGCAACAAATGGCTGCGATGCTGTGGAGTTGAGCCACTGAAACGCCGGTGTTGCTTTGTTATTATCACTAGTGTTGTTTAAACTAAGCATTCATGAGTGTTGCAGTAAAACCATGTTTTGCCTGATGTAATTTTTGCAATCTCAATACTGAGTCATTGTTTTTTTTTAAAGATTTGTTTATTTATTTGAAAGGCAGAGCTACAGAGAGGCAGAGGCAGAGAGAGAGAGAGAGAGAGAGAGAGAGGTCTTTCATTCACTGGTTCACTCCCCAAATAGATGCATGTCGATCTGAAGCCAGGAGCCAGGAGCTTCCTCTGGGTCTCCCACGCGAGTGCAGGGGCCCAAGGACTTGGGCCATCTTCTACTGCTTTCCCAGGCCCTAGCAGAGAGCTGAATCAGAAGTGGAGCAGCTGGGACTCTAACAGGTGCCCATAGGGGATGCTGGCACCACAGGTGGTAGCCTTACCTGCTATGCCACAGCACCGGCCAGAGTTTTTATTTATCGTAGTAATTGTGTTGACTCTCCATCATTAGCAAAAAATACCAGAGATAAAATACATAAGGTTTCTTGTTAATTCAGATGATACGCATAGTACTGTTAATAATACTGGGTATTGATACACACCTTTATTACATTTATGACATTTGCTGTCTTCCTCTGCAGATCTGAGAAGGCAAACAGAGAAGACAAAAACTGGGCTGCGGTGGAAATCACCGGTTCTACATCATTAGTGGAGCACTAATCTTCACAATTTCCCCAACATTAACGTTTAATTTTTATTTGCTCTGTTGATGACGGGGTGGGTGTGCAAGGCCAGCAGCGGCCACAGGCTTGCTACGAGGTGAGCCCTCTGCTTCCCAGCGCGTCCTCGGGCCACCGTTATTTCAGTCCCAGGTGAGCGTGAGGGTCGCGTGGCCCCCCACCCACACACACAGCTCTGGTGTTGAAGGCCTCCCCTATGCTGATGATGCCCGGGAAGGCCTGCTTTTAGCCGTGTTGGGTCCCGAGTCTCCACTGGTGGCGTAGTGGCCGAGCTGGGGCCATCTGGATCCCCTCCTCACAGCCCTGGTTGTCGAGTCCCTCAGGGAGCAGCTCATGGCTGCCCAGACTGCGGGCGGATGTTGAAGCTGGAATGCGTGATGGGAAACGGCTCACTGCAGAAGTCCTTAACCACCTTGCTAGGCTCATCCCACACAATCCACTGCTCTTCTCTCTCCTCATTCTCATCCCCAGAACTCCAGAGAGCTGATGTCTAACTTCTCCACATGCCTCAATGCCGCCTGAACTCCGTTTCTGGCTCAGGCATGTGGGTCTCAAGGTGACCAACCAGGAGAGTGACAGACCTGCAAACCGGTCGGAGAGATACAAACCCAGGAAGCACGGCCCCGGGCAGCCCCGGGGAGCATGGTCGATGTTTCCACCCTCTGAAGCCGTGCTGCTGCAAACCAGCTGCTCCAGAGCGGACCTGGGCCGGAACCCAGAGGGCTCGTTTGCATAGAATCAACACCACATTTTTAGTGCAGCTTCCACTGTCACAGGGAACAAGAGTGTTTGCTTGTTTGTTTTGATGTTTGTTTTCTAGGCGTCCTTAGCGCCTAGAAGAGTGTGTGGCCCGAGCAGGGGAGACATACATCCGTGCCAGGGAATGAATGACTGGACAAATGAATGACTGCAGCTCTGCAGCCATTGTAGCAGGACCTGCACACCACTGACCTGGTTCTGCTACAGCAGCTCATGGGAGCAGCCGTTTCTGCTGCGTCTCTAACGGCCGCTGTGACCCTGCTCCCAGGGCATTGCTGCACCTGTGCTATGGGTTGAAGCCAAGAATATGATGGAAAAGCTGCCCAGTGGGCAGAGCCAGGGCCGGCACGTGGAAAACGGGGAGGCAAGTTCCCATGTGGTCTAGAGAAGAGCTTGCTACCCATGATTTCTTTCCTTCAGTGTCAAAAGAGAGGTAGACCAGAGACAGATAACCCATGCACTAATCTTCGTACTAACAAGCGATGCATCTTGGATCTGTAGGATACAATGCCTCCTGCACAGGTGCAGGTGTGGGGGGACCTGGCCGTCAGCCTTGCTGGTCAACACCCAGTTCTCTTCTGTGCTGAAAGAAGGTGGCGTTGGCATCTGAGTGCTTGAGGGAGGGTCATGTCCAGGGGGTGTGCAACCCTGTGTGGGCTCCAGAGTTCTCGGAGGGCACAACCCTGGATTGGGGGTGATCTCATGTCCCCTCCCCTTGTCCTCCTCTCTCTTCCTCACTTTCTTTTTTCCTTTATTTTATTTATGTGAAAGACAAAGTTACAGAGAGAGAGACAAAGAGAAAGGGGTCTGCCATCTACTGGCTCACTCCCCAAATGGCCACAACGGCTGGGGCTGGGCCGGCCAAAGCCAGGAGCCCAGAACTCCATCTGGGTCTCCCACATGGGTGCAGGGGCCTCAGCACTTGGGCCATCCTCTGCTGCTTTCCCAGGCTTATTAGCAGCGAGCTGCATAGGAAGTGGAGCAGCCGGGACTCGAACCTGTGCCCATCTGGGATCCTGCATCGCAGGCAGCGGCTTAAGCTGCTACACTGCAGTGCCATCCTCATTTCCTCTTGACCCCCCTGTCCTCTCGGCTCCGTCCCTCTCCCCCTCTCCCAGTGTCTCTGAATCAGCTCACCTCTGAGGCTCAGCACCTTCCCGGCATCCTGCCCCAACAGGTGCCTTCGGGGGGCGAGGGTGGTGGGAGTCAGGGAGAGGCTGCTGCTGTGCACAGCCTGTGCAGCATCCGCTTCCTGCCCCAGGCTCCTCTCTGCATGCTAAGCGAGGCTTGCACTTTCCCCCTCTTTCTCAAACGTTCTTTCTTCAAGTTCTCATGAGCGCTGCTCACTGCTTGCTGTGGGTTTCCAATTGCAGATGTTTCTTCCTGGCGCGTGCAGAAGCCCGACCATCTGCCTGCGACTAGAAAAGCAAATGCGACGTCCACTGTGCCTCCTGCAAGGCGTGCACGGTAACCTGTGGTGCTGACCTTGCTCTCAGATCTGGCCGTGATGGGAGGTGGGGGCCTTTGCTCACCCTTCCGGAACCAGGGAAACACAACAGCAACTGTTTCCCAGCTGAGAAAGATGACTGGGTTACAAAGGAGCCACCCTGCGTGGTCCAGGTCAGGGGTGTGGAGGGGGAGAAGTGAGGACAGCGCTGGCTGGTCACCTGCTGGTGACAGGGGGGAGCGGGGAGCAGGGCTGGGCTGCCCAGGGTCAGCGCTCTCTCCCCGATTTCTGGGTGTCTGGCCCCTGGACGATCTGCCCGAGAAGCTGCGAAGCTGGGACCCTGCAGCTGCAGGGACACACGCTGTGGTCCACTGCCTGGACCCCTGCGTTCTGGCGTCCTGTGACCAGCAGACCACAGTGTGCCTGTCAGACCCTGGCTGTGTGACTCCAGAACGCACTGCATCATATGTGGCCGGTGGCTACAGAGAATCTGGCAGGTCTGTGGTCCGCAGCAAGTGCCGAACCCAGGCAAGGGTTCAGGGAAGCTGACCGACGTCAGGACACGGCCAAGTGCACTCTGTGTGTGTAGCCCTTGGTTTTCGTGGCTTGCAGGTCTCTTTGGGGAGCCTCGGGCCTTGCCTTCCCTTGACCTTCAGGGACGTAGCTGCCTAATGGGCATCTGGGCCCCACATGACGGCGTGGCTCCACCACAAAATACCCTCGCACGACAGCAAACCACCACCGGCAGCCCAGGACCCCCATCTGCCTTTCCATGACGGGAGCTGCAGGACTGCCTGGGGGTCCCTGCACCCCTGGGTACCCAGGGCCCTCAGGGTCCCTGCACATTCAGCTTCAGATCTCCCCTGGGGCTCGTGCGCCGTGGTGGCGTGGACACTGCTGGGTGGGTGAAAGGTGTGGATGGAGCCTGGCCACCAGGGTCACTGTTCCACGGCGTCAATGTGAGTGCAGCACCCTGAACAGAGCAGGAGCACCCAGGTGGAAGACAAGCACCCGGCCCCCTGGGTGCCCCCGGCCTCCCTTCAGGGTTCACAGGCGTGGGCGGGGGCCGCTGGGTGACCCCGGGCACTGCTTTCCTAACTGGAGCAGCTTTCCTAACTTCCTTTCAGCTTGTCCTTGACACAGAAGCCAGAGTGACCTCTGACACAGCGATCCGAATAAGCTGCTCTCTTCCCGAGTGTTTGGTTGTGAGAAACCACCTTACACGCCTCAGCACGCCTGCAGGGCCCCCATGGCCACGTCCCACCACCCCTCACCTGGCCTCCAGTACCCACCTGCAGGGCTCCCCATGGCCACGACCCACCACCCCTCACCTGGCCTCCAGTGCCCACCTGCAGGGCCCCCCATGGCCACATCCCACCACCCCTCACCTGGCCTGCAGTGCCCACCTGCAGGGCCCCCCATGGCCACGTCCCACCACCCCTCACCTGGCCTCCAGTGCCCACCTGCAGGGCCCCCCATGGCCTCGTCCCACCACCCCTCACCTGGCCTCCAGTGCCCACCTGCAGGGCCCCCCATGGCCACATCCCACCACCCCTCACCTGGCCTGCAGTGCCCACCTGCAGGGCCCCCCATGGCCACGTCCCACCACCCCCTCACCTGGCCTGCAGTGCCCACCTTCAGGGCCCCCCATGGCCTCGTCCCACCACCCCTCACCTGGCCTCCAGTGCCCACCTGCAGGGCCCCCCATGGCCACGTCCCACCACCCCTCACCTGGCCTCCAGTGCCCACCTTCAGGGCCCCCCATGGCCACATCCCATCACCCCCTCACCTGGCCTGCAGTGCCCACCTGCAGGGCCCCCCATGGCCACATCCCACCACCCCTCACCTGGCCTCCAGTGCCCACCTTCAGGGCCCCCCATGGCCACGTCCCACCACCCCTCACCTGGCCTGCAGTGCCCACCTGCAGGGCCCCCCATGGCCACATCCCACCACCTCCTCACCTGGCCTCCAGTGCCCACCTTCAGGGCCCCCCATGGCCTCGTCCCACCACCCCCTCACCTGGCCTCCAGTACCCACCTGCAGGGCCCCCCATGGCCACATCCCACCACCTCCTCACCTGGCCTCCAGTGCCCACCTGCAGGGCCCCCCATGGCCACGACCCACCACCCCTCACCTCCCTTCCAGGGCTCTGAACTCTGCGCCCTGACCCAGCCTCTCTGCCCACGTCCTGTCGGGGCTGCACGACACTCACCCCTTCTCAAGTCTTTCGTACTGGGAATTCCACAGCTCTTGCCCCATCTCTTGTTTTAGTTTTTCAGCTTTTAATTGCAAACCTTTAGGCTGCTGCCTCAAACAAAGCTTCCGCCCTCTGTTCAAGCCCTCAGCAATCCCTCTTCTTCGGGCATCTGAGCAAGGCTTTCCCGTGAGGCCGTCGGTCCTGTTAGCAAGTGTGTGTCTCTCGTCCCCCACTGGAGCTGAGCAGGGAGGGTGACTCATGGGTCGTCCATCGCCCACTGTCTGCGGCCATGTCTGGCTCTCACGGGAGTGACCCCAACAACTGACCTGAGGTTCTGCAGGGCCTTGGGCTTGAAAGAAGGGAACTGGGGCTCCCAGGGGGCCCCTGGTTGCTGGGACAGCCCCGTGAGCCTGCCTGCGTGTCTGTGTTCTCTCACCCACCCGGACTCTCGTGTGCCAGTGGAACATTCCTTGCCCTCTGGGGGTGTGTTGAAGGTCAGGATCACGTTCGCAGGGCTCGGAAGACAGCAGCTGGACTCCTGATGGGAGAGCGCGGCTCAGGGGCGACAGCGGCTCTGACGGCAGCGTCCGGGGAGCATCCCTTAGCCTCGTAGTCACTCTGCGAACTTGCAGTGTATCTAGAGACCGGATTCTGAGGAAACTTGAGGCGAGCACTAATCCATGTTGGAGAGTGAGACTGGGGACTTCAGGCACGTGGACCGCGTTTGTAATTCTCACGCAAGCGAAGGCTGGAGTCTCCCGAGCACTTTTGCCAGCACCGCGCCTAGGGCTGGCCGTAGCCGACGTAGGATGAGATGAACCCAGGACCACTTAGTGTTAATGGGTACAGTCAAGCCAGCCCCAGCATTGCTCCATAAACACAGACTGAGCACTGAGAGCCCTTCCCTGGGAGGCCTGGTGGCCGTGCGCCCTGGTGCTCTCGGGGGCAGCCCCGGCTGGTTCACGCGCACTCCACCTGAGGGGCACTGTTGGCCCTGACCCGCAGACGCTGCAGCTCTGTAGCCTCTCCTTTCCATCTGCGCATGGACCCTGTGCTGTCTGAGCCTCAGGGCGTGAGGTCTGCTGCTGCAACCTCGAGGGTAGAGGACGGGATATGAGGATAGAGAGGAAGTGAGTGTGGAACGTGCAGGCATGGCTGGCGCTTGCATAGGGTCTGGCTCTACAAGGAGGACCCTGCACCCAAGTCCCTACTCAGATGAGCTCTCACGACCATCTCCTAAGCAAGGGATGGCATCTCCTAAGCAAGGGATGGCAGGGTTGGTTTCCTGGATACGGGAACAGCCTGCTTGCTGATGACATCATCAGCTCCAAGTCTCAGGGCAGACGATACCGACTGTCACTCAAGGGGGTCATGTGTTCCTGGGAGAAGACCGTGTCTCTGTTCAAGGACTAATGAGAAGGTGCGCGAGGCTCAGACTGGGCCAGAATGGGATTCTGTGAACAATGGTCTCCTCTTTGTTTAGTTCTTACCTTCCTTGAACTGTAAGAAGAAAGCTGAGCGCCTGTAAAAATACAAAAACGAAGAAGCTTCCGCGCCCATCTTTCCTGTGCACGTCACTGACTTATTCATTATTTCGTTGAGATGGAATTACTCCTATTCCCTCTTAACTGAACACAAGAACGGGAGTCATCGCTTTGTCGCTTTGTCGCTTTGTCCTCAGTAATCCATTTTCATTCTCGGTGCTCAGGTTGGAGCTAAAGCAGCACAGCTGCAGGCCCTGAGACAGTGCTTTATGATTGACTTCACATATTCCAACACTCCCCAGGCAAAATCACGCACTGCCTCAGTCCTGCAGCTCTTGAAGGGTATTTAAGGGAAAAGGGGCAAATAAATCAGAGAGATTCCCCTTGGTTTCAGAGACGTCTGCAAAGACCAGGTCTTCGCAGAGCCTTCCTTAAGTCAGCAAAGCACAGAGGTGCCTTGAGGGGAGGGGGGCAACGGATAACGGTGGAAAGAAGCAGGTGCCACCTCAGATGCTGGGGAGGCAGCCCGTGTGGACCCATCTCCTCCACAGATAGCCTGGGAGTGATAATGTCACTTTATTTCCAACTGAAAGTACAGGTTGTTTAACTGAATCACCGACGTAATTACTGCCCATCACTCTTGACTATTTTCCTCTCATCAGCCAACGCTCCATAATCTGTGCAGATCTTTTATACCGACAATACGCTCTATTATGACACACTTTATGCCTGTGGCATTATAACCTGACAGCAAAAGACAGGATCAAATTAATACCTGTAATGAATCAGTTTACTGCAGGTGATTAATCATGGGATTGAAATGAAAAAAAAATCCAAAACATGACATTTGGATTCCCATCATTCATTCTTCAAAAAAAAATGAAGTGTCACAGCATAATGAGTTTATTATTAGGATTATCCAGGGGTGCAGAGGGCCTCACTCCTTCCACAGATACCCGGGTGTGATGTGTATTGTGCATGCCTTGGGAATGTGAGGCGTGCATTCCCACTGGAGATCGGCGCTGATGTATCGGGAGGCTTACGGCTGTGGGGTGGGCGTCAGCTGACCCGCACACACTTCCAGGGCAGCTGTCTTCTTAATCTTGACACTTAGCAGTCTCACCCCCAGGCCAGCTGAGGGGCAAGGTTGTCCTCTCCAGATTCTTTCCCTACCAATGTTGTTTAGATAAGTGTGCATGACCACTGGCTGGTGATCGTCCATGGCCTCGCCACTGTCAAGGTTCCTCATTAGCTGCACCAGGACGAGCTATTCCCCCTGTGACCCACCTTCCATGGGGAGGCCACCACGGTGCTCAGAGCCCAACCTCCAAGGTGACCTCCGGGTTTCAGACAGAGGCAATGATCACAAGGTACTTTTCTCCATCATTTAAAATCAGCATCGACAACTCTGAGTCTCTGCTTCTCCTACAGGGAGGAAATCTGTACCGGAACAGCTGGAGATGGGGTGGAGCAGAGATTGTCCAGCCATGGATTCTCTCAACACCACTTTCCCTGCTTATGAAGCAGCAAGCAAAAGCGACACGTCCTAACCAGAAAACCAGGCTATTAGACAAAAGCCACACGTTCTAGCCAGAAAACCAGGGTATTAGACAAAAGCCACACGTTCTAGCCAGAAAACCAGGCTATTAGACAAAAGCCACACGTCCTAACCAGAAAACCAGGCTATTAGACAAAAGCCACACGTCCTAACCAGAAAACCAGGCTATTAGACAAAAGCCACACGTCCTAACCAGGAAACCAGGCTATTAGACAAAAGCCACACGTTCTAATCAGAAAACCAGGCCATCAGCAGAGCTGTGCTCACCAGGACTATGGCCACCTTTGTTCCATGATTTTATTAAGACAGACTGAGACTTCACCTGGGCAAAATGAAAGTCATTTGAAGATTAATTTAAATGTGATAGTGCGTTGTGGAGCATAGGCAAACTCTGAAATGTTGTAAAACGTACAGTGCTCTGAGCACAGTCAGCACCGTAGCACCCAAGCTGATCCACAAATACAGGAGACTTCCCTTCAGAGGGTTCGGCTCTGGGAACCCTGAGGGTATTTAGGTGAGCGGGGGTGGGGGGGTGGGGTGTTGCTGAACTCATGTGAACATCTCTTCAGTCCCCCCCCCCATTTACCACATTTTAAATGCCCCAGTCTTATTTTTAATGTACTGATCGCTGCATTTTTCTGTTTTCCTAGTGGACATGGCTTAAATGTCTGCTGTGTTTCTGGTTTGGTGGCTCAAGTCCTGGGCTGAGATTCGCTCAGATAATTTTGAGGGCAACTGAATGAACACTAATAGGGAGATTTTGTTTAGGAAGGGGGGCACTGCCTCTTTTTCCCTGTTACTTGAGAATTCTATAGTTGTAAGAGTCCCCTCTTTCTATCATCCTGCAGTCCTTGACCTCCGGTTTTTTTTTTTTTTTAAACTCAGAACTCATTATCATCGCTTCCTCTACTAATGTCCAGCAACACAATGGCGTTCTCCAAACACTTATTCTCCTTAAGATGCACAGGACATGGGTTCATTGTCCAATTGCTTCATTAATTGCCAAGAGTAACTTGGGAGTTAACTTCAAATCCATAAAGTAAGTACATTTTTCATTTCATATAGATTTAGGTAAAAAAGATTATACTGTTCTTGTTAATGAGATAAAATTGGGAGGAACATACATTTTAACAAGCGAGGAAAACTATGAAAAGAGAGATTGCAAAACGACAGCAGGTAAAATCAACATGGAAGACAGCGCAGAGCCAACCAGAATGTTCGGCAAATCCAGTCATCAAATGGGGCATCTGGCTGTCGCTCTGCTGAGCTGGTGCGTGAAACGTCCTGGGTGAGCAGCTCAAAGGAGAAAAGGATGTGAGACGAAGATGCTCAGAACCACAGCATCAATTAATGCAAGTGACAGAGACGGCAAAAGACAAACCCAGGCAGGAAGAGTAGAGATGTTGAACCCCAGATTATAAAATGCAGGTTAACTGGAGTGTCAAGGTTCAGGTCCTGGCTCTGCTTCCTGTCCAGCCCCCTGCTAATGTGCACCCTGGGAAGCAACAGGTGATGGCTCACGTGTTTGGTCTCTGCCACAAATAGGGGAGACCTTGTTGGAGCTCCTGGCTCCCACTTCAGCCCAGTCTGTGGGCATTGAGAGAGTGAACCAGAAGATGGACGACCTATCTCTAGCTCTCTGCCTTTCAAGCAAATAACAAATAAATAAAACAGAAATCAAAAGATTCTACTTTGGAATGACTACAAACAACGTCATAATGTAGTATTTTTGCAGACTTCTCAAAAGTTAGAAACTGCACACATTTTAAGCAGCTTCTTTAGCTTCCACTTCTCTACACCTAATGAAAAATTAAACAGATTGCAATACCCACAACAGATGCAAAATAGGAGGGATTCAAAAGAGAATCATTAAAACATCAATCAGATGGAAAGCTGCATGTTGGGTTCGTTATCGTGGAAATAATTACATGGGTAACCTCTTCAAAATGACCCCATCTCATTGGCTGAGACCCTGCTCGGTCTGGCAGGCGGCTCTTTCTCCCTTGAGGCTGAAATCCTGCTGCAGCTGCAGCGTGCCCCCTGGCCTCAGCAATGCTTCGTCCTCGGCCAGCGCCTGCAGGACGGGGGCATGCAGGGCTGCATTTTCCACAGCAGAGAAATGGGCCATCTAAACCGAGGTAGCCTTCCTGGCACTGGGAATCTGATTGGAAGATTCCAAAGAGCCACGATTCCGTAGAGCCCGCCGCATGGGCTCATTGTCACTGTTGGAAATCTGATTTTAGGCAGGTGGATGGGTGCTGTTGCGCAGCCAGACCCCACACACTGGTGGTGAAGGAGGCACAGACCCCACACACTGGAGGTGAAGGAGGCACAGACCCCACACACTGGAGGTGAAGGAGGCACAGACCCCACACACTGGAGGTGAAGGAGGCACAGACCCCACACACTGGTGGTGAAGGAGGCACAGACCCCACACACTGGTGGTGAAGGAGGCACAGACCCCACACACTGGAGGTGAAGGAGGCACAGACCCCACACACTGGAGGTGAAGGAGGCACAGACCCCACACACTGGAGGTGAAGGAGGCACAGACCCCACACACTGGAGGTGAAGGAGGCACAGACCCCACACACTGGAGGTGAAGGAGGCACAGACCCCACACACTGGAGGTGAAGGAGGCACAGACCCCACACACTGGAGGTGAAGGAGGCACAGACCCCACACACTGGAGGTGAAGGAGGCACAGACCCCACACACTGGAGGTGAAGGAGGCACAGACCCCACACACTGGAGGTGAAGGAGGCACAGACCCCACACACTGGAGGTGAAGGAGGCACAGACCCCACACACTGGAGGTGAAGGAGGCACAGACCCCACACACTGGAGGTGAAGGAGGCACAGAAGACCTTTGGTAGTGGAGATCCGTCATAGTGATAATAATGACAATAATAGCTAGTATTAGTTTATCACAAACCAAATGAGAAACAGTTGTTTTAAATAAAAGGAAGGTGTGGTTGACTTTATTCCATTCTAAATCAAGGTAGACGTTAGAATCAAAGGGGGGAATGACGTCAGGCGGCTGGAAGTTGAGCTGGCTGACAAAGGGAACACGAGTAGAGGGGGCGGGAACCTGAGCACGGATCACTGTGATGACAGAGAAGGAAGAACGTCACTGGCACTGCAGGAGTGGAGTGGGGTGGGATATATGTTCTATCTTACTCTCCCCCTGTTGGTTGATTCTTTGAACTAAGAACTCACGTAGAATCAGATACTTACAATTTTTCATTAGATACTTACAATTTTTCATAAATTTTAACAAGACTGAAAATTTATTACATTTCATTTGGATACTGATGCCAAATATATATATATATATATATATATATACACACACAATATTTTTTTTTTATAAAATTGAATGCAGTATGGAAAATTTAAAAGCTTGATAACTTCAAGCTATAAGATCTTTACAAGATCTTTATAAGACAAATCTGCACTACAGCCATGTGCAATAATGGGCTTCACTTCTCTCAGCGTAAACGTGTTTGGCGTCCTAATGGCCTCAGTGCATACGTGAGCATGGTTGTAAGGACTGGAAGGTCATATAAGGATTTGTACATACATGTAATGGCTGAGGACATTTCATTTTAACACGCGATTTTTAAAAGAGAGATTAAATGAAAATCTTCTTATTTCTCTATTTGTGGAAGGTGAAACTCGTTTGCCAGAGAAGCACCCATTCCCTGGAGAGAACGAAGGGAGTGCAGCTCCGTTTGGTCATCAGCGATTCGTAGACAACTCTTTCGGTGCGATTTTTTAATTTAAAACTTTAAACTTTATTTGGCAATAATTATAGACTCATCAGAAGTTAAAAAATAGTTCAGAGTTCCATGTACCCTTCTCCCAGTTTACCCCCATGTTGCAGTTTTACAATATTAAAACCAAGACACTGATAATGTTATATATAATATTGCTTACTAGATTACAGATTTTATTCTTTTTTCACTAGATTTCACATGCATTCATTTGTATGAGTGTAGATCTACATAATTTTAGCACAGGAATGCATTCACATACTCAATACCACAATCAAGATATAGACCTTTTCCCTCAGGACAAAGGAATCCTGTATCATCTCTTTATAGTCATGAAGTCCCTGTTCCTGGCAAGCAGTCATCTGTTCCTCATTTCCATAATTTTATTATTTCAACAATGTTATATGAGTATAAATGCAATCATACAGTATGACCTTTTTAGATTGGCTTTTTTTTTCCCACTCACAACACTGCATAATACTCCTGAGGTCCATCCAAGTTGTTCTGTGTGTATCGTAGCAGAACAGCGTTCCATGATGCAGATGGTTTGTTGAACTACGTACACGGTGCAGAACATTTGGGGTGTTTCCAATTCTGGCTACGGATGTCCATGTACGTGTTTTTGCGCCAACGTAGGTTTCTCTGGGATAACGTCCAGGCGTGTGATTTTAATCCTCTTCGTGTGCCTGTGATGTCTTAGCGGACCTTTCAGACTGCCGTGTAACGTCTGTCTACGGCATCGACCACTGCATGATCTCCCAGACCCACTTCCCACAGTTGGTACAGTCATCTGGTTATGAATAAACCCATTGTGGGTCTCACAAACGACTCTCTGGACTTCAGAGAGCGAAGGTCTCACCCTCAGGGGGCACCGCCTGTGAGGTCTACGGGTTGCGCACTTTGCTTCCAGCTCGCAGACGCTGGCAGAATCACTGGTGAGAATGGCGTTGTGAGACTGGAGTCCCTGATTTCTCCTTGGTTGTCGGCTGGAGATGCCCCTCACTCCTACAGGCTGCCTGAAGGTGCTTGTCTCACGTCTCCACAACTCACAACACGACCTGCAGATTTTGAAATCCATAGGAACGTTTTTTAGAACACATGTTTTCCACAAACTTTCTGACGATCTGCAGTCCTCATGGATTTCAAACTGTTTTTGTATAAAAACAAAAGTCCTTCAATGCCTGTGCTTCTGGGGTCTTCTACATGACGCCCTTGCCCATGCCAGTGTCTTGCAGTGTTTCTGTTGTGTTTTCCTCTAGTGATTGATGATTGAAGGCCTTAGGTTTAGGTTCTTGATCAACTGTGTGTTGATATTTTTTAAAGGGCGAAGGGCACAAACAGGCATTTTTCACAAGATGAAATACAAGTGGCCAACAGACACTTGACACGATGCTCAGGATCACTAGCCATCAGGGAAATGCAAACCAAAAACACAACGAGGTTTTACCTCACACTGGTTAGAATGGCTATCACCCAAAAGTCAAAACAAAAAACAAAAAACAGAAACAACTGCTGGTGGGAATGTGGGGGAAATGGACCCCAATTCACTGCTGGTGGGCATGTAAATTAGGATAATCATTGTGGAAGACAGTCTAGAGATTCCTCAGAAAGCGGAAAATAGATCTACCATCCAACCCATCCATCCCACTCCTAGGAATTTACCCAAATGAAATGAAATGAGCACATGAAGAGTTATCTGTACCCTCATGCTTATAGCAGCTCAACTCACAATAGCTAAGATATGGAGTCAACCCAGATGCCAATCAAAGGGTGACTGGTTAAAAAAATGTGGTGTGTTAACTCTATGGAATACTACTCAGCCATAAAAATGAAATCTTGTCTTTTGCAACAATATGGATGCAATGGAGACCATTATGATTAGGGAAATAAGACAAACCCCAAAAGACAAATATGTTTCCTCTGATTTGTTGTAACTAATACATGGAGAACAAGAACAGCATATTGAACTAAAACATAATCTTTCCATTCCATGTTTTCACCATCTTTTGGAAGTGTCCTTGTATAATCATGTGACATTCATGTGACCGGCTCATGCTGTTTTATATTACTTAAGAACTCACAGAAGCACCCCGCGTATGCTTGGCCGTTTGCTCTTTGCTGTAACCCTGCGAGGTGAGCAGGAGTGTCATCCCCACCAGGCAAGGTGGGAGTGGAGCCGCATCACACCCGTGAGGGCCCAGGGTGGCAGCAGAGTCTAAGATTTAGACTCATTTAGTGGCTTTTTAATTTTTTCAAGACCTGTAAGTCTTGTGCTTGAAAAAACAATGTCATTGTTACTTTATATCTTATATTTTAAAATTTTATTTATTTGAGAGTTTAGACAGAGACAGACACAGAGACAGACAGACAGAGAGCTCACACTGGTTGACTCTTCAGATGCCTGCAGCCACTGGGGTTGGGTCAGGGCCGAAGCTGGGAGTCCAGAGCTCAACCCAGGTCTCCCAGGGGTGTGGCCAGAACCCAAATACTTGGTGTCGTTGCTGCCTCCTAGGATTGCATTGGCAGGAAGCTGAAAGATGGCTGGGACTGCTGGCCAGGTGCTCTGAAGTGGGACTCATTTGCCCTTTAAAAGAATCAGCTCACAATTGATCAAGGAGCTAAACCTAAGACCTTCAATCATCAATCACTAGAGGAAAACATAACAGAAACACTGCAAGACACTGGCATGGGCAAGGGCGTCGTGTAGAAGACCCCAGAAGCACAGGCAATGAAAGACTTTTGTTTTTATACAAAAACAGTTTGAAATTCATGGGGACTGCAGATCTTCAAAAAGTTCATGGAAAACATTCAGCAATTAACCAGCAGGCCAAACGCCCACCCATTAATATCATGTATCTCCTAACATGCTTTCTATTCATTGTATCAGTGTGTCTTGATAACACTCTGCAATGTAGGCGGAGAGGACGGGGAGAAAGCCACTACAGCCACTGCTGCCCATTGCACAGTGTGACATAAATCTGCACAGAGCGTTTTACTTTAACACGTTTAGTAAGAAGCTGAGAATCTTACCCACACTGAACAGAGTGTGGTGCAGGGAGAGCATTCAGAACTTTTCCAGGGTTCACAGATCAGAGTCGCTTCCTTTTGTTCCCAGGGATGGATCTCAAGGCCCTGGCATCGGGCAGTTTGAAAGGACTGTAACAACTGCCGGTCAGGATTCTGATACGCGTAGAGTCAGGAGAGACCCTTGTTGGCCAGGAGTTTCCTCTCTTGGCGTTCCTCTGCCTTTTGGGGGCCACTGCAGGTTTCCATGTTTACCCTCTCACATTCAATCACGTGTTCTCGCCCATAAGTCTGTTCACCCTCCGCTCGGCGCATCCCCACCCAGAGATCGCACACGCTAGCACATGCGAGGATTTCAAACCGCCAACAGCACGGCTGTGCTTCCTGGCATCTCTCTGTCTTCGGGCTGGGGATTTGAGCTCCTGCACCCGCGCTGCAGGTGGCTCAGCCTGAGGACTTGCCCCCAGGAAGCCTGCAGACCCAGCCCAGTGCCAGGTGCCCCTGCCACCTGGCACACGCCTGTGTGCTGACTTCTGCTCCAGCCTGGGAAGAACCAAGCAAGACTTCTGGGCGAACCCTCTTCTTCTACAATTTGGGAGCTCATGTGAACAGGAGTCTCTCAAAGACGGGCTAGGACATTGCGTTCTTGTGTTATCATGCGGAGGTCAAAGGCACTGTTATCGTTCAGCTGTGTAAAAAGACAGATAAATACAGATATAATTAAGTATTGTTACACACACGCACACAAACGTAAGAATAGCGATAGGTAGCTAGATACGACGGGAGAGAGCGCCCACACACCGGGAGCCAAGCCAGGGCACATTTTCACACCCCTTTGCTACCCGGAGTTTGCCTTTGGCTCCACATTTCTGAACGGAGATCTTTCCGGAGAAGAGACGCTCAGCCTCAGCGTCTATGTAAGAGGAGGAGCAGTAGTGCGGTAGGGCAACGTGAGGGCGCTTCCAAACATTGTGGAAAGCGGAATCCCAGGGTGTTCACTGGCTGTCATTTTTTGAAATCTGCACGGTTTTTTCATCATGCATTTTCATGGATTTTCTAAGACCCTTTGTAACTTAGGAATTACAAGGGCAGGAAGAAAAGCCTCAAGAGCTGTGTCTCACAGCCTTTGGCCGAGTTTTGCGTTGGTATGAAGAGGTTTCCTGCAACAGAGGGCCGCAGGCTTGAGCCCCAGCGCGCGGGGAGGGGAGAGGTGCCCGGGGCGGGGCTTGCTCCAGGCCTTCAGAGTTCCCGGGACCACATCAGCCACGGGATGCTCCCGGAAGAGCTGCAGGTGTTCGACCCCTGTCTGCACTCCAACGTACGGCTGCTGTGCACTGAAACTCGGACTCCGTTCTGCTCACTGACGGCTGCACGGGGCAGAGGCCACTGCAGGTTCCGATGGTCCCGAGTGCCCGGTAGACACCCCTCATCTGAGCTGGTTGAGTCGGCCGCGTCGGTAGCTCTGTCCTGCTCGCCTGTGGTGGTCCAGAGGGCCTTCCATCTGCTGTGTGATTGCCTGTCACACCCGCGTGCTGAGGAGGGGTGTGCGGGTGGGGGTGGGCTTGGGTGCCCACCAGCTCCTCCTCCCTAGTGTGAGAACCCTGCTCCTCCTCCTGGTTCCTGAAGTCCTGCCTGATGGAACCCACGGCTGATGATTCAGCCCCAGACATGGGATCTCACTTCCTCTGAAATCCCCACGTGCTGGCTCCTGCCTCCTCCCCACCCGCGCCCTCAGGACCCGCCAGGAACACACTCTCGGTAACCAGGGTGCCCGGGGAGTGCCTGCCCTGGGCTGTTCTTCCTGGGAACTTACACTGAGCCGTCACACACAATGGTACGTACAGTCTCGTAGTGAGATGTGATTTCTACTGCTCATTTCACACAACAGGAAATGTGTACAACTAGGAGCCAGAGTGCAGGGGAAACTGAGGCCTGGGCAGAGCCCCGCAGCATGGGGAGTCCTCTCTCTGAAGGAATGACATTCAGTCACACTCACAGTTCCTGCTCCCCACACACCATGGGAAAGGTGCGGCAGTAGTCAACCAAGAGACAAAGGCACTCGCTGTAATTGAGAGGGACGATGCTAGCCACACCGTGGGAGGAGCAAGGGCCACCCCAAGGACATTTGCCACAGCAACGGAGAGCAGAATGAAAGGAACTGTGGTGGTATTGCACTGTCGAGCAATTACAAAGCGAATCTCCTGTGGCCGATGGGAGTCATTTCTCACTGTCAGGGCCAGGGCCATCAGCATGGGATGGCTACAGCGAGTGCTGGGATGTGCTGAAGCCAAAGGGGCACCAGTGACAACTCCTGGCTTCATGTAATAGACAGAAAGGTATAGCTCCACATACATGCACACAGTTACACATACGTAGAGACAGACACAAAGTCATCTACAGTAAAGACAGATGTATTTAGCTCTAGCTGTGCATGGATGTAACATGGGCAGTTTAAAGCTAAGTGTGCACCTGCTATAGGGATTCGAGAGAGTAGATCAATGTAGCTGTCTCCTCATCTCCACAGCGATCTATGTTTGTTATCTAAGTAAGTAGATACACACACACACACCCAGGGCTGAATGTAGGTAGCTCCCACTGGATAATGCCATGGCAATTTTTCCCATCAAAATAAAGTGACATTGCTTGATCATTATCTATAGATAAAATCGGTGTGCCCAAAGCTGGCGTTCTATAAGATCACAGATGCAGGACGCCATGGTGCTGGGGAGTGGGGGGCTTTTCCACACGGTGGAGTGCCAGGAAGCTTCCTAGGGTCAGGAAACACCCCCCGGTGACTGCCCTAGCACCAGGCAAAGACCCCCAGGAGGTGCTAATCCCAGAGGGAGGAGGTCTGACGGGCGGGGGACGTCTGCACACTCTCCACGTGTTCACACTCGGTTCCCCAGCGTGGAGACAGGCAGACACGCACGCAACCAAGCAGCCGCCGTCGCCAGCGTGGGCAGAGGGCGCATGCCGAGCCTTCCACCTGAGGGGACGAGGACAGCTCCCACCACTTCCGGGGGCTTCTGCCCAGAGTGGGTGACCCAGGCTCAGTCGTGAGGAAATCTGTCTCCAGCAGGTGTGTAGCTGACACCTTGCCCGTGCTCACAGCCAGCTCAGATCACTAAAGATGAAGGAATTTCCAGCTCCAAAGAAAGCATGGCAGCCGAGCGCAGCTCCTCGCGTGGGATTTTTCCTATAAAGTAAATTATTATGATAACTATTGACACTTTAATAACGACTATAAAATTACCAGGAGTTTCACGTCAATGCTTGGTTACTTTTGTTGCTTTACTGCCCCTATCCGTAGGGCATTCAGATAACTAAGGGACAGTATCTCTGCACTGTGTTCTCAAGGGGTGCAGCTGTGAGGGACACAGGTCTGTGTCTGTCTTCTGTCCGTCCCCATCAACCTCATCGTGCGTGTATCTGTAAGTCTAGCTCTCTGTGGGAGGGGACAGCCTAAAAGTACAGGAAAATGTTAACACGTAAAGAATTTGCTTGAAGGATATTCTGCAATTCTTTATTCTAGTCTTCCAACTTTTCCCTAAGCTTGAAATTATGTAAAATACAATGGGTGTAGTGACCTATTCTTGTCACTTATTTTGCAAAAATTGGGTTGAGTTTTAAAGGTATTTTTGCATTTTTATTCAATGGAGTTTTTTGGTGGGGAAGGGGCCTGCCTGAGCCCTGTCACTTTCAGAGCAGCGTCTGCAGGGCTTGGACACATTTTGCAGTTCAGGTAAGTAATTGCCTGCTTCATATATGCAATCTTCATTAAGATTGAGGTGTCCTGATTGTCAAATACACAACTGCTTCGTGTGCCCCCAAGAAAGAAGGCTACGACATATCATTGTAAAATGAATCACTACTTCATTCATATCAAAATGCTAAATACACAGATAACGGTTGATATACATGGTTATTCCTTAATTATTTTGTAAGTCTTCTACTAACACAGTTCATCTGGAACTCACCCTGCACATACTCTCATAGGTTAGACTGAAGCTCTTTTATCATATAATGCATATTTTCTAGCACAGCCTACAGCGTTCTTACACAGAGAAATTTAATCTTGATAATGAAAGTTCAGATGTTAATATTACCTTTGCTAACTTACACAGGGACACTTCAAAGAGTTTTTGGAAAACTGAATTAAAACATGTTTGTTTTGGCACAAAATACCTTGAAAAATCCATGCAAATGAGGGTTATCACAAAAGTTCTTGGAAAATAAATATTATGAAAAAACTATACATGGAGTTTAAAATTTTTTTGTGAATTAACTTATTTTTTTAATTTTTTTTATTATTTTTTTTTGACAGGCAGAGTGGACAGTGAGAGAGAGAGACAGAGAGAAAGGTCTTCCTTTTGCCGTTGGTTCACCCTCCAATGGCCGCTGCGGCTGGCGCGCTGTGGCCGGCGCACCGCGCTGTTCCGAAGGCAGGAGCCAGGTGCTTCTCCTGGTCTGCCATACGGGTGCAGGGCCCAAGGACTTGGGCCATCCTCCACTGCACTCCCTGGCCACAGCAGAGAGCTGGCCTGGAAGAGGGGCAACCGGGACAGAATCCGGCGCCCCGACCGGGACTAGAACCCGGTGTGCTGGCGCTGCTAGGCGGAGGATTAGCCTGTTAAGCCACGGCGCCGGCCTACACAGGTCAATTTTAGCAACAACTTGATCGCAATGTAATTGTATGTCTCAAGAGACAAATAAAATACAACACACTATTCAGCCCCTGAAAGAGCCTTCTTACGTTAACGAGCGTGGAGCGCTGGACAAAGGCTTGGGAGAAAGGAATTTTCCCTGGGGAAAATGTGTGATTGTGACACACGTGGGAGGGACAAGCCATAAAGAGCTGTAAGTGCAAATCCGCCACAGAGCCCAGGGCCTGTCCAGAAATTGTTACCATAACCCTGCTATAAGCAAAACAAAACCATGACAGTTTAAATGTGTGGGGCACTTAAGTTCATGTTGCTGCAGGAGGTCATTTAATGAAGACTCACAGCCTCGCGGTGTGCTGCCTGTGTGTGGTGTTATTACAGTTCACTCGCAGCAAGCATAAGGCCTCCAGTGTCTTTGCCGGATCACAGGGCCCCCCGGCCCTGGGCGATCCCAGCCCGAGCTGCTCCCTACGGAAGGCGAGCTTCAGACGTCGTCCACGGCTACAGATGTCGTCCAGTTCGGATCTGGCGGAACCCAGCACGGGCCACCGCGCAGAACCGGAGGACACGGGACCTGGAAGCATCGCCCTGCAAGGAGAGACAGGAGCCGTGGGCACTGAGTCCAGCTGGTGACAGCGTCTGCTCTGGTCTGCTTCTAATGCAGGACTGTTAAAGGTTTACTTATTTGAAAGGCAGAGTTACAAAGAAAGAGGGAGACCTACACCCACCCCCACAGAGAGAGAGAGAGAGAGAGAGAGAGCGCTCTTCTGTCTGCTAGTTCATTCCCCAGATGGCCTCAAGGCTGGAGTTGAGCCAGGAGCTTCCTCTGGGTCTCCCACGTGGGTGCAGGGGCCCAAGCTCGTGGGCCATCTTCCACTGCTTTCCCAGGCGCATTAGCAGGGAGCTGGATCAGAAGTGGAGCAGTTAGGACTCGAATCCATGTTCATTTACAGTTCCAGCATTGCAGGTGGAGGCTTTACCCACTACGCCTCAGCGCTGGCCCCATGTTTAATATTTTAAAGGAGACTTAATCTATCTCAAACAATTCACTGCCAACTAAGAGCTTTGGGGATGTTTTTCTCTTTTTCTTCCCCAAGTGGAATCTGAGTTCACTTTCTTTAACCAAGCACTTGGAGCCCACAGTAGATGAGCCCAGCCCACCTCTCCTTCCAGCCCAGCCTGTCTGCTGGCCGCCTGCCTCCACCCCACTCTCGGTGTAACCCAGCTTGACTGCTCCTCACTCTTCCTTACCGGCTTCTTCCCATGTGGGTCACGGGCTGCAAATCCAACAACCCGACATGCGTGGTTGGTCAGACACCTCATATTGTTAAAGTCACAAATTTGCAAGGCCTTCCAATTTCTTTCTAAAGTCAGGAATGTCACATGTTACATACTTTTTATTCTCATTATTAAAGCTCTCTGGACGGAAGGAATAAAGCAGAACAGTCAGTCATTTCAGAACCTCTGGGAGATGTTTTGAAATGCTCTGTTTTTGGTGTAGTTGAGACCTGAATTTAAACACATTGGGATTTTTGCTCAATCTCTCTCTCTCTCTCTCTCTCTCTCACACACACACACACACATACACAAACACACACATTTAAAAATATCCAACTGTCCACCACTTTGCATTTCCTATGCAAATTTCAGCCATCAGGTATAATACCACAGGTAGGGTAGGGGCGTTGCACCACGGTTAGGACGCCTCTTGTGTTGCTCACATCCCATAGCAAGTGCCTGGGCTGAAGCCCTGGCTCCGTGTCCAGTCCCCAGCTGCCTGTAATGCACACACAGGAGGCAGTGGGTCGTGGCTCAGGGTGAATCAGATGGAGCTCCTGGTTCCTGGCCGTGGCTGACCTGACCCAGCCCTGGCTGAGATGGGCATGTGGGGAGTCAGCCAGCAAATAGATAATCTCTCTCTCTGCCTCTCTCTCTGTTTTCAAATAAATGAAAATAAATAAATCAACAGAAACTTAAAAGGACAGCCACTAAAGGCAATAGTACAGAAATATTTAAAAAATATTTTTGTGTAGTAAGTTTATCTAAATATCAGAAGTGTTTACCTCTGGTTACAATTTCCAAGGTACTTTAAATCAAAGAGCAAAGATGTCTTCTGCTTTCTGAATTGTGACATAAAAGGTATAATTCTTAATTCCTATTAAAACACAAATTTATTTTTAAAATTTTTTAGAATTTATTTGACAGGTAGAATTATAGACAGTGAGAGAGATAGAGAGAAAGGTCTTCCTTCCGTTGGTTCACTCCCCAAATGGCCGCTATGGCCAGTGCTGCACCGATCCGAAGGCAGGAGCCAGATGCTTCTCCTGGTCTCCCATGCGGGTGCAGGGCCCAAGCACTTGGACCATCCTCCACTGCCCTCCCGGGCCACAACAGAGAGCTGGACTGGAAGAGGAGCAACTGGGATTAGAACCTGGCACCCATATGGGATGCCAGCGCTGTAGGCGGAGGATTAACCAAGTGAACCACAGCGCTGGCCCCAAAACGTGAATTTCTATGCGTGCGTCACAGAAGATGTGCAACTAGAGATGGGTTAAAATACAAATATTCACAGTCAAGGCTTTGATGATCTCCCTGCTGCTGCCCTGGTTTTGTCTTCTTAGCCCACAACCATTTCCCTCATTCTTCTGGGAGTAGAAGCCTTCCTTCCCGGTGGGAGCCGGTGCTCTCAGCTGGCTGAACACACCTCTGGGGACCAGGTGGGACCAGGAGGGACCAGCAGTCGGGAGTGACGGCGCCCCCACCCACAGGCATTGCAGAGTGAGGTCCGTCAGAGACGCCCAGCGTGCAGAACGCAGAAGGGGAAGGGCAGCCCCGCCGTGCACCATGCTGCTGAGTCCGCTCTGCCCCGGCCAGCGCAGGTGCACGTGCCATCTTTGCACTCATGGTGGTTTGGGCTGAGTTGGTGTCACTGGCAAGCAGAACCGTTTCGTCCATCTCTCGTATTCAAGTGCTTCGGTGTCATGTTGATGTAAATAAACGTCTCGGCAGCACAGTGAGCCAGGCTGCGCAGGCAAAGCTATAAAAACAGACGAGGACGCACGTGGCCTGGGTTCTGTCGCGTCGTGCTGTGGCTTGCTCCTCAAGCTTACACAGTTTTAGAATTCAAGCCTAATTTTGTTTTCCCTGAATTTGTTCTTTGCCAACTTGTTATAAAATACTGACTTGGAAGGTTCATTCATCTGCCAAGCTGCAGGAAGTTCCAAGCACTTGCTTTTTAGAAAGAATACGTGGGTGTTAGACGCCCTCAGTCCTTGCCTGCTGGGTCTCTTTGTTCCCACGCGTAACCGGTAGCTCGTCTGAGGACAGAATATTTGTCTCACAATAAAAAGTGCTTGGAAGCACTGGATATTAGGACTCGAGGGAGCCTGGAGTCAATTTTTTTTTTCTGTTGTAGAAACCAATTTTTTCAGGGCTTTGATAATATCCTCCTTAATTATTTAACAATTTTACAACTATTAAATAAATTGAATTTGTAATACAAAACACCCAGAAAGAAAATTCTGAACAGGTGATTTTAGTAGTGAATTCTGTTAAATCCAATCAAACAGTAAACTCCAGTCAATTCAATTAAATGACACAATAATCTTCATTAGCTCTTCCAGAAAACAGTGGAGGAGGGGTCGTCCCTCCACACTTCCTGGTTGAAGTCAAGAGCGATAAGGTTGATGCTAACGACAGACAGCAGCGCTGGTCATGCTGGCCATAGCCAGATACCCGGGCGGGGGCGGACCTCGAACCCGAACAGTCACGGAAGAAACCTCAGGTGCTGGGTGGGAAACGGGACACAAACACCAGATCCAGGTGGCTTTCTGTCTGCAGGCAACTGGGGCTGCAGCTGGGGAGCAAACCCCGAAAGGAAGGAGGCGGGGAACGAAGCCAGGGAGGCCTGGGCCGTGGCCGCTGTGCCCCAGAGTCCTGGTGGGAGAGCCCCACGCAGCCTTGGAGACGGAAGGCAGACGCTACAGGCCGGGGCAGCCCAGAGAGGAGGGCTTCCACCCCCAGAGCAGAGCCGGGCTCTGGGAGCGCCTGGGGAATCCGCTGCTCTGGCCCAAGCTGAGGCCGTCAGCCTTCTCAGCAGAGCCTAGAAACCAGCCCCAGAAGGCTCTGCAGGCTCTCGTCACCTCTCTAGAGATGGCCAACAGCACTGAGTGACAAACAACAAAAACCTAGATTCTGTAAGACACAGCACCCAAGTGTGGGGGTCACTGCCTCACAGAGCCGGGAAAACAGCAACAGAGAGAGACCGTAGGTGACACAGAAACTGAAATTGGCAGAGACGCGTTTGAAACAGATGCTGAATCCACACACAAGGAAATAAAGCGAAAGATGGACAGGGCGGCTGACGTAAGTAAGGTGTCAGCAGAGAAGTGGGAACCACGAAGACAACCTTGAGATTCTGCAACTTACAGTAGACTGTGCACATCACAGTGTTTAGTGTGACAGCACCATGGCAGGCGAGACGTTGATTAAACACGGAGATGAGCGAACATTACAGAGTGAAGAAGTCATCATAGGAGACTAAGCCTCAAGTACCCATGCCAGAGACTGGCTGGATCTCCACCTGGGCTTCCGTGTTGTCAGCTCTGCCACTTCAGAATCTTCCCAGCCGCTGGGCTCTGCTCCTCGGCTTCGCGTGCCAGGAATCTTGTGGGATCCCAACCCTCTCATGACTGAAGTATCTCCTGTGAGAATAAATAAAACCCACATACAAATCTACTACTGAGGGGCAAAGACGGTGGTCACAAGGTAAAGAACTAGAGAAGAGATCGCTTCAGACATCACAGATCTCAGACAACGAAATGCAGACATTATGACACAGGCCACAGCCTGACACAGGGCCACACGGAGAGCTGACAGGGACACTTCCAGATATCCAAGAGAAGTCACAGGACCAAGCAGAACAGTCAGCCTCACTCTCGGACAAAATCTTCCAAACTGCAACAGGCAAAGGGTGTTAAATGGGAAGAGTCTCTCAGCCTCGTTTCTAATCGGAGAAACACAAAGGAACACCAGGGTGATGTCAGTGCTGTCACCTCCGGCTGCAATGTTGAACTGCTTATCGAAGCGGACGTCAGTGGGAACCCTCACACGCGACAGTGCGACTGGGAATGGGTGATGCTACCTGAGAAGTTCAGTGTTTGCTAAATACCAGAAGGGTGACCCTGGCATTCCAGTTTCTGGCTGTTATCCACGAGCAAGTTCCCGTTCACACGGAACACATGTGGGTCATGGGAAATAGTTAGGGCATTCTCACTGAAAATGAAAATACCCGTCCTCGGAAAAGTGATTACAGATACAACGATATGCAAGGAAGCAGGCAGTATCCAAGAACAAGAAGGACGGCTCCCAAGTGGACTCTCCGTCAAGGAATGGCCATGCTAGTGTCATGGACCCAGTGACACAAGATGAACAAGCCCAGATCTCTGCTCCGTGTGGGCTCTGTGAGGACATGGAGAGCCCCTGCCGTGCAGAACAGAGCAGGGGCGAGGCAGGGTGAGGGGAGGAGGCAGGAGGGCGGTGCCGGAGGTGCTGGCGACCCCCGTGTGGAGCCTCGGGTCCTGATACATGGCTGAGCGGCACACACACCATGTCTTCTCAGTTCACAGGAGAAATGCCTCCGTGGGACTGTGAGAGCGATACAGCGTCCCGCGACAGAGTCAGTGCAGCGCTTGCTCCAGATAGCACTCGTTGTAGATTACTGTTCAGGAGCCATCTCACTCACACCATAAATTCTAAATATTAGTTCATGAACATATGAAGAAATGCATAGAAATCATAATAATCATGATTTATAGAGAGCTGTGTACAATCTTTTAATGAGGAGTTTCAAAATAGCAAAACTCACTGCATAATGAGTTTGATTTTATTGTTTCAGTCAAAACTCCAAGGTTTCTTTGTTCTTTGAAATCAAAAGAACCAAGTATTAACGTTTATGTAAAATAGCGTCCACATCAGCTACAGAGGAAGATGCTCATACTCACAAGTGTTTGGGAATCTGCCCACCAAATATTTTACGTATTTTTTATTTATTTGGAAGGGAGAGATAGAGAGCGAGACACGCGCATCTTCCATCTGCTGGTTCTTCCTCAAGGGCTGTATGAGCCAGATGGGTCAGACTGCAGGCAGGAACAAGGAACTCCATCGGCGTCTTCCACACGGATGGCAGGGACCAAAGTGCTTGGGCCACAACCTTTTGCCTCGCAGGAACATTAGCAGGACAGACACTGGATTAGAATCTGAGCAGCCAAGACTTGAACCATCACTCCCATGTGGGACACAGGTGCCCCACCTGGTAGCTTAACTGCTGCCCCAAGCCCGCCTCACACCAGTGCTTTCGGCATCACCATTTGGCTTAAGCTCTGGACCTGGGCCAGGTGTACAGCAATAGGAGCTCCTGCATCTTTATGTTGAGTCTTAATTTAAAAACAAGAATTTGGAGATGGCATTGTGGCATAGCAGATTAAGCCACCACCCGTGATGCTGCCTCCCACGTGGGTGCTGGGTCCAGTCCTGGCTGCTCCACTTCTGATCCAGCTCCCTGCCAATGTGCCTGGGGGAGCACAGGGGTGTGGCAAACATACTTATGTCCCTGCCACCCACATAGGAGATTCGGATGGAGCTCCAGGCTCCTGGCTTCAGCGTTGCCTGGCCCTGGTGTCATGGCCATTTGGGGAGTGTACCAATGAATAAAGGATCTCTATCTCTGTCTCTCTGTCTCTCTTTATAACTCTGCCTTTCAAATAAATTAATAAATACGTAAATTTCCAGCCAAAAAAAGGAACAGGTTACTTGAAGTCAATGGGGAAATTTTTGTTTATGTTGAAACATTTTAAAGATACATCGTTTAAATCTTCAGGAAATAAAGCAGTACGGTTCACCCATTGTATCTGATGTGAATAGAGGTTTAAATTGGAAGTGCTCGCTTGACGGTCAGCTTGGGCACAGCTCCCAATAGCAGGGAGACGCTCCCCCTCTCGCCTTAGGAGAGCAGATTTCCCAGAGGAATGCTGTGTCTGATGTCACTAGAGAGCTGCTGGAGCCACACTGAGTGACTCGGGGCCTTGGATCCCAAGGACCGAGCGCCCTGGGGACGAGCGTGCTCTGTGGTGCTCCCTTTCGCTCACGGACGCTGGCTCACATGGCAAGGGCAAGGCAGGAAGCATTGAGAGCAGCCATGAGCAGGAGCAGTCAGGCAGCAGAGACCTCGGGCAGAGCTGGGAGGGACGGAAGTGTAGCTCAGTCCACCCCTTCCTGGGACGTCAGCTGGACCCTGCAGCCCGCGGAGTGGAGGTCGATAACTCACCAGGAATCCACCGTGAAGGGCAGACTCAGGGTTTCTGTGAGAATAAACGTAGAGAAGCCGTCAAGTGGGGTGGGCAGAGCGTGCAGGCCACATGGGCTGTCAGGGGCGCCCCACAGGGCAGGTGCCCTCCTCAGGGCTGCCTCCTGCCTGCAAGAAGCCCAGGCTCAGGGTCGTGAGACACAGGGGCGGCAGGGTCCATCGCTGCTCCCGGGAGCCTGGCCAGAGAAAGACGATTCCACCGATGGTCGGCACTTCCTACACGCATGCTCTAGCACTGGATAAAAAGTACCGTGAATACCAAATATAAAATCTCAGCACCGAAAGAAAAAGTCCATAGCAACACTCCAACAGGAGTTCCTGAAAGTGATATTAACTTTGAAATATTTTAATAAATATTATGATTAATACACTTAAGAAAACAGGCAAAAATTTTAGAAATATATTGAGTGGAGAAATTTACAGGTGGTTTATAAATCTCTGTAACCTAACGAATCACACGGGAATCTAAGACTGATGGCATATTTGAAATTAAATCATTAAACAGTTTTACAGTGCAGTAGACGGGGAGGGTAGGTGGGAAGTGGAATAAGGGTTCCATAGAAAACTTCAAGGTGAGGTGAGACACTCAGAAATAAAATACATAAAAGATAATTTGCCTCATGAAAAAATTTTGAAAGTAAGCTTAATTGGAAAATCAGATGGAAAAAGAGAAACTGGAGCAGAAATAATATGTAAGATGATATAACTGAGAATACTTTAAAAATTTCAGAAACATATCTACAAAGTCAAGCATCTCCATCAACCAAGCAGGATAATTAATGTAGAAAACTACCATTGCACACATCAAAATAGCTTATTACAAAACAAAAGATAAAAGAAAAACCATAAAAGCAACCCAACAAATAAACACACAATGCCTGTAAGCGTGGCAGGTTTCTTAACAAGAACCAGGAGAGCGAAATGAAAGCCAGAGGCAGTGGAGTGGAGTCCTCAGTGTAATGAGAGAAGGCAACGTTCGGCCTGGAATTCTATGCTTAGGAAAAATGTTGCAAAACCAGAAGCGAAGTAACAATCTTTTCAATGAATAGAAACAGAAATAGTTTATTGCAAGTGTACTGGACTATAAGAAATATTAAAGGGTTTAGGCAGAAGGAAATATGAGGAACTCAGGAGTAAGGAAACTTGAGAAATAAGAGAGGAAAGCAAATAAATGTCTGAGTATATGTTCAGGATGGTAAGAGTTCATATGGGGTTGACAAGGCATGCAGAATACAAGGTGCCTTAACCATAAAGCAGAACTGGAAAGTAGTAAGTTGAAAAAAATTTGCTAAGTTTCTCTCACTCTAGATGACATAGAAAAACTAATAATTACTTTTTCATAGACTATTGCAGGTCAACAATGAATTGTCTATTCTGTAACATACACTTTAAAGCAGAAGGATATAAGACTAGCAACATAAGACAGGGGAAATACAGTGGCAGAATATACACAATTAATCAAACAGAATGCATATAGGGAAATGAAATAAATCAGAAAATCTAATCCATCCGATATAGATAATTATTTTACATTAAGAAGGACTAAATAAGACAAATCACTAAATGAGAGTAATTTTCTTAAAGATTTATTTTATTTATTTGAAAGACAGAGTTACAGAGAGAGGTAGAGACAGAAATAGGTCTTCCATCCGCTGGTTCACTTCCCAGGTGGCCACAATGGCTGGAGCTGCACCGATCCGAAGCCAGGAGCCAGGAGCTTCCTCCGGTCTCCCATGTGGGTGCAGGGGCCCAAGCACTTCGGCCATCTTCTACTACTATTCCAGGCCATAGTAGAGAGCTGGATCAAAAGAGGGGCAGCCGGGACTAGAACAGGCGTCCATATGGGATGCTGGCGCTTCAGGCTGGGGCTTTAACCTGCTGTGCCACAGCACCGGCCCCTAAATGAGAGTAAATTTAAAAAAATGAAAGCCATGGTATCTGTAGCAAGAGGCTTGCTCCAGATATAAAGTTACAGTTTTTCAAAGTATAAGGATGGCAACAGGTATATTAAAGAAATACTATAAGAAATCTGATGAAGATATATTAATAATTGCTAAAGTGGAATTAAAGCAAGAAACATAGCTATGCAAGAAAAAGGTTATTTCATAATAATAAAGGTTTTACTTAACCACCAAGTATAAAACAATTCTGTATGAAGGTAAACTGCACTGACAGCTAGAGACACTTGTAATATAAATGGATCTCAGACATATGTTCAGAAACTTCTAACCATTAGAGCTGTAAACAACAGATTCAAAGTCAGTGACCACAGAAGATTTGTACAACACAGCTAGCAAATTGAGTTAATTTGATGTGTATAGGGCATAATATATACCCAAGCTATGGTTGAGTGTATATTATACTCAAGGACACACGGAATGTTTTAAAAAATAAGAGAAGAGGCTCCCATCAATTTTAAATGTTGTAAATCATTTGCAAAGTGTTACTTTTCCATGGCAGAAATATGGGGAAAGGAAGCGCAACTGAATTATGCTCAGCTGTTTGCAATGTTGCAATACTCATCTATCCTAAATAATTAGCCAAACAAGAAATCAGAATGGAGATTTAAAACTATTTTGAGCTAGACTCATAATGATGCTACAATTAAATGAAAATGACTCAGCTAAAGCAGGAGGTAAGTGGAAGTTTGTGACCTTTGGTGCATATATTAGAATACAGATGAAAAATCAAGCATTTAAACTTCACTGTCAAGAAGGTAAAGAAAGACGAGCACATCAAGTGTGAAGAAAATGCGGGGGTAAAATGAGAAGGGAAGAAGTCAGTGGACAGATGCAAGAGTGAATACTGACTTCTTAAAAGCTGAATATTGTCTCTTTGCTGAAAATATTTCAGTTGATAAACAGTTATCATGGATGACCAAAAGGATTAAAGCACAGATTAAACATGAGTTATGCCAAAACTGGAGTGCCACTCAGAAGCAATGAGTGCTTAAAAAGTAAGGAAAGATATCATAAATAATGCCATTGGGGAAGGGACACAATGAATGAATTCCTTTACAAAATAGCCTGCCAATAGAGGCATGGAGGAAAAGAAATCCTGACTGATTCTATGTGTTACACAATTTAAATAAAAGTAAAATATAATTTTCCACAAGGAAATTCTTGATCCACATAGGATCTCTATTTAATTTTGAAACAATTGAAGAAAAATTTCATCAATTATACATCAACCCTACCATTGAATAGAAATTCTACAACATGCCTCGGATGATTCAATGAGGCTAGAAAAAACATTAATATCCAAGCCAGACTTGTACGTTGTACGGAAGGTGCATGGCAGATAAGTCTTTCTCATGAAAACAAATGAAAGTTCTAAACAAATAGTTCTCCCCTATTTCTCCTGGGAAATGGAGCTGATGTTCAGGACCTTGTAAGTATAAGAAATGTCATAATCCTGAATTGAAGGAGATGAGGGGCCGGGGCCTATGGCTCCACACGGGGAGACGCCTGGGTTCATCTTTGGCCTCCTGCATCCAATCCTTAAAGCTGAAGATCCAGAAACTTGGAAACACCAACAGCCACAGACCAATTGGCCTCCAGAAAAAGTTGATTTCTCTAACCAAAGGATAATGGAATTAGCAGCCTCTCAAGGTGGAAAAATTTTATATCACAATTAAACTGTGCCACCCAAGAGTAGGTGGCACTCAAGAGTAGGGGGAGAGATGAGGAAGACTGTGTTTCCATAGCCACTGAAGCAGGGGTGTGGGAGACAGAATTCCACCCTTTTTTGCAGGTCCTAGCCAGATTGCCCCCCCCCCCCCCATTTCCTTACCTGGGTGATGTCAGAGGAAGCCTAGAGAGAATCAGAACTTGAATCTCTGCCCAGGAGAGTCACCTCACCCCTGGTGTCAGTGGAGGCCACAGGGGAGCAGCAGGCACCCACTCCCCACTGCTGGCAGCAATGACATGGCAGCCCTCCTCATGCCCCTGGTGAGGTGGGGGTCAGAGGATCAACTGCTTAAACAAGTTACAGAATCCCATTCCACGGTATGGCAGCTCCCTGTTTGCAGTAAAAGCCATTCAACAAACCATGAACCAAAATGATAAGAGACTGATGGCATGATCAATCCATGCCACATGACGTGACAGAACTGGTAGAACAAATCCATCATCACAAAAAAGCCCCAGCAAGTGATTATGAACACGCTTATGGAGGGTGGGGAGACAGTGTCAGCTAGCCAATAAACTCTAAAAGCTATAAAGAGAGGCCAATCAGAAACCATAGAGCTGAAAAATACAGTAAAGGAGATAAAGAATCCATGGAGAGGCTCATAAGCAAAATGAAGGAAAAAAATCAGTGGGCTTGGAAATGGAGCAGCAGAAACACCCTGAAATAGACTGTAGTAAAATGTGAGCCAAGTCTCAGGGATCTGCATAACTATACAAACATTTAACACCATGTACAGGAAGTATGGGGGAGGAGTGTTGGACTGAGAAAGCAGTCAGGGGAGCGTTAGTAGGAAACATACAAAATTCGTCAAAGCCATGGATTACAGACTGAAGAAGCAGAGAAAACCACAGAGGAGAGCACAAAGAACTACACAACAAGATTTAATCCCTGAAAACTAAAATCAAAAATTTTGGAAACAGCAGGTGAAAAAAAAAACTTCCATAGTAATAAGGGAAAAACTATCAGAATGAAGTAAATTTCTCATTAGAGACCATGGAATTCAGAAAGAACTTGCACAACATTTTTCAAAGAAATAATGTTCAACTTAAAGTCTTATATGCAGGGGCTGGTGTTGTCATACAGCAGGTTAAAGCCCTGGCCTGCACTGCCAGCAATCCAATATGGGCATTGGTTTGAGTCTCGACTGTTCCATTTATGATCCAGCTCTCTGTTATGGCCTGGGAAAGCAGTAGAAGATGGCCCAAGTCCTTGGGCCTCTGTGCCCATGTGGGAGACCTGAATGAAACTTCTGGCTTCTGGCTTCAACCCCACTGTGTGGCCATTTGGGGAATGAACTAGCAGATGGAAGACTCTCTCTCTCTCTCTCTCTGTCTTTCAAATAAGTAAAATAAATATTTTTAAAAGTCTTATATGTTTAGGTGTGGATGCAAACTGATGAAATCTTTACTTAGTATATATTGAATCGATCTTCTGTATATAAAGATAATTGAAAATGAAAAAAAACTTGGTGTTAAATTGGAAATTACATAGAAATTTAATCAATTTTTTAAAAAAAATATCATGTAGGATCTCTGTCATTAATGTGCTGTACACTGTTATTTAACGCTATAACTAGTACTCCAACAGTATTTTTTCACTTTGTGTTGCTATGTGAGGACAAACTGTTGAAATCTTTATATATACTAAACTGATTTTCTGTATATAAAGAGAATTGAAAATGAATCTTGATGTGAATGGAAGGGGAGAGCAAGCGGGAAAGGGGAGGGTTGCAGGTGGGAGGGAAGTTATGGGGGGGGGAAGCCATTGTAATCCATAAGCTGTACTTTGGAAATTTATATTCATTAAAAAAAAAGTCTTATATGCAGCAAAAGTACCTTTAGAAATGCAGGGGAAATCAGTACATAACCAGATTAGAAAATGCTAAAAAAAATTTGTCACAAGGAGACAATATAAATAAAATAATAAAGTAAATTCTTCAAATACAATGGACATGAATAATAAAACATGTAACCTTAGGCTATCTGGAGGAAAGAAAGAACGTGATTTATGGTTTAATATCATCGTGTTTCCTTCTCTTGAGGTTCCCGAATAATGTGAGATGATTGCAGCAAAAGCTATCATGTGATGAATCCGATGCTGCACGTAGTGGGATATGGGACGGCTGTATTACAACCTGCAGAGGCTAAGATGACACGTGAGGAAGGAAGGTTGTTCTTTGCAGCAGACAGTGATAAGTTACGTACATACAATCTAATACTGAGAGCTGCACTAAAAATGCTGTACAGATACATTAAAAACGGTATAAGTAAATCAAAATGAAATCCTAAAATATGTTGAAGTAATGAATAGAGAAGCTGAGAAAAAAAGAAAGGTGAAAAACAGAGATTAAAGCCCAGAAGATGATAAAGCAATAAACATAGTCTTTAATGTTTTGTTGATTGCATTGAATGTAAACAGCCTCAGTATGTCAACTAGGAGACATCAATTACTAATGCATTAAGATCCTGCCTAACTATTTCAGTTCAAATGCAACAGTATAAAAATATGCAGATATAAGGAAAACAATGGAAAAAAGAAATCATGCAAACCTTAACTAAAAGACAGCTGGAATGATTATGTTAATTCTGGGTAGAGTAAACTCCACAGCAAGAGAAGTTACCGTAGACAAAGATGGACATCACATAATGGGTCAACTGTACAAACACATAAAGGTGGGTTAACTTACATAAAGTCTCAGTTCATGCGGAAGACCAACCAGCTTATGTGCATCGGCCAAAGGAAGGTTTAAAAGTTCAAGAAGCAAAATTAGAGGAAACTGTAAGGAGAAAGGGAAAATCAACGATCACTGTTGAAGACGTTAACCTCTTCATCCCAGTAATTGGTAGAACAACTGAATAAATAAGCACCATGCCGTCACATTATTTTCGTACTCGGTATATTGGCTGCTACAAATCAGGGAAAACATATGATGTGTGTGTTTTGGGCACTGGCTTATTTCACTCAGCATAATTTGACTACTCTTTATAGACCTTGTCTATACCCTTGAGGAACAGCGGTTTTTGTACTTACTAATTGTTCAAATTTTTATTTAGTGGAGGGTAAAGCGTGTAGTTATAAAGCAAATTGAAAGTATGCCATCATGAAAATTAATAGAAAAATAAGAAAAAGAGGAGGGAGGGTGGGGGTGAGGGAGCGAGGGTGGGTAGGTTAGGAAGTATTATTATGCTCTTAACACTGTACGTATGAGAAACATGGGATTTGGTCCCCTTAAATAAATAAAAAATTAAAAATTGTCAAGACTACAGAAGCATTCAGAAACCCCATCTAGACAATGGCATGTGATGGACGATTTTGAATGCCCAAGCCAATGAGTAGAACATGTGCTGTTTTCAAGGATGCACAGAACTTCTGCCAAATCACACTGTATCCTGGGCCACAAAACTGGTCTCAACAGGTTTAAAGTACCCGAGGTGATACCGGTTGTTCTCCAACCACAACAGACCTGAATTAAATGTGATGCTAGAAATCAGGGAAGGTCCTCAAGATTTGGAAACTAGGGAAGCAACGATTCAGGAACCAAAGAGGAAATTGGACAAAGATGAGCGTGGTAAAGATGCCGTCTTTCCCTTCCTCCAAGCTAACACGTGAGCCTGCAGTGTTTCACAGATGCTACAAGAACAGATAACCGCAGGCAAGGACTGGATTCTCAGAGCATGGCACATGCCGTGAGCGTCCTGTGTGGATCCATTCCCTCTGGCCTCCATGCACGAGATGCTGGCGCAGGCCAGGCTGATGCTGTGCACTGGTGGATTTGCACCAGAGTGGAGTAAATCTGAAAGTAGCCCACGTGCATGCCCGGTCGTGGCTGAGAGCCAACCCAAGCCCCACTCCAGAGAGAAAGGACACCTGCCCTTCACTCCTGAGGGGGACGCGCTCTGTTGCTCTAGACATGTGTGTGTGCATGTGTGTGTGTGCGTGTGCATGTGTGTATAGAAATTCTGAAATGTATATGGTGATTGGAATGGTCAAGAGCAACCAAGGGAATTTGGAAAAGGAAAACAAAGTTGGAGAATTTACTCTAACATGTATCTGGACTAGTTGCAGGCTGCAATAATCAGGATACCTTGGCTTTGGAGTAGTATAGAAAATCTGTGGTCAAAAAAAAAAAGATAAAAGTAAAAACTCAGGGAGAAGCTGTAACTGTGGCCTCAGGCAGCCCTGCAGCTACAGAAAGCAGGAAGAGGATCTTTTCTGTAGAAGTTGTGTCTATTGCCTGTCCAAGACAGAGCGTTAGCCTTTGCTCAACATAGATAATAATCAGTCCTAGGTGGACTGGGTACAAAATATGAATGATGAAACACTCAGCTTTAAAAGAAAACATGGAAGAGAATTTTCCTGAAGTTAAGGTAGCGAAATGTTTTTTAAACAGAAGCCCATAAGATCATGGTAAGTTGAGCCACATGGAACCAAGAACTCCTGTTCAGCAAAATACACGTAGGAGGGAAAAAGGTGTCAGAAGCCCTGGAACTCACTGGTTCTCCCCTTAGGGATGCCTGAGGCGGCGGTGAGTGTGCGGATCTCCACGTAAACATGACACAGACTTGCTGGAAGAAAGATAACTGGAAATTTTAACCCAAGATGTTTCAGCAGGGTGCAGTTCATGCATACAACAGAACTTCGTGGATTTAAGAGTTACGTGGGGGTGGGCTGTGGAAGCCGGCGGCACCAGCTCTCAGGCCCTCCTGCTTGCTCCGAGCTGGCACACACCGTACACGGTTGTAAGATGCCCCTTCCTGCAACATCAGATCCCGCTCTCATGGCGTCTTAATGGGAAAGGGGAAATGAGGCAGGAACTGGAGGGGCCCCTGGTTAGCAGAGTAGTCAGAGCTGCACCTGCTGTTTGCTTGAATCCATCAAGTCATTAAGTGTAATTTGTTGTCAAGTTACAGACATGATTCACGTGCATCCTGTTTTGATGATTCAGTCCTTTGCGATAATAAATCCCTTTAAAAAAGTACAGACAGAGCAAGACATTTGTAATATATGCAACTGAAAAGTATCGCTATGCAAAATATGCAAAATCCATGAGGCATCTAAAACAGTGATACACATCAATAAAAAATCCATGATTTCAACAGAAAAAAAGGAAGAGAGCACAGAAGTCATTGCAGAGAGGAGGTGTCTCGGTTACCAATATTTGTACGTGCAGGTGTTCAACTAGAAAGCCCTGTAGAGCCGCAGTGTGGAAACGAAGCAGACTGGCCACTTAGCCCCAAGGCCAGGGCTGGGACTCCTATGCTACTGCAGGGTGTAGTTTGCCGCAAGGGTGGGCCACTGCACTCTCATTCCAGTCCCACATCCTTGCTGTTGGTGACACCCGAGTGGTGCAGGAGAGACCAGCTCCCCACCCTTGCGTGGAGAATGTGCTTTGAAACGTGAACATCTTGAGTGACTTTGAAAAGCTGGCACTGCCTCGTCGTGTTTTAGAAACGCGTTTTGCTGCATTTCCAACCAGAGCAAATCAAGCTTCAAGGCATCTTGCTCAGCTGATTCTATTCACTGCAAAGAATCACTCAGAATAGAACTGATTTCCTCCATACACAAGGCAGACAAAGGCTGTGGAGCCAGAGAGGCGCGGCTGCGAAGGTCTCCGCCTCCAGCTATTGAGTCTCCACGGCCAGGCTCGGGGGGGGGGGGGGGGGGGGGGGGGGGGACGACGACTCAGCCCTCCCGCCTGCAGCACCTGAAGAAGTGGTGTTTTGCTTCTGGGGACAAAGGCTTGGCTTGTTCTCGGGCATAAAGCATTGAAAGAGGCCTCATTTTCTTGTACTTCCTGTGCAGTTCACTAAGGCACAATCCGCAAACACTCACCCTTACATGAATTCGGCCCAATCACACCGCACCTTCCTATTAATTCAGGGGCTGCTCCTGGCTCCTAGGCTCACATCCCAAGGCCCAGGGGATGCCAGAGCCAGTCCTGAAATCTTTTTTGTAAACATATGTGTACAGCTATGACACAGTTTAATTTATAAACTAGGTACGATAGCTGATAATAGCATAGAACAAGGAGAATAATTGTAGCAACAAAAGGCAAACATGGTCTTGGTCTCTCTCTCTCTCTCTCTCTCTCTGTCTCTCTCTCTCTCTCTCATCAGGACAAATATTCAGACACATTTCACACTGCAGCTGACACCCAGTAGCTGAGACCTTAAAACACCCCGGTCCAAATTCCCTCCTATGCAACCCCTTCTGCCATCACGGATGCTCGAACCCCAAATTGGAACACAAATGGAACTCCTCAGCTCGTAGCTCTTTGAGAGTGGCTTCCCCTTGCCACACGGAGCTGAGACAGCACTGCCACTGTGGGTGTCCAGTATCCGTTATTCTCACTGGCAATGGCATCTGATTGTCCATGGGCATTGTCTGCCTACCCATCCACCTGTTGGTGGGAATATCCCTTATGCTGGGAGACTGTGGTGTAAGAGCACTACAAATACGTGGGTACATTTTTGGTTAGGTGCAGGATTATTTAGAAGAACATTGCCAGTTCATCAAATATTGGCTATTTCCCACTACTGATTTCTAGGTTGGTCTCATTGTGGTCAGAAAGTCATGCTACGCTGCGATAAAGCTGCGACTTTTGTTTTCCAAGCTGAGGTCTGTGCTGGTGAATCTTCCGGGAAGGCACGAGCATCCCACTGTCGGGTACTGCTGATTGATAATGATATTCCGAGTCCCCTTTCTCAATAATCGTCTATCAGCTTGTTCTGATGATCACCGAGAGGGGAGGGCGGAGTCTCTGCTTGCAATCAGGGGGTTGTCTGCTTCTCGCCTCAGCTCTGCCGGCCTTTGCCTCGTGGATCCTGAAGCTCCGGGGTTCAGGACCTGTCAGTGCTTCCAGCTCAGGGCTTCTCGCGAATGCTCTCCCTGCCCGTGCCTGGCGTCCCCACTTCTGAACTCCCAGCGCCACAGCCTTCCTTCAGGGCGCTGCCACACCCTGCTCCCAGTCCCACTTGAACTTTCCAGAGCGCTCCTTGCCACTGCGCTCCTTGCCCTTGTTTTTCCTCATTTGATTTGAGTTCTGGCTCTGCTGCCAACCCCAGCTTCCCACTGAGTGCACCCTGGGGGGCAGCAGGCGAGGGATCCAGTGGCTGGAACCCTCCAACCCTTGTGGGAAACCCGGGTTGAGTCTCTGGCACCCAGCTTCAGCCTGGCCTGGCCCAGGCTGTTGCAGGCATTTGGGTAGTGGGTCAACAGATGGCGATCTCTGCCTGTCACTCTCTCTCTCTCTCTCTGTATTTCTGCCTTTAACATCAATTCAATAAAGAAATACCACTTAAAAATAATGCAGATTGTCCAACTATTTGATGCGCTCATCCTCCGTGTCAAAGATCTACTTGTGTCATAGTAATTAGTAGAAATCTATATCGATTGTGTCTGTTAGTTGACTAATGACTTGTCATGATTAATTCAATATTGACCTAACTAATCATTAGGCTGTGAAGAAGAACTGACGGAATTAAATGTAAGGCAGACGGCAGGGACCAAGCCCTATTTGCTTTGTGGTTTAACGGACATTGGAGCAGCGACAGAGCAGGGTCCACAGTGGTGACGGGAGTCCTCACCGTGGACTGGCACACATTTTCACTTGTTCATTCTTCTTTCCACCAGACGGCTGAACCAGAGATTTTCTCCCACACACTGAGGGACGGGAGCTGTGTCAGTGTGTTCTGTACCATCTTCTTGGGGCTCTTGATAAACAAGTTGCCACGTTTCCTTGTTGAGCTTCACGTAAGATCTGGTCCTGCCTCTGGCGATGCAAGCAGGTAGGGGTTGGCATTTGTATTTCTGTGAGACTGAGAGTCGCCTGTGGCAGGGGCTGCCGAGTCGCTGTGGTTGACCCTGGGAATTGCCTTCTGAGAATCTGAGGCTGTCTCACATCTGGAGGGCTTGCCACAGACTGGATCCTTCCTGGGCGTGCAGCAGGAACCAGCGAGGCTAGGCCAGAGGCCCGTGTGCCCCTGGGCCATGCTGGGCCATGCTGTGCTGGCATTGCACGTGCTGTCTGCTTGCTTCGTCCTTGGGGGGAAGCTCCGGAGGAGCTGGGACCCCTAGCAAACGCTGTGTCCTAGGAACCACAGCCCGAGTGGCTGGAAACGGCTCCCTGTCGCCCGTTTCCCTCTCTGCCTTGTGCTGTAATGGCATGAGACGTCATCGGCACACAATTTTCTTTCATGGACGTGTTTGCCTTTGTGACGCAGGCATTTCCAGGGGCTTCCTGCCTTCCTGCAGGACGTGCAGGCTGGAGTGACCTCAGAAGCCGTGTTCGCCCCTCTGCCTTCCGCGTCCCAGCACTTGAGACCAAGGACAGGGCTGACCGCCTCTGTGGGTCACACCCGAGTCTCGGGGTGCTGTTTCCCGAGCCTCGTGTTTCCTTACGATGGGTTCATCATGGACACCTGGGATGCTGTGCGCCCGTGGCCACCTGCTAAGGTGCAATCTGGCTCTGTCCAGTAATTGATAATCTAACTGAAGGTTGGAAACTATGCCTTAAATTCTCAGGAATTTGAAAACTGTAGAGATGAGCCTAGCATATGAGGTGGTGTTTCCTCTAGAAACGTTGGCCTGGGCTTCCAGGAGAGGGTGAGGAGCTGAGAGGCTGAGTGAATGCAGATGTGAACCCACCTGTGCGGCTGACAAGCTGAGTAACGGTGTGAATCCACCCAAGCCGAGGACCAGTGTGAGTCCACCTGTGTGAGCTGATGGGCCCAGCGCTGTTCTCAGCAGGCAAGGAGCAGTGCCTGGGGCCGTGGCCAACACTAAGGTGGGCCCAGCAAGGAGTGGGTTGTCCACAACAGACCTCTCCCCACTGGGCCCAAGCACAGCTTCCCGGCACATCAACCGTGGGCTGATTCACCCTGTCTCATGGCTGCTTGTGGGAAGCTTAAACTCTACTGTCCATAATGCAGAAGACACCCTGGTTTCTCAAGTGTTTGGATGCAAGGCAAAAATATACATGAATTGGGTGCCTGTGTGTCATCACTGAGCAGTATAACAATTTCAAAATCTCGAGGGCTGTGATTGCTGGGTTCTCTCTGCATGGGTTCCATTTTCTGAGATGGCAACCATGGTGCCATGGTAGCTAGGCCACACTGCAACCCCATTTGCAATGTTTAAAAACTGCTGCAAAAACCAAACCAGAACCCCACAGTTCAGACGTTTTTTAAACACCTCCTAATACATAAGTGGAAGAGTTGTGTGTGTGTGCACGCGCGCTGGGACAGACAGAGACGGAGACAGACAGAGCTGCCATCCACTGCTTCACTCCCCAGATGCTCCCAGCTCCTGGGGCTGGGCCAATCTGAAGCCAGGGGCCAGGAACTGGATCTTGAGCGATCACTGTGGCCTCCCAGGGTCTGGGCTGGTGGGAAGCGGGAGTCAAGAGCTGGAGCAGGTATGGAACCCAGTGCTCTGATATGGGATGTGAGTCTCCTAACCTGTAGGTCAAACATCTGACCCACCGTATTCAAGGAAAGCAAACTGAACCTCACATTATCCAGTAAAATAACAACATGTCATGTAAAGAAAACATTTTATTCATTTATCTATAGGCAGAGCTATGGAGAGAGAGGAATAGGCACACACATACACATACACACACACTGCTTCACTCCACAAAGACAGCTTTGTCTCGTACTGGGTCAGGCTGAAGCCAGGAGCCGGACCTCCATCTGGGTTTCTCATGTGAGTGACAGGGGCCCAAGCACTTGGGCCATCTGACTCTGCTTTCTCAGGTACATTAGCAGAGCGTCGGATTGAAAGTGGAGCAAGCTGGTCTTGAACCAGCACCCATATGGAATACTGGCATCTCAGGCAGTGGCTTGGCACTGGCTCCATCATTATGACTATGTCGATAAATGTAGAAATAACACTTAAGGTATTTTCATTCCCAGACCAAAAATACAACATAGCAACATAGGGGAATGAGATGACATTGATGAGGTGATCTGCAAAATGCAGGAACAAGAAGGCAGTGAGAGTTGCATGTGGCTGTGTCCACTCGTGAACACGCCCCAGGGCCCAGGAATTTAACCCCATGAGTGGAGCCCAGAGACATGCACATGTGCACTGCACATGGGTTCGCAACTCAGAGCCCCACTGTGGTTAGGACATGGTTTGAGGGTCCCTTGAGGGTTGTGTGTAGAAATTAAAGCCCCATTGCATGGACTAGGAGAGCAGAGACCTCATCTGGCTCTGGGGTCTAGAGGTGACCCTTTGAGAGGTGACCAAGTGGAGCCCCAGGATTGGATGCTAGTGGCTCCCTAGGATCTCTCTCTCTCTCTCTCTCTCTCTCACACACACACACACACACGTGTCCTGCACACGCACATGTGCACACACAGACTTCTTGTGGAGCCCCAGGATTGGATGCTAGTGGCTCCCTAAGATCACACACATACATGTGCATGTGCACACTCATACTTCTTGTCTCTTGCCGTGGATGTGTGCCACAGCAGGACTCTGCCAGCAAGAAGCGACCCTCAACCTTGGACCAGAACTGTGAGTCCAATGAAACTTCTGTATGTGGTTACCCAGCCTCATGCATTTCATTTAGGTCACGCAAAATGGACAAAGACAAGCCACAACGTGAAATCACTCTGAAGATGATTAGTAGTTACATGCACAAATCCTTATCAGCTTAACCTTCAAAAACTGAACAAAGAAATGGGGTAGCCGTCTCCCCTGGGTGAGCCGACTGGTGGGAGCCTAGGCAGACACTTCCCTCTCGTGGTGCCCTGGATTGTCGGGAGGTCCCCTTGGTTGCCACATTTCCCTTGGGCTTGCACTGGCTGTGAGGCTGCACACCCCACAGTGCCTGGCTCTGCCTCTCTCTTCCTCACTTCCTTCCTGCTGACTCTCCATGCCTTGTTCTTTCATCTTCCAGATAAAATGTCAACTTCTTGATCTGTATCTCAGAGTCTGCAGCCCAGGTGGGGCCGATCTGTTTTCAAGTCGACAACGCCATTGCCAGCATTTGTTATTGAACTGGACCTCAGAGGCACTGATGGCTCACGTGTGAGTGGGCAGGTGTCAGCTAGCTCCCGTTCTGCAGCGCAGGGGCGTGTCTGTGGCTCCACCCACTCTATGTAGTGTGTTCTCACCTTTAAATGCTGGACTGCATCAAGTCTCACGATGGTTTTTAGTGGGAGTCTTGAAACTTGCGATTAAGTAGCCTTTATTCTGAGATTTTAATGATCCTAAAATATATTATTTGTTAAAATCGATACATCCTTTACGTGATGAGTGTGATCCGTGTGGAGCTGATGCTTGTGTCTGGTACAAGGCTGCCGTGTTCCGTGTCCTCCTCTTGCCGTTGTCTAGGAGAGAGTCCCTAATGAACGTGTCTGTGTGCTTCAGATGCACATGCAACGACGCCTGCGGCAGTGGAAGAGAAGGGAAGCCAACCGCAAGTGTCCACCACGAGCAGAACTCGGGAATCTGGTCACGCCTTGGCATTGGGTACTCCATTTAGGGCACCTGAGACTTCATCTTGAGAAAGCACCCCCTCCATGAGACTCTGGTCTGAAACCGTGACTAAGAGGACACGGCATCCCACATGCCAGAACACAGAAACTGCAGATCCCTAGCAACCATGTATGCCCCCCACCATGTGGGTTTTGACTTTATAAACCCTGTTGCTTGGAGCTTGGGGAGGAGAGTTCTTTAGGGAATGAGCTCACTCTCTAGCGCTGGCCATAAAGGACTGTCGAATGTTAGCAGTGAGGGGTGCTCCACTGTTTGTACTCGCTCAGGCACAGCGATACGCTGTCGCACATCCACACAGCTGAATACCACAGACACTACAGCTGCTCCCATGATGGCGATGAGTCTCGCACTCATAATTTCATGTAAAAAAACAAGGATATACAAACCCGTAGACTATCACTCAAGTTACTGTGCTTGCAAAGAAGGGAGCAGCAGCTATGCCGTTAAGGGAAGCACACGTAGATGATAAATTGTTTTAAAAAGAAAAGCGAGTAAGGGGTTATCAAAAGACCTGCATGGGGATGGAGCAGTGACTGAAAAGTGGCCCTGCGGGAATGTCTCGGGTCTGTCTGGAGGTGCTTGTGGGCACTAGTGGTTTGTGTCCCAGCTCAGGGCGGATCTGTTTCATGCGCTGGCTTCGAGTGCACTGCAGGTCCCCCAGATGTTAGGGGACACACCGATGGCCGTGTGACAGCTGCTTCTGCAGGTGCACGGGCCTTCCCACGGGCTCAGGACCGCACGCCCCGGGATCATCAACACCAACTCGTATTCATGGAAACGAACTCAAGGAAAACTCATGGCACGAACTCATGGAAAACCAAATGCCTCCAAACACACAAACAGGAGTCCTGCAGTGGGCAAACCAAATTAAGTCTCAAAACTTGTCAGAAACAAAAATATTCGCAGTCTGTTTCTTCTCCAAAGGTGTTCCTACTGCCATGGATGTGACTTTGACGAAACTCCTCTTACTCAGACCAAGGCCTGTCAACATTTTCCTGCTGGAAAAGTGGGACGCGGAAGAGAGGGGAGAGAGCTGTGAAAGGGCGTCCTGTGTGGGGCCTTTCTTTGCAGTAATAAATTAGTAGCAGCTGACGTTTTCTTCCAAGTGACCTGGGAAAATGTGTTATTTCATTACAATTAGTAATGCTGACGATAGCCCTGCCACAACGGTGCAGTGATGGAGATGAGATCTGACATCTGTTCACTGAACTCCTAGGCCTGTCTCCGACCCCTGGAAGTCTGTGTATTCCCCATGGACTGCCAGCTCAGGGGCAGTGAGGGCTGGATCTGAGCGCTCCTGCCCCAAACGCGTGGAGACCCCGCCCCTCACCTTCTGGTCAGCCTGCGGGTGCCCGTGTGCATCTGCACCGGTGCTCATGGGCAAGGGATGGAAAGCTGCAGCATGAATACAGAACATGCTTTTTTTTGGACAGACAGAGTTAGTGAGAGAGAGAGACAGAGAGCAAGGTCTTCCTTCCGTTGGTTCACCCCCCAAATGGCCGCTATAGCTGGTGCGCTGCGCTGATCCGAAGCCAGGAGCCAGGTGCTTCCTCCTGGTCTCCCATGCGGGTCATCCTCCACTGCCTTCCCGGGCCACAGCAGAGAGCTGGCCTGGAAGAGGGGCAACCGGAACAGAATCTGGTGCCCCGACCGGGACTAGAACCCGGAGTACCAGCGCTGCAGGGGGAGGATTAGCCTAGTGAGCCACAGCGCCAGCCATGGACATGCTTTATTCATGCTGCTTCCAAAATGCAAAACCAAACCATTGCCAATGTACTTAAGAGATTCTTACGAGAACAGCTTATTTCTACTTTTGTAATGTCTCTTTGCTTTTGGCATGGATTCAATTTGCTTCAGCAAATTATGCTGATTCTGTACCAGTTTGGGAATGACTTTATACCAGAATAACGATTTATACTTTTTTAGCTATTTACACATTGATTTTGGCATGTTTTTGAAAAAAATATGTTATGTCATGGAACACATAGCTATACAATTTATATAGAAATGTTAGAAGTTCAAAAGCAAACTGTCATGTCCCCTTTTTCTTCTTTCTTTCCTTATAAATCACACTGGTGGTTGTGTGCATAAATAAATAAAATGGGCAATTAATTCAAATGCATCTTTGTTGGGTTGCAGATTTCAGGGAGCAACTAAAGAGGAGAGTGACAAGCCAGGTCTCTATCAGTGCAGCGTCTATGAGACCATGAACTTCACCCGAGGCTCGGTGATTCTTCAGGGGCTGGGGCTGCCACAGGAAGTGCTTCAAAGCATGTCAGTGTTTACATTATTTTATTGCTGATAATTCTCGCTGAGCTTACCTCATGTGTATCGGTAATTTCAGATGAATAATTAATTTGCCCCTTCTTATCAAAATATTGTAGAATTTTTTTTTTCCTCTGGAGGAATGATGGGTACAGCAAATCTAATCTTTGCACCACTATATTCTGTACTAGTTACAGGCTGAAATTAACATTTTCTAACATCATTTGCTGCTCATTTGGAATGTTGTTTTGACTTATGGTGTTTTTACTTGTGTTGATATGAAAACAAGTTATTTTGAAAAGTATATTTTAACTTATCTGTCACAATGTTTGGGGCAATTCGATTGCATCTTCCATATGGAAGAAAACAAGGAGCTTCCCATGGCACAGCCGGCAGGCGGCGCAGACACCGCGCGGGGCAGCCTGGGAAGGCAAGCGCAGAGCTGAGCTGCGGGGTTCCACCTGCAGCAGGGAGGCGCCCGCACACAGGGCGCCCTCCGCCCAATGCCTCGCCGCTGTGCACTGTGACGAAGGGCCGCAGGGTGCCTGCCTGCTTGCATCGACTTCTCGCTGGGGCGTCTGTGAGGTCACCTGTGGATCGGATGAACCCCTAGACCAGCAGAGTAAGTAAGGCAGAGGGCTCTGCCCAGTGTAGAAGGGTGCCACCCGATTAGTAGAAGGCCTAGTGATAGGGGCTCCGCCTCCCGCCTGAGCTGGAACTGGGCCATCTACACCTGGCTGGGACTCCCACCAGTGGCTCCCCTGTTCCCAGGCCTTTGCCTGGGAGTGGATCTGGCCCGTCCACTCTCCTGGTCTCCACATGGCAGACAGCAGGTCACGGCATTCAGTCTCCACAACAACGTGAACCAACTGCCAGTGACGGCTCTGACAGACAGACAGACAGACAGACAGTGTGGTCCTGGTAATCCCTCTAACAACTCTCAGTCAGGTCTAGGGCACTGCTGGTCCATTCATTGTCTGACGAAACAACATGGTCTACAATTATAACTGCAAACAAAATTCAAGGAATTATTACTTTCAGGAAAGTTTGTTGTTAGAACAAAGGAGAGGATAGCTGGTTAGCAATGGATGAATGTCTCTCTCTCCCCTTCCTTTCTTCCTCGATCTGTCTTCTTACTTTCCCTCTTTTAGCATTAAGGTATCGCTTTACTGAAAACATTTATTTGTTTTCTTTATTTGAAAGACAAAGAGACACCCAGAAAGAGACCTTCCATCACCGATCTGCTCCCAAATGCCCCCGGCAGCCGGTGCGGGGCTGGGCCGTAGTCCAGGCTCACTGTGTTGAGACCCAAGGACTTGAACCATCACTGCCGCCCCCTAGGGTAACGTTGACAGGGAGCGGAGCCAGCACTGCAGCCAGGGGCTCTGAAATGGGACGCAGTGTCCCACACGGCATTGTAACCACTGCACTGGAGCCCACACCTCTATTTCCTGAAAACATTTCTAACAGTTCTCTCATTGCTTAAACTATGCCTACCTGGTAGAAATTTAAAGGGAAAAAATGAGTAGCAATGCGTTTTCTCATTACACAAGACTGTTTCAACAGAAACATAAAAATTTTTAAATATAGAGACTTTACATCATTAGCTTTGCAGAATTCTGTAGTCAGTTCCTTAAACTCTAGACTAGAGTGAGCGTAGACTTTGGCCTCCAACAGCCTTAGTTTTGACTATCGTTTGCATCAGTTGGTAGCTGAGCATTTTAAAACCACAGTGGGATCAGCTACAAGACAGCCAAGATCTAAATGGGCGCAGTCACTCATGTTGGTGTTGATTTGCAGCAACCAGAATTCCCGTGCTCTGGGATAATGACATCACCGTGTATGAAAGTTAAAGAGACACATCCTCTAGCCTGGACAGACGTCCCAAAGAAATGCAGACAACACAAGGCCACCAAGACACGTGCAAGATCGGGTACAGCAGCGCCATCTGCAGAGCACAAGGGTAGGAATGGCCCAGATACTGAGCAGCAGTAGAGTGGATCACCAACTTCCCATGTATCCACGGAGCGAGTCATCACATAGCAATGGAAACAACGTGCAAAAACTGCACCTGACGCCACACAGAGACAGAGGACACGGACTCTGATCCTACTAAGTGTCGACCAAATCAAGACGAAGCTAACCCATGGGGCTCAAAGGCAGGGTGTGGGCGAGGGCAGAGGCCATGGAGGCTGCTGGCCCCAGGCTGTGGATCTCAGGTCAGCTGCTGCCTCCCACACGAGGCAGAAACAGGCAGGACAGGCGCCGTGAGGACGGTGCACCTCACCTTGCTCCCTCGCCAAGGCTCCCTCGCTGTGCCCGGCCCCGTCCTGCTCCTGCACCGCACGGCTGCTTCGTGGCTCCCATGTGGCCCTCGGCTCGATGCTGTCCCTCGTCTGCCTCCACGTGGTGCCAGCCCTTCCTCAGAGGGGCTGTAGTCCCTAGCACTGTCCTGAGACTCTGCAGATGGAAGCATGCCTGTCCTATCGTTGTACGTTCTTCCTGGGGACGTAATTCTAGGTTAAACATTACACCCCTTCCATCGGGTGTCTGGAACTTTCTACTGGCGCCCTAGCTTGCGGATCTGTTTCTTGCCCTGCACAGGTGCCTAGGGGAACTGTAAAGCGACATTCGGCCAATTGTTCCCGGGATGATACCCTCATCTCCTGTGTTGTTGCTCCTCTCTTTTTCCAGGCGTCCTACTACTCGGAGGTTGGACTCCCGGGGAACTTCTTTTATAATATCTTCATCTATTTGTTTCCCCTCGACATCGCTGGAGAGACCCTCAGTGTTGTGTTCCATGTCTTTTATTTAGGTTCCTGTTTCTTTGCTCACGTTTTCGGTTTCCAAGGGCTCTTTGGTGGTGCTGGGTCCTCCTGGTTCTGTGTGTGGGTGTGATACCACTTATGCTTAGGAAGACGCGAATGATGGAGTGTAGGTGTCTTTCTGCCACAACTATCCAGTTTAGCGTTTCTCTGTCTGGGTCTTGCAGCTAAACGTTTTCTGCAACATCTAGCAACCTTTGATTGGTTGATCATTTGGACCTGAGAACAAGGAAACAAAGTGATTGCAGCTCAGCTAAGGTGGGTGGGGGTCACTGCACCTGAGTTCACCATGGAGCGATAAGGGTGGGCTACTTGCTGATAAAATTTCATTCATGTCTTGGTCTTCATCCTTAGGAGAAACAGGAAAAAATTAGAGAGGTTGATCAAAGATAAAGGCTTTGCTGGGACAGAGTGGGGGGCTAGGGGGCCCAGTCGAGAGGCGTCCCCACTCCCACCTCCCTGTTGGGACACCTTTGTTCTATGGAGGAATAAGGAGTTCAGGACAGGCAAGGGGTAGCCGGGAACTCAGCTGAAAGGCATCAGGGCAGGATGCTGGCATCTGACATCTTTCCAGCAGTTTTGCTCACCCTCCTTTGCCTCTGCATCCCCACCCATTAGCGCTGGTCCCAGCAGCCAGTGCTGCGGCTGCTGCCTGGGTCTCTGAGGAGCCTGTGCTGCACACCAGCATCCACACTTCTCCCTCTACAGCAGGGATTCTGAAAAGCAGGAAAGCAAAGCCAGACCAAAACCAGACATCACACCCAAGCTGGATAACTGAGGCCAGTTGAATAAAGGCCTCACAGATATGCAAATGCAGAGAAGCAGAGAGAAACAGGAACGTGCACCAGGACTGGGAAAGGCGGACGACAGGGCCGAGGGGCCAGAGGAAGCAGTGAGCTGGGAGCCGCGGCTGAGGGTGCAGGCGGCCCAGGGTCACAGATGGGAAAGTCAGGGCTGTCAGGGCTCTCGCTTCCACTTTGCTGCTTGATGTTGTGTTGGCCAAACCGACTGGGAAGTCAGAGTGTCAGGGTCCACGAACGCTGCCTGTGGATGTCCACACTCCAGGACCAAGAGCAGGGCAGACTGATGGGGAACACGGTGGATTTCCTGCAGTGTCTGCCAATCCGCCTTCAGCGTGCAGGTGACGCTCCAAGTCCAGGCCAGGTGACACACAGTGTCCGGCCACGCCGGTGCCTCCCCTCAGCTGTAGGAAAAGCAGCGGGTTTTTCCGTGGCCACCACCGCCCCCTACTCCCAGCACCTGGTGCGTGGGGCTTTCTCTGCTGCTTCACCGTTTTCTTTGGCTTCTCGCTGTGATCGGGCGGCTCAGCTGCTCCTCTACGTGCTTTGTCAGCCGCCTGGCTTCTGACTTGCAGCCTAGACCAGTCCCCTGCCCTCCCCTGCAAGGCCATTGCTGGCTCCAGACGCCTGTTGACTGGGGAAAGACGTAACGGAACGCCCGCTTTGTCAAAATCCTGAGGGAGCGCCCCTTCGGAAGCATCTCTTGTGCCACTGCATGTGTTTTCTCTGAACCCAGTCACAAGACAGAAATGACCTGTTGTGTGTCCATCAGCTGCCTATTATATCTGCCCACTATCTGTATCTATCTATCATCTATCTCTGTATCTGTCTGTGTGGTTTTGGTACGGTGAATGTACATATGTATTTGTCGTCTCAGAGTGGCAGGTGCTAACCATGTTGTCAATAATCGGGACTACCCAGGCCAGCCCGGAGCACGGGCCATCTTGGCAGGCCAGGTGAACGCACTCTCACCAGTTTCCCGTTGCCACTCCTCTGCCCTCCCCTCTTTGGGGAAGAGTAAGGTGCAGCACCCGTCCGTCACCTCAGGAGAGGTGCCCCAGGCTCTCCAGATGCTAGGTCTCCAGGAGCCTCCCCAGCATGGACACAGGTCCAGATGCTAGGTCTCCAGGAGCCTCCCCAGCATGGACACAGGCAGGTCTGCGCTGGGCACCAGTGTACTGAACGCTGTCACCCTCAGCTTTTGTTACAGCCACAGGGGGAGCTCAGTGCTGCTCTGTCTCTCCCTTGCATCTTTGCAGAATTCAGTGGGATCAGTCTCTGGTCCTGTGAATGCCATATTGCTTATGGTTGACGTTCTGGGCAGGGGGTGGAGAGAAGCAGCAGGGGACAGTCTCAGGGAACTGGGACCCTGCTGGACTGTTCCCAAGGCGAAGCCCTGGCTGTACTGGGACCTGATATACAGGGAAGGACTCAGTGGACCGAGTGTGAGACGCCACCAGCCCATACTACCTCTGCATCTTGGTCTGCACAGCACCACAGGTTGTCCCTGGAGGCTCACATGGCAATTTAAAGACAGAATCTACCGTCCCCGTAAATGGCGTTTCTGTTGGTTATATAACCAACATAACGAGAAAAGCTTGACACCGAGAGCTGTTCTCTGGAGCCGGCCAAGCCCCCCAGCCAGGCCTGGTACGGGTACTCTGTCTAGCCTCAACAAGTTCACAGAATGCACACATCAGAGGCTTGAGATGAGGAGACCAAAATGGAACAGTGCAGTCAGAAACAAGCACGTACCCGGGGTGGCTAACAGATGCTGTCGAGTAACAAGGATGTGGCTGCGTCTTCTTCATCGACGAAGACCCGAGCACTGCTGCGTCCCCCGGGAAAGGGGTCGGGACACCCATCGGAGTCCTCCCAGCAGCACCCAGCCTGGAACAGAGCCCCATGTTTTTGACCTCCCTCAAGTCAGACCCTGTGGTGACAGCTCATTCCATGTGTCAGTTTGGCAGACTTTGTGGTGCCCAGACACTCGGTCAAGTGTGACTTGAATGTTTCTACGTGTGTGTTTTGGGATGATATTAACGTTTAGATTGTTGGATGTGGAGTAAAACAGATCTCATCCATGGTGTGGCTTGAGCTTTGTCCAACTGAGGGGCAGAACAGAACCTAAGGACCACCTCCTCCAAGGAAGGTACCTCCTGCCCCTGTCCTGGGCCTGCAGCTGGGCAGCCTCCCCGCGTGAGTCAACGCCTTACAGTGCCTCTCTGTCTCTCTCCCTCCCTCTCTCTGTGCTCTCCCTCTGCCTCTCTCTCTCTCTCTCTCTCTCTCACACACACACACACACACACACGTGCAACCTTACCACGTGCTCTTACCACGACACTCCCTGGTTCTCCAAGGCCATGATCTTCTCTGTTGCCAGAAACAGTGAACCCAGATTTGTTAACCACTCGTGATCCTGACCATCTTTGGACTCAGGGAGGTGATGGTAGTCGTTCTGGCAAATAGCTGGATGTCCTTTTATGAAAAAAAAAATACATATCTTACTTATTTAAAAGGCAGAGTGACAGAGAGAAAGAGATGGAGAGAGAAAGACTTCTTCCATCTTCTGGTTCTCTTCCCAAATGGCCATAATGACAGGGTCTGGGTCAGGCTGAAGCCCAAAGCCCAGAATTCCGTCTGGTTCTCCCATGTGGGTGCAGGGGCCCAAGCACATGGGCCATCTTGGGCCATCTTCTGCTGCTTTCCTACGTGCATTCACAGGGAGCTGGATTGGAAACAGAGCAGCTGGGACCTCAACCATTGCTCGGATACGGGATGCCGACATTGTAGGTGGCCGCTAATCCACCTGCACCACCCGGCTGGGCTAGCCAGACTTTTGCTGCTGCGGTTGGAAGGAAGGATTAGGAAGAACAACATTAGCCACACCTCCGGTTCTTTACAAGTGGTGCTGGGCTGTGACTGGCTGAGGCTCCCCGGTGCCACTGGGGAGGTGACGAGGCTGTGAAATCTCACTAAGGTCATTTCAGGTGCGTGACTGAACTGTCCCTGGAAAGCAGGGTGACAGTCCCCCTGGGGTTCACCTGCTCACGTCCTACTCTCAGTCCATCACACTCAACATACTTCAGTTGAGGAGCTCTGAGCAGCAGGGGCAGCTGGCACAGGTGGAGCAGACCTGAGCCCTGGGCGGCAGGGGCAGCAGGCACACGTGGAGCAGACCTGAGCCCTGGGCGGCAGGGGCAGCTGGCACAGGTGGAGCAGACCTGAGCCCTGGGCGGCAGGGGCAGCTGGCACACGTGGAGCAGACCTGAGCCCTGGGCGGCAGGGGCAGCTGGCACAGGTGGAGCAGACCTGAGCCCTGGGCGGCAGGGGCAGCAGGCACACGTGGAGCAGACCTGAGCCCTGGGCGGCAGGGGCAGCTGGCACACGTGGAGCAGACCTGAGCCCTGGGCAGCAGGGGCAGCTGGCACAGGTGGAGCAGACCTGAGCCCTGGGGGGCAGGGGCAGCAGGCACAGGTGGAGCAGACCTGAGCCCTGGGCGGCAGGGGCAGCAGGCACAGGTGGAGCAGACCTGAGCCCTGGGCGGCAGGGGCAGCAGGCACAGGTGGAGCAGACCTGAGCCCTGGGCGGCAGGGGCAGCAGGCACAGGTGGAGCAGACCTGAGCCCTGGGCGGCAGGGGCAGCAGGCACACGTGGAGCAGACCTGAGCCCTGGGCGGCAGAGGCAGCTGGCACAGGTGGAGCAGACCTGAGCCCTGGGCGGCAGGGGCAGCTGGCACAGGTGGAGCAGACCTGAGCCCTGGGCGGCAGGGGCAGCAGGCACAGGTGGAGCAGACCTGAGCCCTGGGCGGCAGGGGCAGCTGGCACAGGTGGAGCAGACCTGAGCCCTGGGGGGCAGGGGCAGCAGGCACAGGTGGAGCAGACCTGAGCCCTGGGCGGCAGGGGCAGGTGGCACAGGTGGAGCAGACCTGAGCCCTGGGCGGCAGGGGCAGCTGGCACAGGTGGAGCAGACCTGAGCCCTGGGCGGCAGGGGCAGCTGGCACAGGTGGAGCAGACCTGAGCCCTGGGCGGCAGGGGCAGCTGGCACAGGTGGAGCAGACCTGAGCCCTGGGCGGCAGGGGCAGCAGGCACAGGTGGAGCAGACCTGAGCCCTGGGCGGCAGGGGCAGCAGGCACAGGTGGAGCAGACCTGAGCCCTGGGCGGCAGGGGCAGCAGGCACAGGTGGAGCAGGTGCCCCTTTCAGAGATTTGCACCTTGAGCTCAGGGCCACCACAGTGCAGAGGGGGGTGGAGCTGAGTGGCCTGCCCAGGAAGCAGCTGGACCAGGGTGTTGGCCCCTGTCCAGTAAGCCCCTGGTTCTGCTGGCCCCAGCCCATTAGTCACCCAGGTTCCATCTTTCCGGGTCTCTTTGAGGCCTTCTTTTTCATTATAAAAGCTCTGTATGGTTCCAGTAAGTTCGCTGTTCGATGCCCACGCCGGTCCACCATGACAAAGATTTCTCTCTGCGCAGCTGGCATCCCTGCGGTTGCTTTCGTGAATCTGGAATTCCACCGTTTCCACCAAAATACCTGATTCATTTCCGGTCCCTGATGAGCCGTGGGCATGAAGCTGGGGTTCTACGGGGTGTTTTGTGATGCTGACATCCACAGACACATCCGTGACTCCCTTTGCGTTCATCTTCAGTGTTTGAAATCCTGGCCTCGATGAGCCATCGCTCATGGACACAGCCGCAGTGGAAATCTCGGCTGGAGAGCTGGGGCAGGGAAGCCAGCGATGGCGGGGGGCGTTGTCACACCCTGCAAGGCTGTGTGTATTCTGACTTTGAGAAAATAAAGTCTTCAGAGCACATGAGCGGTCTGGCAGAACAGATCAAGCATGAGGCTTTCAAACACTGTCGGAACGCAGGGCCGGCTGAGAGGAAACAGAAGCAGCGGCCAGGCCCAGGGCACCGCGTGTGCCAAGATTAATGGAGGCGGATTACCCCTGTGCTCTCAAAGATGTATTTGGGCATCGGTGAAAGCCAGACTGAACCCCAGCTGGAGGGCCCCAGTTTCCTTCTGCATTTAAACTGTACAACCTAACCAGGTCACAGAATGACTGTGTGCTGTGTGTGTACAATGTGACCAAGTCATAGAATGACTGTGCACTATGTGTGTACCACCTGACCAGGTCTAGAATGTCTGTGTGCTGTGTGTGTACCACCCAACCAGGTCTAGAATGACTGTGCACTGTGTGTGTACAACCTGACCAGGTCTAGAATGACTGTGTGCTGTGTGTGTACAACCTGACCAGGTCTAGAATGACTGTGTGCTGTGTGTGTACCACCCGACCAGGTCTAGAATGTCTGTGCACTGTGTGTGTACAACGTGACCAGGTCTAGAATAACTGTGCGCTATGTGTGTACCACCCGACCAGGTCTAGAATGACTGTGTGCTGTGTGTGTACAACCTGACCAGGTCTTAGAATGACTGTGAGCTGTGTGTGTACAACGTGACCAGGTCTAGAATGACTGTGTGCTGTGTGTGTACAACCTGACCAGATCTAGAATGACTGTGTGCTGTGTGTGTACCACCCGACCAGGTCTAGAATGTGTGTGCACTGTGTGTGTACAACCCGACCAGGTCTAGAATGACTGTGTGCTGTGTGTGTACAACCTGACCAGGTCTAGAATGACTGTGTGCTGTGTGTGTACAACCTGACCAGGTCTAGAATGACTGTGTGCTGTGTGTGTACAACCTGACCAGGTCTAGAATGTCTGTGTGCTGTGTGTGTACAACCCGACCAGGTCTAGAATTACTATGTGCTGTGTGTGTACCACCCGACCAGGTCTAGAATGTCTGTGCACTGTGAATGTACAATATGACCAGGTCTAGAATGGCTGTGCGCTGTGTGTGTACCACCCGACCAGGTCTAGTATGGCTGTGTGCTGTGTGTGTACAATGTGACCGGGTCTAGAATGACTGTGCGCTGTGTGTGTACCACCTGACCAGGTCTAGAATGGCTGTGCGCTGTGTGTGTACCACCCGACCAGGTCTAGTATGGCTGTGTGCTGTGTGTGTACAATGTGACCGGGTCACAGAATGACTGTGTGCTGTGTGTGTACAATGTGACCAAGTCATAGAATGACTGTGCACTATGTGTGTACCACCTGACCAGGTCTAGAATGTCTGTGTGCTGTGTGTGTACCACCCAACCAGGTCTAGAATGACTGTGCACTGTGTGTGTACAACCTGACCAGGTCTAGAATGACTGTGTGCTGTGTGTGTACAACCTGACCAGGTCTAGAATGACTGTGTGCTGTGTGTGTACCACCCGACCAGGTCTAGAATGTCTGTGCACTGTGTGTGTACAACGTGACCAGGTCTAGAATAACTGTGCGCTATGTGTGTACCACCCGACCAGGTCTAGAATGACTGTGTGCTGTGTGTGTACAACCTGACCAGGTCTTAGAATGACTGTGAGCTGTGTGTGTACAACGTGACCAGGTCTAGAATGACTGTGTGCTGTGTGTGTACAACCTGACCAGATCTAGAATGACTGTGTGCTGTGTGTGTACCACCCGACCAGGTCTAGAATGTGTGTGCACTGTGTGTGTACAACCCGACCAGGTCTAGAATGACTGTGTGCTGTGTGTGTACAACCTGACCAGGTCTAGAATGACTGTGTGCTGTGTGTGTACAACCTGACCAGGTCTAGAATGACTGTGTGCTGTGTGTGTACAACCTGACCAGGTCTAGAATGTCTGTGTGCTGTGTGTGTACAACCCGACCAGGTCTAGAATTACTATGTGCTGTGTGTGTACCACCCGACCAGGTCTAGAATGTCTGTGCACTGTGAATGTACAATATGACCAGGTCTAGAATGGCTGTGCGCTGTGTGTGTACCACCCGACCAGGTCTAGTATGGCTGTGTGCTGTGTGTGTACAATGTGACCGGGTCTAGAATGACTGTGCGCTGTGTGTGTACCACCTGACCAGGTCTAGAATGGCTGTGCGCTGTGTGTGTACCACCCGACCAGGTCTAGTATGGCTGTGTGCTGTGTGTGTACAATGTGACCGGGTCTAGAATGACTGTGCACTGTGTGTGTACAACCTGACCAGGTCTAGTATGGCTGTGTGCTGTGTGTGTACAACCCGACCAGGTCTAGAATTACTATGTGCTGTGTGTGTACCACCCGACCAGGTCTAGAATGTCTGTGCACTGTGAATGTACAATATGACCAGGTCTAGAATGGCTGTGCGCTGTGTGTGTACCACCCGACCAGGTCTAGTATGGCTGTGTGCTGTGTGTGTACAATGTGACCGGGTCTAGAATGACTGTGCGCTGTGTGTGTACCACCTGACCAGGTCTAGAATGGCTGTGCGCTGTGTGTGTACCACCCGACCAGGTCTAGTATGGCTGTGTGCTGTGTGTGTACAATGTGACCGGGTCTAGAATGACTGTGCACTGTGTGTGTACAACCTGACCAGGTCTAGTATGGCTGTGTGCTGTGTGTGTACAGCCCGACCAGGTCTAGAATTACTATGTGCTGGTGCTGGCTGGATGAAGTTGTCCACACGTAGGTAGAAGTGTCAGGAGTCACCGTGTTCATCAGTGGTGGAATCTAACATAGCTTTCAGCTGAAGTCTCCAAAGGTCCCTTGAACAAATATTAGACGGTGAGAAATAGCAGAGGCGCGTGACATTCATCAAAGCGTTCCTTGTCCTGTGCCAGGCACTCTGCGGGCTCACTGACAAGGCAGACTTCATTTGTTGTTGTTGTTGTTGTTGTTTTTGTTTTGTTTTGTTTTTTTGCTCTACCAATGAAAGTGCAACATTAAATGAGAACCATCCTTGTGGTGTTTCAAAGCAGCTGAGATTCAGAGGAGTGCAGTCCTTGGTCTCGAGCGTGTGTGGGGCTTTTGCAGAAGAAAGTCCTGATCCCGGCCACAGAGCGCATGCTGACTTGGTGCTGTACGTCGCTGGCAGAGTCCTCTTGGAGCGGCTGCCCACTACGGCTGTGGTACCTGGGAGCCCCAGATCTTGGTAGGGTTGTGGGGAGACTTCGCTGCCGACTGAAGGGTTCCTGGCAAATACCCGGGGTCTGTCCTCAGGGAACCGGACCAGCAGGGAACTGGGCTAGCAGGGGCGTTGAACCAGAACGGCACCACAGTTCCAAACCTTTACCTGCAGCGCCGTGGGGCCTCAAGTTAAACCAAACCCAAGTGAGCATAAGAAAAACAAAATCCACAGCCTTAGTCGCTAGGAGAGATTTTAACACTTGTGTGAGTGAGAGATAAGGCAGCCAGACCAAAACAGCAACAAAGAGAGAAAACATCTGAGCAAAATAGTTGACCTAATATGGACCTGCCTGGAACGCTGACTCCCGAACTCAGCACGTGCTTTCCCCGGGCACCTGTGGAGCCAGTGAAAGGACTCGTGTGCCACATGCCTTTCGGAAAGCAACCTGGGGCTGGCGCTGTGGTGCAGTGGGTAAAGCCACTGCCTGCAGTCCCGGCATCCCATATGGGCGCAGGTGCTATTCCCGGCTGCTGCACTTCCAGTGATCCAGCTCTCTGCTGTGGCCTGGGAAAGCAGTAGAAGATGGCCCAAGCCCTTGGTTCCCTGCACCCATGTGGGAGACCTGGAAGAAGCTCCTGGCTCCTGGCTTCGGATCGGCTCAGCTCCAGCCGTTGCGGCCAACTGGGGAATGAACCAACGGAAGGAAGACCTCTCTCTCTCTCTCACTCTCTCTCTCTCTCCCTGCCTCTCCTCTCTCTGTGTAACTCTGACTTTCAAATGAATAAATAAATCTTAAAAAATCGTAATAAAAAAAGAAAACAACCTCTGTGCTTATTTTGGGCTTTACCATGGTCTTATCCTTTTACTCGGTAAATTCATTTTCCTGTGAACACAGTAAGAGATGCAGACGTGGGTTCCTTTCTTTTTTGTTTCAGACATGACTCAGCACTTTTATTCCACTAACTGTCCCAAGCAGGCAGACAGTCGTGTCCGTCTCTCCGTGATTCATATTACCACGAGGAGCATATTCTAAAGCAATTTAAGAACTGGGGGGAGCAGGCATGTGGCTTGTGATGAAGATGCCTGCACCCGCCATCCCAGCTCCAGCTCCTGGGAGGCGGTGGTGATGGCACAAGTGACTGAGTTCCTGTCCCCTGCTTGAGACCAGGGCTGAATTCCTGCCTCTCAACTTCAGTCCCAGCACAGCTGAGGGCCGTTGTGGGTGTGTGGAGAACGAATCAGGGGATCGGAGCTCTCTCTGTCTCTTTAATAAGTAAGATGTGAAGATGTGTGTAGGGGTACGCTCACCGTCATGCTTGGGGAAAGCAGAATAGGAAACACTACATCTCGGTACGTGCAACACTTCCCCTAAGTGCCGTCTCCAGCACCTGCTCTGTGAAGGACCCATGTTCGGCGCTCAGTATGGAGAAGTCGTCCCCAGACAGGAGCCGTTTCTCTCTTTTCTCTCTAAATTTGCACTGCACACGTTATTCCCATTTTTGTCCTTGAATCAGATGAGATCCTCAGCACGGGCACCCTAATAAGGACGGCGCTGAGTCTACACTGGCAAAGCCACAGAGGCACACGGCGACCCGGGTTGTCCAGACTCAGGAGTAAACGGTCCAGAACACCGTTCACTCACCTGCCTCTCACGTAAAGAAAGTAGCATAGGGGTGGTGCTGTGGCAAGACAGGGCAAGCCACTGCCTGCAGTGCCGGCGTCCCCTATGGGTGCAGGTGCCAGTCCCAGCTGCTCCACTTCACATCAGCTCCCTGCGAGTGCTCCTGGAAGGCAGGGGAGGAAGATGGTCCAAGTGCTTGGGCCCCTGCCTCCACGTGGGAGACCCGGAGGAAGCTCTTGGCTCCTGGCTTCAGCCTGGCCCAGCGCCAGCTATTGCGGAAAATTGGGGAGTAAACCAGCTGATGGAAGATTCTCTCTCTGTCCCTGCTTCTCTCGTTCTCTGTAACTCTATCTTTCAAATAAAAAGAAACAGATTATAAAAAAAATACATACATACATAAATAAAAAGTAGTATAACCTACATTTTTAATGTTTGCACATGACCCCGAGGGAATAGCCGAGCAGCTAACATTGGCAGGTGCTGCCTTGGAAGTGCACAATAAAGAGAATGAATTCATTGTGGATGCTTAGTGTTTCTGCTGCACTAGCTCCATATTACGCTTTTCCCAGCATTTCTGAGGGCAGATCAAATTGCTCAGTTTTTCTCTCCCCTGCTTCCTTTTTATTTCCTCCCTCTGCTTAGGATCTGTAGGGACTGAGAAAGGAAACAGCCCCAGGACTGGCTCACTGGGGCCTTGTACAGGGCTAGAGCACCCCGTCTTCCACACGTTCCCTCTGTGGGGAGACTGGCTCCAGTGAGGAGTGTTATTACCAGAATCTCTGCTCCCCCGCCCCCTGTAACACAGCTACACCAGAGAAGGTGCATCAGAGACCCTAGAAATCCCCCCGGAGCAGCTGAGATGGATGGGAAAGACGGGGATTCCTCTGTGAAGAAGGAGCACTCGCCTGAGGGTGATGGGAAGCTGACGACCACAGCGCCCGTCCACAGTGCCCTGACGACCACAGCGCCCATCCACAGTGCCTGTCCACAGCGCCCTGACGTCCACAGTGCCCTGACAACCACAGCGCCTGTCCACAGTGCCCTGACGACCACAGCGCCTGTCCACAGCGCCTTGACGTCCACAGCGCCTGTCCACAGTGCCCTGATGACCACAGCGCCCATCCACAGCGCCCTGACATCCACAGCGCCTGTCCACAGCGCCTCTCCACAGTGCCCTGACGTCCACAGCACCATGACGACCACAGCGCCTGTCCACAGTGCCATCCACAGTGCTCTGACGACCACAGCACCTGTCCACAGCACCTGTCCACAGCGCCCTGACGTCCACAGTGCCCTGACAACCACAGCGCCTGTCCACAGTGCCCTGATGACCACAGCGCCCATCCACAGCGCCCTGACATCCACAGCGCCTGTCCACAGCGCCTCTCCACAGTGCCCTGACGTCCACAGCACCATGACGACCACAGCGCCTGTCCACAGTGCCATCCACAGTGCTCTGACAACCACAGCGCCTGTCCACAGTGCCCTGACAACCACAGCGCCTGTCCACAGTGCCCTGACGACCACAGCACCCGTCCACAGCGCCTGTCCACAGTGCCCTGACAACCACAGCGCCTGTCCACAGTGCCCTGACGACCACAGCGCCTGTCCACAGCGCCTTGACGACCACAGCACCCGTCCACAGTGCCCTGACGACCACAGCACCCGTCCACAGTGCCCTGACGACCACAGCACCATGACGACCACAGCGCCTGTCCACAGTGCCATCCACAGCACCATAACGACCACAGTGCCTGTCCACAGCGCCCTGACAACCACAGCGCCCTGACAACCACAGTGCCCTGAAGACCACAGTGTCCGTCCACAGTGCCTGTCCGCAGCCCCCTGACCACCACAGCGCCATCCACAGTGCCCATCCAGAGTGCCCTGATGACCACAGTGCTGTCCACAGTGCCCTGAAGACCACAGCGCCATCCACAGCACCTGTCCACAGTGCCCTGACAACCACAGCACCATGACGACCACAGCGCCCGTCCACAGAGCCCTGATGACCACAGCACCATTCACAGCACCTGTCCATAGCGCCCTGAAGACCACAGTGCCTGTCCACAGTGCCTGTCCACAGTGCCTGTCCATAGTGTGCAACAAACACAGTGCCCGCCCATAGCACCCTGATGACCGCAGCGCCTGTCCACAGTGCCTGTCCACAGTGCGCTGATGACCACAGCACCTGTCCACAGCACCCTGATGCCCACAGCACCATCCACAGCGCCTGTCCATGGCAAGTGCTCTGGGTTCTGGCAGCTCGTTGCGTCCCTGTGCAACCCCTCACCTTACGGAACAGAGGCAGACAGGTGTGTCCCACTCCGAGTTTTGTTCTTATGGGCTCACAGGCAGTGCATACCTGAGATCCCACGATTTCAGTAGGTTCCCCAGGTTAGCCCCTGGGTTTTTTAGGCAATCCTGTTTCTCTGCTGAGTTAAATCTAAATCTGATGAATTGCAAAGTCAGCCGTTTTCTCTCCTGAAGCAAAATATGCAAAAACAAAGTGGAATCCGTAGAGTGACACCTACAATCTCTTTCTTCTAAGTCCCAAATATAAAGAGCAATTCCACTCAAGGAAGAGAGTAAAAGAAGAAGTGGAAAGAGTTTGCAGGCCTGGGCTTTTGGTGCAGTGGTTAAGGTGCCACTCCGGACACCGGCATCCTGCGTCAGAGTGCCTGATTCGAGTCCCGGCCCCACTGCGACTTCAGCTTCCTCCTGCTGCGCACCTTGGAAGCAGCAGACGAAGGCTCAAGCACTTGAGCCACTGCCACCCGTGTGGGCGGCCAAAATGGAATTCCTGGTTCCTGGCTTCCGACTGGCACATCCCTGGCTGTTCTGTGGCAACAGTTATGTGTGGACTGAAGTGGTGGATGGGAGATCTCTCTCTCTGTCCTCTCTCTGTCTCTCCCCCCCCCCCCCCGTCTCTCTGCCTTTCAAATAAAATATATAGTTTTTAAAGAGTTTGCAGGGCAGGCATTGTAGGGCAGTGGGGGAAGCATCTCACACTGGAGTGGCAGCTCCAGTCCTAGCTGCGCCATCTCCTTCCCAGCTTCCAGCCAATGCACCTGGCAAGGCGGCAGGAGATAGCTCAGGTGCTTGGGCTCCCGACACCCATGTGGGAGACCTGGATGTGTAGTTCCTGGCTCCTGGCTTCAGCATGGCTCAGCCCTGGCTGTTGGGAGCCTTTTTGGGGAATGAAGCAGCAGATGAAAGATTCTCTGTGTGTATATGTGTGTGTGTGAGTGTGCGTGAGTGTGTGTGTGTGCACACTGTCCCTGTCCCTCTGCCTTTTAAATAAATAAATCTTTAGAAAAAGAGTTCATAACATCTACTATGGTTTTAGGTATCTCTACCAAATCACTGTGGCTGTGCAGAAGGAATCTCCAAGACCACTCTTACCTAATCTAGAGGGCACCGGCTTTGGCTGGAATCCTCACTGCCCACCCAGGTACCGCGTAAGTAGGAGGCGTTGCAAAGCTCAGCACACGATCCCAGGGGCTGGGCTCCCAGTCACGGTGTGCTGGGGTGAAATGGAACTGTTTTGTGCAGCAGCAGATCCTCTGGTCTCACACATTAGTGAGCCAGGGCCCGGGCACGTGCAGGGCAGGGGACTTTAGTTGTCAAATTTGGCTTCCATTTAAAAAAATAAATATTCACGTAGCCGTCTCCCACCTGACTTGAGCAGTGGGAAGCCACATCGGTGCGCCGCTTCCCTGCAAGTGAGTGCATCAAAGTACTCCATCCGCGGTGGCACATGCCAAGCCTCGGGCCTGTTCCGTCAGCGAGGAGCGAGCCCGGCCAGCACGGCCTGCGGCCAGCGGCAGGAGCAGAAGCGTCGTCCTCCAGGCACAGCGATCCTCCTGCTGTACCGTTTCGCCTGCATCATTGTGTGCTTTACTGTCACAAGCTCACGATTACGATTAAATCATCGGGTGTTTGGTAAATAACAGGGCTCACTGTGTGTGTGTTCTGAATAATTTAGTATTTTACAAGGAGAAATAGAAATGGCAATGCGTCTGGCGGTGGATCAGGGGCTTAATGTGAGTGCTGAATCCGATCCGATGGGACTGGATTGTGCACTGCGCTGAGGACGTCGGCGACAGCTCCTGCACGCCGCCGTCACCCATGTGCTGGTGGAGGAAGTGACAGACATCGGGGTTTCAAAATGCAAATTAGGTACAAGTAAAAGAACACTATATTTAACATATGAAACCGATTCTGCAGTCTCCATAGCAACTGCTAAAATGTTAAGCATAAATTATGTCATTAAAGTTATCAAGGATACCTCTCTTTCAGCCTAAGCAATTTCAAACCGGATGAAGCTGGTCTTTTCCAGAAAGTCCTACCTAGCACACCTCTGGAAGATAATCAGGGCTGCGGCTTTGCTCTGTGTTGGGCGAATGTGGGTGGTAATTTTAGGAAGGAAACACGCGGCTTGAGTGTGAGCAGGACTGGTCAAATCTCTACATCAGGGAGGGGAATGTCCACGTTCCCGTGTCGTTCCGGAGCACACGGTGATCACAGGACAAGAAGCTTCTTTTACCAATTCCAGGAGGACAAACAAGTCCAATCGACTGTGTTCTCTATGGTGCACGGTGTGTGTGTGAGTGTGTCAGTGTGAGTACACATTGTGTGTACACACGTGTGTGAGGGCATGTATGCGTGTATATGTATGTGTGATTTGCAAGTGTGCATTTGTATGAGAGTACATGCATGTGTGTGTGAGTGTGTAAGAATGTGTAATCGGGTGCTACTGTGTGAGTATGTGGTGAGTGTGTAACTGTGTGCTAGTGTGTGAGTGAGTGTATATGTGTGTGCATTTGAGTGTGTGAGAGTGCATGTAGGTGTGTGTGTGTGTAAGAATGTGTAATTGCATGCTACTGTGTGAGTACGTGGTGAGTGTGTAATTGTGTGCTAGTGTGTGAGTGAGTGTAAGTGTGAGAGTGTATGAGTACATATGTGTGTGAATGTGTGTGCATTTGAGTGTGAGTGCATGTATGTGTGTAAGAATATGATTGCATGCGACTGTGTGAATACATGGTGAGTGTGTAAGAGTGTGCAGTTGCGTGCTAGTGTGTGAGTGTGTGTGTGGCTGCCCTGACTGCCTTTGTCTGGAGCTGCCCCTGTCCGTGGAGCTGAGGGCAGCAGCACAGGCCCTCCCAGACGTGCCCATCGGTGTGGGCAGCACAGGAACAGCTCCGAGCAGCAGGTGTGCCCCCCCAGGCCTGGGGTCTGACTCAGCCCCATGTCCACCTGCCCAGGATGAGGGTGGAGCCCAGGCCAGCCCTGGACCTGCCCTGTTTGCTGCCCCACCGTCTTCCCAGCCCCGGGCTCCAGGTCCCCTTCCTCCGTGACTCCGTGTGTCGCTTGTCTGACGGCCGATTGCTCTTCCCTGAAGATGCTACACAGAGGCAGAAGCTCAGCTCCCCCTGGAAGTTACTCATTCCCTGGGGATTGCGCATGTGCCCGGGGACCTCAGACAGTAGAGCACAATTGTTCATAATCTACGCATTCGATCCAACATGGTTTGTCCCCAAATCCACATATTTCTCATTTCCACGTCCATAAGCTTGTTGAAGACCCCGGTACCCGTGTACACGGATGTTAATAAGCTCCTATTTAATTTTCCCTTGCTAACCTGCCCTTGGTTACATGGTTCTAAGAATGCACGAGAGTAGCAAGAAACGTTTTCCTCGGCTGTGGTTCGGTTTCGGGTCACATCCACGAGGCTGTGCTGACGGAACCAGGGTTGCTCCGTGTTTCTGGAGCCCGCACCCTCACAGGCCTGAGGGCTGCCTGGTGAGGGGCTCGACTCCACAGCTCCACACAGCTCTCTGCGGCAGCACCCACCTCACCATCACTAAATCAGGTGCCTGTCTGGTTGCTTTGTGACTTCTGGCAAATTCCAGTGAACCCAGAGCTCTGGATGGGTGAGACAAGGTGAGTCTGGCAGTCCAAAATCAGCCAAAACATATAAAACTGCGTGGCCGAGGACACTGTGTTAGGGTGCAAAACCCAGCTATATGAACATGGGCCAAACAAATTGGAAAAACTTATGCATACGTGTTCCATGTGTGCCAACATGCAATAGAATGAAAAGTACATCATCACACGGGCAGCCGGAGAGGAGAACCTGGCCTAAGTAAGGAGTGAGGTACTGCTGTGGGTCCTTGCAGAAAACAAACACAGAAACCAGTGGGACGGGGGCCTTCGTTAGCCTGATGGGTAGGTCGCCTGCACCCCACATCCAAGAGCCTGGTTTTTATTCCAGCTCTGCTGCAGACCCCAGCTTCCCGCCAACACAGAATCTGAGAAGCAGTGATGGCTTAGGAAACTGGGTCCTTGCTAACTTGGCAGAAGACCTGCTCTGAGCTCCCGGCTCCAGCTTTGGATAAATAAATAATAAAGCCAGTTATTTATTTCTCCAAAAATTTCTTAATTTATTAGAGAGAGAGAAAGAGATATCTTCCGTCTGACGGTTCCCTTCCCAAATGACCACAACTCCCAGGACTGTACAGGTTGAAGTCAGGAGCCAAGAACTCCATCCTGATCCCCACACAGAGGCAGGGGACTAAATCCTTGGGCCGTCATCCTCTGCCTTCCCAGGCACATTAGCAAGAAGCTGTGTTGGAAGCAGAACAGCCAGGACTGGAGCGAGCAGTCTGCTGTGGAACGCTGCTGTACCAGGTGTTGGCTTCACCCGCTGTGCCATGGCCCTCGCCCCTGAAACTCATCAGATAAACCAGGGCCGGCAGAGTCTGTGGCAGGCTGGACACCCTACAGCCTGAAGGAAAGGGTCTGGTGGACGGAACCGGATCATCAGGCAAATTCAGGAGACCCTCGGTGACAAGGAACTTGGGCGCAGCCTTGGTCACAGGCACAGCTTGTGGAGGTGAAGGATCTGGTAGGAAGCCCACTCACAAAAACCTGTGGGGTGACTGCATGGCCGAGGGGCAGCTGCACCTGCACGTGGTGCAGCCCTCTCCTGTGCCCTCCTGTGTCCTGCTCTGTGCCCTCCCGTGTCTCTCTCTGCTCTCCTGTGTCTCTGTGCTCTCCTGTGTCCTGCTCTGTGCCCTCCCGTGTCTCTCTGCTCTCCCGTGTCCCTCTGTTCTCCCGTGTCTCTGGGCTCTCCTGTGTCTCTCTGCTCTCCCGTGTCTCTCTCTGCTCTCCTGTGTCTCTGCTCTCCCGTGTCTCTCTCTGCTCTCCTGTGTCTCTCTCTGTTCTCCCGTGTCTCTGGGCTCTCCCGTGTCTCTCTCTCTCTGCTCTCCCGTGTCTCTCTGCTCTCCCATGTCTCTCTGTTCTCCCGTGTCTCTGGGCTCTCCTGTGTCTCTCTGCTCTCCCGTGTCTCTCTCTGCTCTCCCGTGTCTCTCTCTCTCTGCTCTCCCATGTCTCTCTGCTCTCCCGTGTCTCTGGGCTCTCCTGTGTCTCTCTGCTCTCCCATGTCTCTCTCTGCTCTCCTGTGCCTCTCTCCCTGCGTTCTCCTGTGTTTCTCAGTTGGGGACTATTGAACTATTGCCATCTGAGGAGGGGAGAGGTGTCTATTGGCTATTGCCTTTTCTTGTTATCTTTGATATTCCTCATACAACTGTATTGAATTCTTTAAAACTATGCCATATATGTGTATATTTTAGAAGATTTTCAGGTTCCCTTATGGCTTCAACTTTTTGGCAATATCCTGTTACATATTGGGATAACATGATTATGATGAGAATTTTTATCTTTCTCCAGTGCTGAAGTTAATTTTGGAATTTCATGTAAAACAGTCACCAATAATTCTTTGTGCACTAATGTTTGTTCGTTTTCTGCAGTATAAGTAAATACTACAAAACAAAGAATCACAGAAACATGAAACAGCTAAAACTGCAAACAGGCCGGGAGTCTGCATTGTACACACAGTCTATTTTCCCTTCTGTGGTGAGGACACTGATATTTTTTCTTTCTTCTTGCTCCTAGATCGATCCTGGCTTTGTAGGGCCTGGGACTAAGTGTGCTGAAAACCAGGAGTGGAGCAAAGACGCTAACGCCACGGTGCCATTACCGTTCCACGTGGGCGGTCCTGTGGCTCCCGCTCCCACGGCCCCGGCTCAGGCCCGGAGCGTGCTGCACACTGCTGCCCCCAAGCCCAGCTCTTGCCCAGGACGTAGCACGCCGTCTCCACTTTGTGTGGCAGTAAAGTGTTTTGATGGTTCAAGTTTGCATGATTGAAGTGCCCATTACAGCCACCTGACACAACTTTAAAACTTCTCCAAATTAGTTCCACATTGCCAACTTGTTTGAGTACCTAATTTGGATTTCAAAACAAATTTATGTTAAATCATAGTTTGCCATTACTGCTTTATGAGCATCTCCATGTTTTCTGTCTCTAAGCTATGAATAATATTAATACATTGCATGCTCAACAATGAGGTAAAACATGGAGATTTTCCTAAGTCTGTATCGATTTAAGAAACTTAATTAAATTGCGCTATCATTTGCATTATAATTTATTAAGTGTAACGGTGCCTGTTTACATGCTGAGCCAGGTAATGTAATAAGTGTACGGAGTGTAATCAGGTTGCCATGGGAAGAGTACTTAGTTTCAATAGTTGATAAGGAGGTGGAACCGTGCTGCAGGAAGCTGGTAGTGTGGGAACATTCCCCAGACCTTGACAACCTCCAGGTATTGGAGTTTCAGAGTGGGTGTGGCCGCTTCACCACCCCCACCCCCAGAGCCGCTCCCCTGTTCCACTCCTGCTGGGGCCAGCCCGAGGACCCTCAGAGCAGCGTCTCCATGTGTGTTCCCCTTATTTTACCGTTTCAGGATCCCCTGCTTCTATCCCGGCCCCACCCCGCAGCAGTGATGACGAAATTGAAAAGCCAATGCCCCTTCCACTTAGAACCCCGCACAGCCACAGGGTCTGGACGCCACCTCCATTCAGCCCATGGCGCCCACTTGTCTGCTGGCTGCTCTCCCCCAGCCTCTGTCTCTGATCCCCAACTCTCAGCCCTGCGTCGTCTCTGCGACTCTTCCACCTGCTGGCTGCACCCCTGGGCGGTACCCTGCCGCTCCAGCTCCGCTCACTCCTCCCCAGCACAGGGCGGTCAACACGGAGACTGACCGGCAGCTCCCTGCTCCATCTCACTGCACACCTTCCTGGCCCCTTTTCTCCCGGACGTAGCGTCTGTGCAGGCGAGGACTCCCGCACCTTCTCCCTCAGAACCCACAGTGCCGAGCCCTGCTGGACGGGGCAAACGCTGAGTAGCGAACGGTGGTGTGAACAGACTCGCTACCATTCCAGGACACTGTGTTACTCCAGAGCACCACGTGAGTCCACCAGAGCGTTTGTGAAAAAAAGCCAGTGTTTCAGACTCTCAGAGGGAATGGAGCCACCACGTGGTGATGAGCATGTGGGGAGGGCCGTGTCCCTGTCCCGGGTGGCCGGGGGCTCCCGCGTGGGGAGGGCCGTGTCCCTGTCCGGGTGGCCGGGGGCTCCCGCGTGGGGAGGGCCGTGTCCCTGCCCGGGTGGCCGGGGGCTCCCGCGTGGGGAGGGCCGTGTCCCTGTCCCGGGTGGCCGGGGGCTCCCGCGTGGGGAGGGCCGTGTCCCTGCCCGGGTGGCCGGGGGCTCCCGCGTGGGGAGGGCCGTGTCCCTGTCCGGGTGGCTGGGGGCTCCCGCGTGATGAGGGCCGTGTCCCTGTCCGGGTGGCTGGGGGCTCCTGCGTGATGAGGGCCGTGTCCCTGCCCGGGTGGCGGGGGGCTCCCGCGTGGGGAGGGCCGTGTCCCTGTCCGGGTGGCTGGGGGCTCCCGCGTGGGGAGGGCCGTGTCCCTGTCCCGGGTGGCCGGGGGCTCCCGCGTGGGGAGGGCCGTGTCCCTGTCCGGGTGGCCGGGGGCTCCTGTGTGGCAGGCACAGTTTCGGTAACTTCCAGAAGCTGCTTTGGGGACGTTTTCCCCCAAAAAACCAGAATGCCATTTTCGAGGAAGGAGCTCTCACTGGTGATTACAAATGCGTCAGCTTCCTGCGTCGTGGACAGATGCCCGCTGCCTGCCCGGCGCCTGAAGCGGCACTGACCTGAAACCCCGAGTGCAGGTAACTTTGAAATATTTAACCCTGTGATTCAAGTTCGTTTTATTTGGGCTTTAAAGAACAAAACCTCTGTTTTCAACCAAAAGACCAGAGAATGTCCCCAGGCATTCAACTCCTTTGTCGAGTTCTGTGGCTAATGTAAGGCAGAAATCCGGTGGATTACATAAAAATTACAGCAGGCCAGATTGCTGTGGGGACTGTTGCTGCTATAGGCAGAGTCTTTGAGATCTGTGTCTCCACACTTCTCACGCACATGTGCACACCAGGGTGGGACTCCCAGCTCCCAGCTGCCTCGCCTGAGGCTTTCCCATCCTGCCACCCGACTGGTACCCTAGGAGTCACCTTGAAAATCGTGCCTCTGATTTTCTTTAAAATAAGAAAATGAAACCAAGACTTTGTTCAGGTTAATTGTCTAAAGAATAGAACGGTGAAGAAGAGTAACATTTTCATATTTTTAATTGACAATTTTGGCCAATTTATTGCTGGATGATATAAGAGATCCGGCCAGTCTATACTGATCCATGGCTCAGTACGGCTTCTGGGGTGAATCTGAGAGTGGCAACTTTAATCTTACGGTGAAGCTACAAGGTTTTGCTTGACAGTGAGGCACGGATCCTTCCTGGTGAGATGCAGGGGCTCCCTGGCAGGATCATCCTGAGTTCCCAGCTCTGTGTAAGACAGGACTTCAAAGCAGGACATGGTCAGGCGCCAGGATAGGGTGAGGACTAGAGGGGCCCTGCACACTGGGCAGTGAATGTGGCGACCTCGAGGGAGGAAGGGCCCCACCCACCCCCTTTGCAGGGTGGCGGGCAGCCCTCACAGAGCACACAAGAGGCCTGGAGTGTGGGAGGGTTGGTTTCAGGGTGTCTCCACGTGGAGCTCAGCTTCCATGGGCTCCCTGGGGTGTGTTCTGCTCATGAAAGTGGCTCAGGTGCATCCTGGGAGACATCAGGTGCATCATGGGGGAGTCTGCACAGAAACAGGGGTGCCTTCGGGGTGCGGGGCTACAGCAGAGACCTCGCTGGAGACCTCTTCACTGCGCGTCCTCGTCAGCTCCTCGCCTGGCCCACATCACTTCTTGCTGCGTTCCCCTGCAGTGGAGAGGTTGTGTGGGTGTGGACAGTGAGCATTACCTATGAGGTGCTCACTCCCTTTATAGTGTATTGTGCCACCCTAGGAAAGTGGGAAAAGACCCCAGAGAAAACCAAGTCTGTGACTCTCCAAATAGTGGAGATGCTGAGGAAATCTTGAAAAACCAGTGAAGACTAAACTTTAGAAGCAAATGGGGTTTCAGGAGACTCCAGAATACAAAGTGTGGCTGCCTTTTATTTTGCAACTGAACATCAGACTCATGATGTATTAGCAATGCAAGCTGAATCCAGCACCCAGCCTAGAAGAACAAAAGCAATTTGCTTTATCTGTCTAATTGAGGCATAAATAATTATAATGATCAGTCTTGTAGAAAATAAAAAAGACTCATTAAAGGCAGGGTGTGAACAAGAGTGCAATGTTAATTTGGTTAACATTCCTAAACCCATATTGATTTTTAAATTGCCATTCTCAAATGTCCAAAGTTCAAGAATCCAGTGAAACTTGGCAAAGTCCTCAGTGTTTCCAATCTACAGCTATCAAGCTCGGTTCACTTAAGCAAAGCGCCCTTTCCTGTAGGTAGGTGGACTTCAGAGGTTAAAATTAATAAGCACCCAGGTATTTATAGCCCCTATCAGCAAAGTCTCTGAGGGGATCTGGAAGGTTGGCAGGGAACTGAAGCAGGCCAGAGCAGAGAGAGTGCAGGTGACCTGGGCGTATTTTACTGTGTTAGCAAACCCTCCCTGAATATACCTGCCTTGACTTGGTGACTAGAATCCCCCTAGGCAGAGACAGTCTTTATCTAACCTTTTCCAGTTGGTTTATGTGCAAATCTCTCCTATCAGGTGATCCTGGAGCCATTGCACCTTAGTAGGATGTGTCAAGCTTGCTTTGAGCCGATTTGATAAGAGTCAAGGTGTTGATGACAGGGTGCTTATGGGGGGACAGGTTTGATAAGAGTCAAGGTGTTGATGACAGGGTGCTTATGGGGGGACAGGTTTGATAAGAGTCAAGGTGTTGATGACAGTGTGCTTATGGGGGGGACAGGTTTGATAAGAGTCAAGGTGTTGATGACAGTGTGCTTATGGGGGGGCAGGTTTGGTAAGAGTCAAGGTATTGATGACAGTGTGCTTATGGGGGGGCAGGTTTGGTAAGAGTCAAGGTGTTGATGACAGTGTGCTAATGGGGGGACAGGTTTGATAAGAGTCAAGGTGTTGATGACAGTGTGCTGGGGGGACAGGTTTGATAAGAGTCAAGGTGTTGATGACAGTGTGCTGGGGGGACAGGTTTGATAAGAGTCAAGGTGTTGATGACAGTGTGCTGGGGGGACAGGTTTGATAAGAGTCAAGGGGTTGATGACAGTGTGCTGGGGGGACAGGTTTGATAAGAGTCAAGGGGTTGATGACGGTGTGCTTATGGGGGGGCAGGTTTGATAAGAGTCAAGGTGTTGATGACAGTGTGCTGGGGGGACAGGTTTGATAAGAGTCAAGGTGTTGATGACAGTGTGCTGGGGGGACAGGTTTGATAAGAGTCAGGTGTTGACAGTGTGCTGGGGGGACAGGTTTGATAAGAGTCAGGTGTTGATGACAGTGTGCTTATGGGGGGACAGGTTTGATAAGAGTCAAGGGGTTGATGACAGTGTGCTTATGGGGGGACAGGTTTGATAAGACTCAAGGGGTTGATGACAGTGTGCTTATGGGGGGACAGGTTTGATAAGAGTCAAGGTGTTGATGACAGTGTGCTGGGGGGACAGGTTTGATAAGAGTCAAGGTGTTGACAGTGTGCTGGGGGGACAGGTTTGGTAAGAGTCAAGGTGTTGATGACAGGGTGCTGGGGGGACAGGTTTGATAAGAGTCAAGGTGTTCATGACAGTGTGCTGGGGGGGCAGGTTTGATAAGAGTCAGGTGTTGATGACAGTGTGCTTGGGGGGGGGGGGCAGCAAGGCAAAGGAGGAGGAGAAACAGGTGCTGTCCCTGCATCCTGTTTCCTCATTTGTCTTTTGGTTGAAGATGTGAAAGACAATAGGAATCAGGTCATCTGTTGATAGGGCAAGTGAGTGAACCACATGGAATTCACCATTTTAGAATCTGCCTCAAATCAAGGAGAAAAGCATACAGAATGCTTAATTTTCTTGCTTATATATTGTATTGCGTACTCAACTATATTGTCTAACATTCTCTTTTCTTTAAGCATATTTTTACTGGTGAGTTCTTGGTGTGGATTCCCATGTCTAAACACACAAGGAGATACTCCAATGCGTTTAATGGGATGCCTATCCTAGATGGTTTGTTACACTTTCTGTTATTTAATGTGATTCTGAAAACGTGGAGAAGAAAAACTGAGGCTTCTGGGTGAGAAGCCAATGGGCCTTGTGTTACTCTGTGGAGTTAACGTTTGTGGAGGGAACATTCCTGGTGGTTCATGGGCCCCCCATGTAGGAGGTGACAGGTGCTGGGCAGTGCTGGGAGCAGCATGGCACTGGGCAGCCTGCAGGAGTGGGCTTTGTGTTCAGATCGTCTTTCTGGACTGAGATGGGGGAGGAGGTGGAAGAATCAGGAGCAGAGGACTCAGGGCGAAGCCTGTCCCAGAGGAAACACCCACAAACCTGTGCGGCCATGGCCGGAATGTGCTTGCCGTGGCTGACGGCAGGCGAGGGCCCGATGCGCGCCACACAAGCCCTGCTCCAGGCTCTGCGTTTCACCAGGCAAATGTCAGCTGGGTTTTGATTTCTGTGCAGCATCAGACCACGCCAAAAAAACAGGTGCATTCGACAGTTTGGTTCAGTTATTTGCTTATTTATTTATTTATTTATTTTTATTTATTTATTTTTGACAGGCAGAGTGGACAGTGAGAGAGAGAGAGACAGAGAGAAAGGTCTTCCTTTTGCCGTTGGTTCACCCTCCAATGGCCGCCGCGGTAGCGCGCTGCGGCCGGCGCACCGCGCTGTTCCGATGGCAGGAGCCAGGTGCTTATTATTTTTGTCCTGTGATTCATAGCCCCATTCCTTCTGCCTCTGCATCTTGTTCAATGTCCAGAGTTTGTTATATGAACACTTCACTCATACACTCATGGAATTTCATTCATTCATTCATTCATTTGCAAGCACAGTGAAATAGAGAGCATTTGCACCCAATTGTTCACTCCCCGAATGCTGCAACCCCTTGGGAAGCCCTGGCTGAAGTCCTGGTCTTCCACACGGTGGCAGGGGCCCAGCTCTTGGGCCATCTTTCAGCTGACTTCCCGGCACATTGTCTGGAAGCTTGACTGGCAGCAGAGCAGGCAGGTGGGACTCAACGGCACTTGTGACGTGCGAAGCCGGCGTCACAAGCAGCGGCTTAACCTTGCTGCACCACTGCGCTGGCCCCACTGCACTCACGGATTTTGGCAAGTCAAGGGCAGAGGTTTCTGGTGAGTTCTTCCTCTCTGGAATTAGTCTCTTAGTCTGCACCCTAGATCTGTGAAGTCCAAGGGGTGAACAGTGCCCCCAAACCTTAATGTGCAGGTGGGCTACCTGGCGATGCTGTAAGCTGCATATCCTAATTTGGCAAAATGAGAGAGGAGTCTGACATTCCTAATTTCAGGGGCTCCTGCGGCCATTACCTGGCAGGCAAGGCTGTGGTGGCAAATATATTTTCTCTTTTTTAGTATTAAATTTGAGCAATTTTTTTTAAAAAAGCCCATTTACTTATTCTACACATCTATTGTTCTGGATCCATTATACGCCAGGTACTGCGAGGCTGTTGGGATGCAGAACTGCCCAAGAAAGACAAAATCCGCTTCTTCCTGAAACTCGCATTCCAGCGGGAAGGGGCGGGTGATCAAGGATGATGGAGTAAGAGCGTAACAGTGTGTGGTGTTGCAGATCACACGTGCTAGGATGAATGGGAGACAGCCGGGAGGATGGACGCGGCCTCTGGCGCGGTGTTTGGACTCCGAATGTACAAAAGCAGAACCCAGAGGGCGTCTTGCTGCGTTGGATGTGGAGAGAGAAGCAGAGGTGGAGGTGTCACTGTCACGTGTGGTGAAAGACAGCTGCTTGGGGATTTGTGCAAACACCGGAAGCCCCGAGCACAGAAGGCCCTCTCCCAGCCCCTCCCAGCTCCACAGCCCGGCACTTTCCCAGGGCATCAGAGTTCACACCTGGCCCCACCCCTTTGCTGTGTCCATATGATTTTGCTAGTTTTACGTAAGGAGCCAGTATTTTGCATCTTGAGTATGAAGTTCGCCATTGTCTTACCTGGAAGCATTTGGAAATTATCACTGCCTCTGAGAAGTCAGCGAGTTGCTTTCCAAGTTATTCTTTTAAAAACACGATGCGTTCAGCCACAGTAATTCAAGGTGATTTCCATATTAGACGATCTCAGGCAATTAGTCTCTGGAACATGGAGGTCCCACGGCAATCTAACAGTGAGTCGGATGCTGAGTGAAGCATCCAAGTGAGCGTTAATCAATCCTGTTATAAAATTGGAAGCTGCAGACCGTGCTCACCTGCTCCGAGGCCTCCGAGTTCACCAAGGTAAAATTCTTTAGCAAATACACTCTCGCCTTCTGGTCCCCTGGCGGCCGTAAGTCACCGGAGGTGAGCTAACTGCTTACTCTTCAGTTTGATGATATGGATCCTGTGCCCTGGAGACAGGCATCCGGACAGGTACCCACACAACCTGCTAGAAAGCAAAATAGCTAAGTGGGGAAAAACAAAACAAAACAAACAGAGGGATAGTGAAGCCTTTCTCTCTGTTTTCATACATTTTGAACAGACGCATTCCCTCACTCGGCTTGTCACCAGCCTTACGGGTGTCCGTGGGAAGCAGTGTGAGCTGCGGTGCAGGGAGTCTGACCCTCACCTGTGTGCTTCAGTGGAAGGGAGGGGTCATCGGTGATGAGGCAGGGAGCTGACTTTGCCAAAGGCACTCAGGCGGGACACAGTATCAGTGGAGAATTCCGCTCTAAATTCTAGAATTGGACACTAAGCTCACCACCCATGCTTCCTGGTCTCCTCCGCCACCCACCAGGGGCTGCTTCCTCACTGTGCGACTCTGCCTTGAAGGTGCCGGCACAGCACAAGCTCTTGCTCTTGGGGGAGTGTTGTTCCACAGTAGCACAAGGAACTGCTGGCGCAGCTGTAGCCCTGTGTCCCCAGAGCTTCCTGGATGATCGGCGCTTACCCTGAAGGTGAAGGAGTCTGCACTGCCCAGGGCGAGGGGATGAGACGACTCTGCTTCTCCATCCTCAGCTGCTTCCCAGGGTGACAGAAATGCACCACACTGCATGCAGGAAAACCAAGTCAGGAACAAGGTTTTAAAAGTAGTATAATTCAGGGCCAGCGCTGTGGTATAGCTGGTAAAGCTGCTGCCTGCCATGCTGGCATCCCATATAGGCACTGGTTCGAGTCCTGGCTGCTCCACTTCTGATCGAGCTCCCTGCTAATGGCCTGGGAAAGCAGTAGAAGATGGCCCAAGTCTTTGGCCCTCTGTACCCATGTGGGAGACCTGTAAGAAGCTCTTGGCTCCTGGCTTTGGATCGGCATGGCTCTGGCCACTGTGGCCATTTGGGGAATGAACCAGCAGATGGAAGACTCTCTCTCTCTCTTCTCTCTCTCTCTCTCTCTCTGCCTCTGCCTCTGCCTCTCTGTAACTCTAAAAAAAGTGGTGTAATTCATGGCAACCCACACCCATCGATGGCCAGGAAAGAAGAATGTTTGTCCAAACCCCTGCTGCTGGGAGACCTTCTTGCTGGCTGATCAGTGCCACTCTAGCCAAAGAAAATCATCACACTCCGTCGTATATATCAGCACCACTTGACAAGGCCCCTTGGTCCCTGGGGAATCTCTTCCAGCCGCTCGGAGCACAGACCCTGGGCTGGGACCCGAGACACCGCGGCCCTTGTTAGCAGTGAGGCAGAGCTTGCTAACTTCCTGCTGAGGTTTTGCCCTAGCACTGCCATCCTCACGTCAACCTCACATCCTGTTTGCTCGACAAACACGCTTCAATTTATGGCATTGCCTTCTGCATGCCTCTGTCAC